>NW_027513770.1:935844-1247792 GCF_048772815.1 Callospermophilus lateralis
ACTCAAATGTTCATGCAGAAATAATCCCTGGTGAAGATGAAGGCAGCTATGAAGTACCTCAGAAAGCAAAAGTCAACTTCCATGGCAATCATCCTGGTCAGGATGAAGGGTTGTGTCTGAATCATTCTCTCTCTTCTTAATGTATAGAACATGGACCAAACCAGTCCTGTGTGGAAGCTGTTCCCGGGTGCTTATGGTTGATATAACATTCTAACTAGAGAAAGTGCCACATGAAAATCGGGGCAGCCTCCACCTCATGGTACTTTTGAAGCAACAAAGTGGTTGCCAAGGCAGTGACATCATACAGATCCTGAAGAAAGTGATCTCACCTCACTTCCTTGGTGAGGGAACTCTCTGAACTTGGGATCCAGGAAGCCAGGCAGCCAGAGACAGTCCCTGTTCTAGTCCCAGTGGTCTCACATGTTTGGAATTACCAAAAACAGAGTCAGTCTTTCTTGGTACCTATAGATGTGAGGATGGCCAAATGCCAGGAAACCTCTGAAGAGGGGCTTTCCCTGAGAAAGCAGGTAGTGGATCATTTTCTGAGAATAGGTAGGAAAGGCGGTTTGTTTGGTATGGTGTGGAATATTTCTATTAAGTCCTTTGACAAGGTGAGTGTTTCTATGTGTGTGTATCCCACTGAGTCCATTGTTGTAGACATTAGAAAAGACAATGCATCAATGGATGTGTCCTGTCTAGTAGAAATCTTCCCAGCATTCATCCTGCCCAATTCATGAGTGGACTCTGGCTTGCGTTATGGATGGGCAACACATACAAGCTTCCTAATTTCCTGTTTTCTCTCTCAATTCAGCCCACTCTCCAGAATAGTATCATGGTTTTGTGTCCAATATTTGTACCACCTCCAAGATCTGTGACATGGCTATGTACTGGATAGCTGAAGGAAATGGCTAGCATCTCAGAAATCTCAGATATCTGTTGACCAGGTAAGTCTCAGTGGAGAAACCCTGCTTTGGTCCTTTTGCTTAACTATTGTTCTGTTGAATGTCAGGAAGTTTTTTGCCTCAAGCCACCACTTTGTGAACCCTGAAGAAAACAGTTTTCAAATGGAAATGAATGGGCATCACCTGTGGCTCTTTGCTTAATTGCTTAGGATTGGGATATGTCTGAATCAGCCTGTTGGCCCTGTGTGAGGCTGTGGCTTAGATTCTCATCACCTCATGGATCTAAAGATAGATCCCATGTGTGCATCCAAAACCAAAATGGCAAAAAGATCAGATATTGTTGATGAACTCTCTTGCCTTCCTCTGGTAGGTTCCAGATATCCATCAAGTGAGAATGGGGATTCTTTGGGTCAAATGAGTTCTTCAAAGCCCTGCAGAGGCTAGGCCATAGGTGCTTGATTATCATGACTCAAATTCACTTAAAGAATCTAAACCCCAAAGCTAGAAGGCCTCAAGTTGGAGAAGCCAAGCAATATTAAAGGTAGGCCTATTTGATCACTCCTGGTTCACAGGAAGAGAGTCCAGGCCACCCTTACTTTAGGCAAATGCGGTGCAAGGAGCTTATTTTGGACACTGTCGTGGGCTGCGTCCCTTATGGAAACCTCCAGCCAGAGGATATAATGAGTGTCTATATGGAAGAAGATGAGGGCCATGTGAGAGTGTTTTGGTTTTAACTGTGGACATTTGTCTGGCGGTTGGAAGAGATCACTGGGTCCACCTAGGCTTGCACTCTGGTGTGATTCCCCTTAGAGACTGAGTTCTTTTACTGATCTCAGAGAATTATTGCCAGAAATTGTGTTGGAATTTTAGATGGCCATGCATGAGAGTTGCCCTTGGAAAGTGACATCTAGGCCCTAGTTGACTTTCCACAGAGCACAGGGAATCTCAGCCAGGATAACACATGATATTATTCTTAAAGACTTGGCAGCCATATTTGAGAGTCAAAACACACATGGACCATACATTGTAGACCTCAATGGGCCTGGCTTAATCTGACTTTTGGCCACTTTTGGAAGCCTTGCCTGTAAGAATTCTCCAGAGTTTTCATTTAATGGTTTCTGAGTGAATTGAAATCCACAGTGCCTCCAACTTCATCCTTGAAAATTGGCTATATCAATATCATGAAATTTTTGAAATTCCCATGACCGGGTAGCACTGGAGAACATTTGGATGTCCTCTTGCTGATCATGAGTATACAGGACAGTGCCTTGATTGACTGGGTTTTATGAAAATGGTGTAGAACAGAGATTCCAGTAAGTTGGATCTTGCTGAGTAGTTGTTCTAGAGCAGTGGTTGGCAGGTGTGTGATAAAACATCTGTGGTGGGGGCATGTGGATCTGCCATTGGCTTCCAAATGGATTGTGACTGACATTTTGCAGTCAGTAGAACCTTATATGTAAAAGCATATTGTTATATGGAGAGGTTTCAGGGCAATGTTCAGAATCAGGATGCTATGGTCAATAGGGCAAGTTATGTGGGATAGAAGCCTGGTTGGTGCATTCTCCTGCAGAACTCGACACACCACACTTGACAGAACTCACTTCAGCACTGTGTCCCAGGTGAACCCTTGTATTTAATGAAGCAAATACCAAACTCCCAGTGCAGCAGCAAGAAACACCACGAAAGTGGAGGATGACCAAATGAATTTACATTCCACACGGGGAGACACCTAGAATCCAGTGGCCACAGTATACCTACAAATAGAAAATTCAGCACTGCTGCCTCATGTTTATTGGAAAATAAGAAACCATGTCATCCAGGTCACATAGATGCAGAACCAGATTGGATGGTCTCACTACATATGAAGCTAATGCTTCTGACAACAGCATATATTTCATTGCCCAACCTCACAGGCAGTTTCTTCAGATGTTAGGCTGGCAGAACTTCATGTTTTTGGAGGGATTACCCTGTCCCTTACTTTTGGAAACTCCTCTACCAACTCCAAATTTGTGAACTTCTGAGCATTTTCCATTCCACATATGTATTCACAGATTTTCTAAATGTTCTCCTCTAATTGTGTCTTATGTAGGGCGAAGGTAATGTCAAGGCATTATTCTGAATGAGAGTGGGAAGATTTTTGTGTAGCACATATTTGCATACACATTGGATACATTTTCCAATTTTCCATTAGAAATACTGAATCCCTGACACTAACATATACCCTACTAGACTTTGACTTCTTATCCTAATTTGATGGAGAATAATAACCCAAACAGAATACAAATACAAGAGGTTCACAGGAGGCATGGTGTATAATTGGACTTGCCTTTCGTATGATAAATTGTAGGTGTTATAAATCTAGCGAATTTTAATTGAAATAGTTCTCCATGTGTTTTCAAACTTAACAAATATGTGAATAACTGTCTCCCTTTCTCTGTAGCCTATTCATCACATGTATTTTTATAAGCACATACAGAATTCGACCTGGTATCAGTCGTACATTTGGTGAGGTGGCTGGCTTGGCAGATACAAATTGTGAGAAGAGATCACTCCTACTTAACGCTGTTGGAACTGAAAATTCAACATATGGGTGAGCTTTTTAGTTAAACAACATGAATCCATGTACAATAAAATGAATATTTTTGGATCTGTGGATGATATATATTTCATGGTGAATTTCAATTCACATACATAATGCTACTTTTTAATGTCTGTGTGTGTGTGTGTGTCTGTGTGTATATATATATATATATATATATATATATATATATATATATATATATATATTCACTCTCCAGATTTTTCAAAATATTTAGTATATTTTTCTTTTTATACCCTCCATAAATTCATTCATATTCATGTATGTGGATTTATAATCAACTTTTCACAAGATTATTCTCAGAAATATTCCTCCAACTGAAATACATATTTTTTTCCTGGTACTGAAAACTAACTTTGGGGGATCACATGATGGCGGCGAATGGAGTGCATTACCCCCATGTACCGCGTCACTGTGCGGGAAAATGACGAGTTAGAACGGCTAAAACCTATCTTGTTAGGAATTTCCAGCAAATTTGGGGTGCTCCAAAACCTAGTGGACATATATCCATCTCACGAGGATCAGAAACGGGGGCTCAAACGCGAGTGATTTTTCCGCACGGAGGGTCATGCTGCTTATTCAGCAAATTGCCCTGCAGCTAGAGTGTGTGGCGCGCACTGGGAAAAGACGAGATAGCATCGCAAATATACAGTGGTGCGGATTCTATGGGCTCCTGCCCGCTATGCAATTACTGTGCTCAGTGCTGAATTCTGGGATTGAGACGGGGATGGATGTGGTCCAATTCCGTTCTCCATACCGGTCAGACCACAGAGGAAGCCAGCGTCCACCATCTTGAAGAGCTGACGTCACCATCCCTGTTTTCGACTGATCGCAGCTCATTCAGCTATAGAACAGGTAATTTCAGTATTCCATTCACCTTTGCTTCGCAGACAAATTACTCAGTCTCAGTGCTAAAGAACCCGCAGAAACTGCGTCTTGGAGCCTGCTCCTATTAGAACATACACTGAGCCCAGAGCGGCCAAATTTGGCCTCCCTGAACGGATCTGGCCCAGGGCTCAAGAACCCGTGGAAACTGCTTCCCGGTCCGGGTCTTGCTGAATAATGTGGAGGTATATATCAACCGAGCCTTCATAGGCAGTGGCAACAGGATTGAGACGAGGCTTGTGAGGGCAAGTCAGGACTCACCCATTGCTTTGGTCACCCAGCAAAGGGAACGAAATGCTGCCTTTTGCATGGGATACCAACATGGCAGAGATCTGATGTCATCAGAAAGCAGCGGAGGAGATAACTTCATTAATACCAGCGGTGACAGAAACAGTTGGTCTCCTGGTAAAGAAAGTGAGTCAGAAACACCCGAGTCTCTCTCACTTTGTCATCAAGTCAGAGGGGCAGAGCAGAGCCGCTGCCCATGCCTGGAACAGGCCCAGCGACACACCTGCATGATACTCACTTCACCCCAATTGGAATAGAGGCAGAGCAGAGCCGCCACAGGTGCCCAGAACAGGCCTAGCGACCAGCAGGCATGGTAGTCACGTCACCTCAATTGGAGTAATTGCAGAGCAGAGCCTTCTCCAGCACCTAGTACAATCCAAGTGGCCCACCGGCATGGTAGTCACATAACCCCAATAGGAGTAGGGGCAGAGCAGAGTCTTTGCCCATGGTGCCCGGAACAGGCCCAGCAACCTGCCGCCTTCGTAGTCATGACACCCCAATTGGAGTAGCGGCAGAGCAGAGCCACCACCCGCGCCCTCAAGGTAGACAAATCTGCACCCGACCAGCAGAAGAGGCCCAGCGGCCTGCCAGCGCGGCAGACACTTAGACATTAGACAGCAAAATCAGACAATGAAAGATCACTTCGACAATGAATTACACAAACAAATCCAAGAAGCAAAAGATCAATTATACAGGGAGATAGAAGTTGTAAAAAATGACAAACAGAAATCCTAGAAATGCAGGAAGCAATAAAACAACTTAAAAACTCAATTGAGAACACTACCATCAGAGTAGAACACTTAGAAGATAGAACATCAGACAATGAAGACAAAGTATTTCAACTTGAAAAGAACATAGACAGCTCAGCAAGACTGTTAAGAAACCATGAACAGAACATCCGAGAAATATGGGATAACATAAAGAGACCAAACTTAAGAGTCATTGGGATACAGGAAGGTATAGAGGTCCAAACCAAAAGAATGAGCAATGTATTTAATGAAATAATACGAGAAAACTTCCCAGACTTGAAGAATGAGACAGACTCCCAAGTCCTAGAAGCCAACAGGACGCCGAATGTGCAAAATCATAAGAGATCCACACCTAGACGCATTATAATGAAGATACCCAACGTACAGAATAAAGAGAGAATTTTAAAAGCTACAATTGAAAGGAAGCAGATTACATTTAGGGGTAAAGCAATCAGGATAACAGCTGATATTTCAACACAGACTCTGAAAACTAGAAGATCCTTGAAATATATGTTTTTGTCAGGAGCTTTAGCTTCATTTCTAGAGAAAGCATCAAAGCTGTGTCTGCATCTATGTAACCTGGAGAACATGGTTTCTTATTTTCCAAAAGACATGAGGCGGCAGTGCTGAATTCACTCTTTGTAGGTAAACTGTGGCCACTGAAGGCTAAGTGTCTCCCCGTGTGGACTGTGAAGCCATTTGGTCATCCTCCACTTTTCATGGTGTTTCTTGCCGCTGCACTGGGAGTTTGGTATTTGTTTCACTAAATAAAATGAGTTCAACTGAGACCCAGTGCTGGAGGGAGTTCTGTCATGTATGGTGGGTCAGGGTCTGCAGGAGAATTCACCAACCAGGATTCTATCCCACATAGATTGCCCCCTTGATCATAGCAACCTGATTCTGAACATTGCCCTGAAAATCTCCATATAAAAAGATGCCTTTACATGGAGAGGTTTCAGACATATAAGGTTCTGCTGGATGCACCATGTCAGTCTCAAGCCCTTTGGAAGTAATGGCAGATCCACATGGCCCCACAAGAGATGTTTTATTACACACCTGCACACCACCTGCACACACACCACTATTCAGTAGGCTACAAGTTACTGGCATTTCTGTTCTACACCATTTTCATGAAACCCAGACAATCAAGGCACTATCTGGTACACTCATGATGAGCAAAAGGACATCAAAGGTTCTCCAGTGCCACCTGGTCATTGGAATGGCAAAAATTTCATGGTATTTATGTAGCCACTTTTCAAGGATGAAGTTGGAAGCACTGTGGGTTTCAATTCATTCAGGAACCATTAAATGGTGAGGAAGCTCATTTCAATAAAAGATCTGGAGAACTCTCACAGGCAATTTTTCCCAAGGAGTGAGCTAGATCTCAGTTTAGAAGGGCGAATCTCATTAGTGGCCTATTCCACTGCCACACAAATGACCGCAATTGAAACCAAAACACTCCCACATGACCCTCATCTTCTGCCATAGAGACACTCATCATAACCTCTTGCTGCAGGTTTTCATGAGGGATGCAGCCCAAGACAGTGTCCAAAATAAGCTCACTTACCCCTCAATTGCCTAAAGTCAGGGTGGCCTGGACACCCTTCCTTTGAACCAGGAGTGATCAAATAGGCCTGCCCTTAATACTGCTCTGCTTCTCCATTTTGACTGTTACTGATTGTTGAGTATAAATTCTTTGTGTGAATTGGAGTCATGAGAAAATCCAAGCACCTATGCATTAGCCTCTTCAGGGCTTTTAAAAACTCATTTGACCCAAATGATATCTATTCTCACTTGATAGAGGTCAGGACTTACAGAGGAAGGCAAGAGACTTCATCCACATTGACTGCTCTTATGGCCATTTTGGTTTTGGATTCAGAGATGGGATCTTTCTGTAGATCCGTCAGGTGCCGAGAATCTAAGCCCCAGCCTCACATAGGGCCAAGGGGCTGATTCAGACACATCCCTTTTGAAGCAATTAAGCAAACAGCCACAGGTGATGCCCATTCATTTTCATTTGAAAACTGTTTTCTTCAGGCTTTACAAAGGGGTTGCCTGAGGCAAAGAAATTCATGACATTCAGGGCAACAGAACAATAGGTTAGCAAAAGGCCCAAAGCAGGGTTTCTCAACTGAGACTTTACTGGTCACACTGATATCTGAGTTTTCTGAGATGCTCCCATTGCCTTCAGCTATCCAGTACATGGCCATGTAACAAAGCTTGGAGGCGGTACATATCTTGGACACCAAACCATGAGACTATTCCGGAGAGTGGCCAGAATTCAGGAAGAAAACTGGAGCTTAGGAAGATAGTAGGTGTTGTCCATTCATAAGGCAAGCTGCAGTCCATTCATCAATTGCGCAGGATGAATGCTGGGTAGCTTTCTACTAGACAGGGCACTTCCATTGATGCATTCTCTTTTCAAATGTCAACAACCACGGACACAGTGGGATACACTTTTAGAAACCCTCGCCATGTCAAACGACTTTCTAGAAACAATCCACTCAAAAACAAACAATCCACCATCCCTACCTATTCTCAGAACATGAGACAAAACCACAAACTCACACCCACACCCACAAAGCACCTCCTTCCCAGAAGTAGGTCTTTGATTATCCGGAGTTTCCTCTGACTGGTGGGCCATACCATGTTCCCCCGAAATGGCCTGTACTTTCTCAGATTTGGTGTCTTTGCCAGAACAACTACCTGCTTTCTCAGGAAACACCTGTCTTCATAGCTTTCCTAGCATTTGGCCATCCTCACATCAGTTGGTACCAATAAAGACTGACTCTGTCCTTGGTAAATCCAATCAAGTGTGCCAACTGGGACTGGCACTGGCTCTGGGCGCCTAGCTTCCTGGTTCCCAAGTTAAGAGAGTTCCACTACAAAGGAAGTGAGGTGAGGTCACTTTTTTCAGAAACTGAATGAGGTCACTGCCTTGGCAACTACTTTGCCCTAACAGTTGCTTCCAAGGGTCCCATGAGATGGATGCTGCCCCAATTCCTGTGACATTTTTACAAGTTAGAATGGTATATCAACCATAGTCACCCAGGAACAGCTCTCCACACAGGCTTGGTTTGGTCCATCTTCTCTACATTAAGAAGAGAGAGGCTGAATCAGACACAACCCTTCATCCTGACCAGGCTGTTTGCCATGGAAGATGACCTTTGCTCTCTCAGGTCCTTCATACCTGCCTACATGTTTTCCAGGGATAATTTCTGCATGGACCATTGAGGTTCTAAGTAGGTGGAAGATCCCCTCCATCACTGCATTGTAAGACCAACTCTGTTCCAGCTCTTCTGTAATGTTATATTGAGGGAACAGTGTATGGTTATGCTTAATAACCAGTTCGATTTGGGTTAGGAATCATTCTACGGGATGTATAATGGTATTGGGTAACTGCAATACTTACAAGAATATATAGGTGAAATATAAGTATGAAAACAGAAATCCAGGTAAGATTTGAAGTCCAGAAAGTCATTGGGTCCTTGATTGGATTACTTAGCTTGAATTACGTTCTGCACAGGTATCTCAGATAAATTGATATACAATGGCATAGGAACTTGTACCTTGGATGATTGAATGTAGAAGAGAACATCCCCTCAAACAGAGATAGTCAGTAGGATCAGGAAGATAGTCGGTAAGTATCGGAAGAACAATGAGTATAGGATTTGGACCAAAAGTTATTTAGCAATAGGGTTTCGGTTAGAGAGTGAATTTCAATAACAGCACATGTGAAGGGTCTCTAACAATGATGAAGTGGGGAAAATATGTAGGAATGCAGATATCAATAGAGACATTAGGAAATCAGGCAAAGTATAAAGTGAGTGATAGGATTAGATATTTTCAACAGGGTTGAGGTTGAACATATAATCTTAGGAAGAAACAAATATGTAGTCACCAATCGGATTGACATTTGAGAGCATAAGGCACCCTGGACATGGATGTTTTTAGTAATCCATGTTCACTTTCTATTTAGGATTTGGTAGAATCATAAGTGTGACCTTTGAATTTTGTGTCCAGAATATTACTGTGATGAAATGTATATGTAGATCAGGTGACATGAGTATTTCTTCCACCATTTCTGGAAGCAATATTTTGAAGATGTATAAATTTGTATTGGGGCTACAAAAAGGTGCACCCTGTGTCTATGAATACAGAGGAAATGCATGAATAGACCATACTGTGAATAAATAATAAAACTGGTTTCAACTTGAAATAATAGATTGAAATAAATTTGAAAACAAATAAGAAATCTTATATTAATATACAATCATTCATTCCAACCCATTATACATCTAATGGAAATATGAGGATTTTGGTTTATCATGAAAAGTGTGTGACTTTGCTTCAAATTGATTATGAAAATCGAAAATAATTTGTTTGGAAAGAAGTCTCATGAAAAGACCAGTCAAGAAACCTGGAGGAATACATGTGTTCTGAAGCAGGAAGCGATTGAAAGTGAAACAAATGCCTATAAATTTGCGAAATTCTTGATGAAATATATGTCCTATGATGTCCATAAACTTAAGAAAGAGTAATGTACCAGTGTGGAATAAAAACGAACGTCAAAATACACAACACGTCCAACAGAATTCTACATGCATTGATGTTAAACTGGTTCAGTTACTGTAGAAATATTAGGATTTGAAGGCACCAATCACTGTAGTTAGTTTTCAGTACTAGGAAACAAATATGTACTTCAGGTGGATGAATATTTCTGAGAATAATCTTGTGAAAATTTTATTATAAATCCACATACATGAACATGAATGAATTTTGGGACTCTAAATAAGACACAAATATTTCATATTTTGAAAAATATGGAGACTATATATATATATATATATATATATATATATATATATACATATACACACACACACACACACACACACACACACAAAACACACACACAGACTTTAAAATGTAGTAATATATGCCAATCGAAATTCATCATGAAATATATATCATCCACAAATGCAAAAATATATATTTTACAGAATATGGATTTATGTATAATTTTGTTCAACTAGGAAGCTCACCCATAGGTTGAATATTCAGTTCCAAAGCGTTTAGGAGGAGTGATCTCTTCTCACAATTTGTATTTGCTGAGGAAGCCACCTCACAAAAATGTAGGTGTGATACCAGGTAGCTTTCGGTATGTGCATATAAAAATACATATGTTGAATAGGCTACAGAGAAAGGGAGTCAGTAATACACATATTTTGAACTTTAAAAACACATGGAGAACTATTCAATTAAAAATTGACTAGATTTATAACACATATACTTTATCATGTAAAAGGCAAGTCCAAATATACATCATGCCTCCTTTGAACTGCTTGTATTTATATTCTGTTTGTGTTATTTTTCTCCATCATATTAGGATTAGTAGACAGAGTCAAGTAGGGTATGGGATAGTGTCAGGGATTCTGTACTTTGAATGGAAAATTGGAAATTGTATCAAATGTGTGTGCAAATATGTGCAACCCAAAACTTCCCACTCTGATCCAGAACAATGCCTTGACATTACCTTCGCTCCAAGGAAGACACAATTAGAGGAGAAGAGTTAGAAAATTTGTGAATACATGTCTGGAATGGAAAATGCTCAGGAGTTCACAAACTTCGAGATGGTAGAGGAGTTTCCAAAAGCAAGGGACATGGTAAACACAACACCAACATGGAGCTCTTCTGGCCTAAAGACTGTTTGAGAAACTGCATGTGAGATTGGGCACTTGAAATATAAGTTGTTGTGAGAAGTTTTAGCTTTCTTTCTAGTGAGACCATCAAAGATGGGTCTGCATCTATGTGACCTGGACGACATGTTTTCTTATTTTCCAATGAACATGGGGCAGCAGTGCTGAATTCTCTCTTTGTAGGTAAACTGTGGCCACTGGGGGCTTAGTGTCTCCCCATGTCGCTGTGAAGACATTTGGTCATCCTCCACTTTTCGTGGTGTTTCTTGCTGCTGCACAGTGAGTTTGATATTTGCTTTACAAAATACAAGGAGTTCAACTGGGACACAGTGCTGCAGGGAGTTCTGTCACTTGTGGTGGGTTAGAGTCTGCAGGAGAATGCACCATCCAGGCTTCTATCACTCATTGCTTGCTACATTGCCCCCTTTTCCATTGCAACCCAATTCTGAACATTGCCCTGAAACCTCTCTATATAACAAGGTGCCTTTACATAAATGGGTCTGCTGGCTGCTGCATGTCAATCACATGCTATTTGGAAGCCAATGGCAGATCCACATGGCCCCACCACAGATGTTTTGTCACACACCTGCCCACAACTGCTCAAGGCGCACTACTCAGAAGGTTCCAACTTACTGGCATCTCTGTTCTATGCCATTTTCATGAAACCCAGTAAATCAAGGCCCAGTCTGGTACACTCATGATGAGCATCAGGAGATCTAACTGTTCTCCAGTGCCACCTGGTCATGGGAATTTAAAAAATTTCATGGTATTTATCTAGCCATTTTTCAAAGAGGAATTTGGAGCCACAGTGGGTTTCAATTCATTCATGAACCATTAAATGTTGTGGAAGCTCATTTCAATGAAAGATCTGGAGAACTCTCACAGGCAATGCTTCCCAAAGAGTGGCCTAAAGGTCACATGAGGCCAGGCCCATTGAGGTCTACAATGTGAGGTCCATGGGTGTTTTGACTCTCAAATATGCCTGCCAAGTCTTTCAGAATAAAATCCGGGTATATCCTGGCTGACATTCTCAGTGCTTTGTGGAAAGCCACCCTGGGCTTAGATCTCAGTTTCCAAGGGCAAGTCTAATGCGTGGCCTCCTAAAATCCCAACACAATTCATGTGAATACTTCTCTGAGGTCAGTTCCAGAACTCAGTCTCTAAGGTGAATCAAACCCGAGTTAAAGCCCAGGTGGACCCAGTCTTATCTTCCAACAGCCAAATAAATGACCACAATTAAATCCAAAACACTCCCACATTGCCCTCATCTTCTTCCATATAGACAAACATCATTACCTCTGGCTGGAGGTTTCCATGAGGGGTAAAGCACAAGACAGAGTCTGAAATAATCTCCCTTGCCCTCATTTGCCTAAAGTCAGTGTGACCTGGACACCCTTCCTGTAAACAAGGAGTGATTTAATAGGCCTGCCACTAATACTGCTCTGCTTCTCCAATTTGAGGCCTACTGACTGTCATGTATAGATTCTTTATGTGATTTGGATTCATTAGAAAACCCAAGCACATATGGGCTAGCCTCTGCAGGGCTTTGAAGAACTCGATTAATTCAAAGGATCCAAAAATTCACTTGTTGGAGGTCAGGAACCTAACAGAGAAAGGCAATAAACTTCATCTAAAATGACTGATTTTTTAGACATTTTGGTTTTGGATGAACACATGGGATCTTTCTTAAGATCCATTAGGCGCTGAATATCTAAGACACAGCCTCACACACGGCCAAGAGGCTGATTCACACACATATCTCTCAAAGCATTTTAGCAAACAGCCACAGGTGATGCCCATTCATTTCCATTTGAAAACTGTTTTCTTCAGGATTCACAAAGGGGTGGCCTGAGGCAAAGACCTTCCTGACATTCAGGGCAACAGAGGAATAGGGAAGCAAAAGGCCCAAAGCCGGTTTTCTCCACTGAGACTTTCCTTGTCACACTGATATCTGAGTTTTCTGAGATGCTCCCTTTCCTTTCAGCTATAGAATACATGGCCATGTCACAGAGGTTGGAGGTGGTACATAACTTGGACAAAAAACCATGAGCCTACTCTGGAGAGTGGCCAGATTCAGAAAGAAAACAGGAACTTAGGAAGATAGTACGTGTTGCCCATTGATAAGGCAAGTCACAGTCCATTCATAAATTAGGCAGGATAAATGCTGGAATTCTTTCTACTAGACAGGACACATCCATAGATGAATTCTCTTTTCTAATGAATACAACCACGGACACAGAGAGTTACACAGACATAGAAACACTCACATTGTCAAAGGAATTACTAGACACAGTCCACTCCAAACCCAACAAACTGCCTTTCCTACTTATTCTCAGAACATGAGAAAAAACCACAAACTCACTCCCACACCCACAAAGACACCTCCTTCCCCCAAGTAATTCTGTGACTATCCTGAGTGTCGTCTGACTGGTAGGCCATACTATGTACCCCCAAATGGCCTGTCCTGTCTCAGATATGGTCTCCTTGGCCAAATCTGTGACGTTGTCAGGAGCCAGAAATGGGAAAGTACCTTTTTCTCAGGAAAGGCCCCTCTACAAAGCTCTCCTGGCATTTGGCCATCCTCACATCAGTAGGTTCCAGGAAACACTGATTCTGTCCTTGGTAAATCCAAACAAGTGACCTCAATGGGACTGGGACTGGGACTGGCTCTGGTTGCCTGGCTTCTGCACACAAGTTCAGAGAGTTCCATCACCAAGGAAGAGAGGTGAGATCACTTACTTCAGGTAGTGAATGAGGACACGGCCTTGGCAATCACTTTGTCCTAACAGTTGCTTCCAAGGGTCCCATGAGATAGAGGCTGCCCCTACTTCCTGTGACACTTTCACAAGTTAGAATGGTGAATCAACCATAGGCACCCAGGAACAGCTCTCCACACAGGCCTGGTTTGGTCCATTTTCTCTACATTGAGAACAGAGAGGCTCATTAAGATACAACCCTTCATCCTGTCCAGGTTGTTTGCAATGGAAGATGAGTTTTGCTCTTTAAGGTCCTTCATAGCTGCCTATATCTTCTCCAGGGATCACATCTGCATGGACCTTTGAGTTTTTCAGCATATGGAATATCCCCTACATTCCTGTATTGTAAGACCAACACTGTCCCTGGTCTTTTGTTAAGTGAGATTGTGGGAACAGTGTATGTTTAGGGTTTAATAACATGTTTGATTTGGGTTGGGAATCATTCTGCTGGATGAATAATGGTATTGGGAACCTGTGATATTTATTAAAACATAGACATAAAATATAAGTATGAAAACAGAAATCTAGGTAAGATTTGAAGCTCAGAAGGGCATTGAGCTGTTGATTGTGATACTTAGCTTTGAATTATGTTCCGCATATATGTCTCAGATAAATCGATAATCAATGGCATAGGACCTTGTACCTTGGATGATTGAATGGAAAAGAGAACTTCCACTCAAACAGGGAAACTCAGTAAGATTAGGAAGATAGTCAGTAGCTTTCAAAAGAAGAGTGAGTACAGGATTTGGACCAAAAATTCTTCATCAATAGGGTTTCGCTTAGAGAGTGAAAGTAAATATCATCACATGTGAAGAGTCACTCACATGGTGAACTGGGGAAAATATTTAGGAAAACAGACATCAATAGAGACATTAGGAAATCAGGCAAAGTATAGAGTGAGTGATAGGATTAGACATTATTAACTGCATTTAAGTTGAATATATAATTTTAGGAAGAAACAAATACGTAGTCACCAATAGGATTGATATTTGAGACTATTAGGCAAAGTGGACCTGGATGTTTTTAGGAATCCATGTTCAGTTTCCATTTAGGCTTTGGTACAATCATAAGTGTGACTTTTGCTTTTTGTGTCCAGAATATTACTGTGATACAATGTATATGTAGATAAGGTGACCTGAGTATTTCTTCCACCATTTCTGGGAGCAATATTTTGAAGATGTATAAATTAGTATTCGGGGTACAAACAGGTGTACTCTTTGTCTTTGAATATGGAGAATATGCATGTATAGACCATACTGTGAATAAGTAATATAACTGGTTCCAACTTCAAATAATGGATTGAATTGAAATGTGAAAATATACAGGAAATCTTATATTGATATACAACCATTCATTCCAACCCGTTTTACATCTAATGGTAATATGAGGATTATGGTTTATCATGAAGAGTGTGTGAGTTTTGCTTAAAATTGATTATGGAAATTGAAAATATTTTTTTTTGGAAAAAAGTCTCATAAAAAGACCTGTCAAGAAACCTGGAGAAATACATGTGTTCTGAAGCAGGAAGTGACTGAAAGTGAAACAAATGCATATAAATTTGTGAAATTGTAGATGAAATACATATCCTCTGATGTGCATTAACTGAAGGAAAATTTGATTATAATTCCACATACATGAACATGAATGAATTTTGGGACTGTACATAAGACACATCTATTTCATATTTTGAAATATATGGAGAGTGTGCATATATATATATATATATATATATATATATATATATATATATATAAATATATACAAGAGTGTGTATACACACACACACACACAAAACAGACATTAAAAAGTAGCAATATATATGCCAATTGAAATTCTTCATGAAATATATATCATCCACAGATCCAAAAATCTTCATTTTACTGAGCGTGGATTTATGTGTAATATTGTTTAACTCGGAAGCTCACCTATAGCTTAAATTTTCAGTTACAACATCGTTTAGGAGGAGTGATCTCTTCTCATAATTTGTATCTGCCAAGTCAGCAACCTCACAAAAATGTACGTGTGATACCAGGTAGGATTCTATATGTGCATATAAAAATACATGTGCTGAATATGCTACAGAGAAAGGGAGACAGGAATTCACATATTTGTCAACTTTAAAAACACATTGAGAGAGGGAGGGGCAGATCTGCCAATCGCTCCTTCAAGGTAGGCGGACCTGCGACCCACCGGCTGAACAGGACCAGTGGCCCGCCACCGTAGAAAACACATCGCCCTGGTTGGGGGAGGGGCAATGCCGCCGGGCCTGCAAGGTAGGCAGACCTGTGACCCACAGCACGACAGGCCCAGCAATCTGCGGTGGGGCAGAGACGCCCTCTGCGCCTGCAAGGTAGGTGGACCTGCAACCACCAACAGACCAGGCCTATGGCCTGCCAGCATGGTATAAACATCGTCCCGGTTGGGGGAGGGGCGAAGCAGCCACAGGCGCCTGCAAGGTAGACAGACCTGCAAGGGACAGACAAAACAGACCCAGTGGCCCGCGGATGGTCAAAGCTGCCGCCCACGCCTGCAAAGTAGCCCGACTTGCGACCCACTGGCAGAACAGGCCGAGTGCCTGCAG
Source organism: Callospermophilus lateralis (assembly GCF_048772815.1). Classification (NCBI taxonomy): domain Eukaryota; kingdom Metazoa; phylum Chordata; class Mammalia; order Rodentia; family Sciuridae; genus Callospermophilus; species Callospermophilus lateralis. The sequence goes on from NW_027513770.1 coordinate 952,304, forward strand.
AGGGGCAAAGCTGCTGCTCGCACCTTCAAGGTAGGCGGACCAGCTACCGACTTACAGAACAGGCCCAGCAGCCTGCTGGTGTGGTAGGCACATTGTTCCAATTGTAGGAGGGGCAGAGCCACCACCCGTGCCTGCGAGGGAGACTTTGAAACTATACAAGAGCAATATAAATATATAGGGGAAAAATTCAATAACACAACAGTTTCACCAAGCAGAAAGAAATATGAACAGTATGAAAAGACAAGGAAAGAAAGGACCATAAGCAATGCAGGTAAAGTCAACGTTAGAAGAGGTAATATCTGCAGCAGATGGAATGTCAGATAAAGAACTCAGGATATACATGCTTCAGATGATCTGGAGTCTCAAGGAAGTCATTAGAGAGCAAAATCAGACAATGAAAGATCACCTTGATAATGAATTACATAAAAAAAATCCAAGAAGCATAAGATCAACTATACAGGGAGATAAAGATTATAAAATCAAACAAACAGAAATCCTAGGAATGCAGGAATCAATAAACCAACTTAAAAACTCAATTGAGAATACTACCAGCAGAGTAGAACACTTAGAAGATAGAACATCAGACAATGAAGACAAATTATTTCAACTTGAAAAGAACACAGACAGCTCAGCAAGACTTTTAAGAAACCATGAGCAGAACATCCAAGAAATATGGGATAACATAAAAAGACCAAACTTAAGAGTCATTGGGATACAGGAAGGTATAGAGGTCCAAACAAAATGAATGAGCAATATATTCAATGAAATATAGGAGAAAACTTCCCAGACTTGTAGAATGAGACAGAATCGCAAATCCTAGAAGCTTACAGGATGCCAAATGTGCAAAATCATAAGAGATCCACACCTAGACATATTATAATGAAGATGCCCAACATACAGAAAAAGGAGAGAATTTTAAAAGCTACAAGATAAAGGAAGCAGATTACATTTAGTGGTAAACCATTCAGGATAACAGCTGATCTTTCAACACAGATTCTGAAAGCTAGAAGATCCTGCAATAACATTTTTCAAACACTGAAAGAAAATGGGTTCCATCCAAGAATTGTGTATCCAGTGAAATTAAGCTTCAGGATAGAAGATGAAATTAAAACTTTCCACGATAAACAAAAGTTAAAAGAATTTGCAGCTAGAAAACGATTTCTTAAAAACATCCTTGGCAAAACATCACAGGAAGGGGAAATGGAAAATAACAATGAAAACCAACAGTGGGAGGTAGAGGAGTAAAGGGGGGAAAATAATCAAGGAGGAAAACAAACCATGTTTAGTAACATAAATATACAAATATGGCTGGAAGAACAACCCATATCTCAATAATAACCAAAAATCTTAATGGCTTAAACTCACCAATTAAGAGACACAGGCTAGTAGAATGGATCATAAAACAAGGCCCAACAATATGCTGCCTACTGGAGACGCATTTGTTAGGAAAAGATATACATAGACTGAAGGTGAAAAGTTGGGAAAAATCATATCACTCATATGGACTTCGGAAACAAGCAGAAGTGTCCATACTCATATCAAATAAAATAGATTTCAAGCCAAAGTTAATCAAAAGGGATAAAGAGGGACACTACATACTGCTCAAGGAAACCATACACCAACAAGACATAACAATCATCAATATATATGCCCCAAACATTGGTGCAGCTATGTTCATCAAACAAATTCTTCTCAAGTTCAAGATTCTAATAAACCAATATACAATACTCATGGGAGACTCAAACACACCTATCTCACTAATGGACTGATCTTCCAAACAAAAGTTGAATAATGAAACTATAGAACTCAATAACACAATTAATAACCCAGACTTATGATATATATATAGAATATACCACCCAACATCAAGCAGTTACACTTTTTTCTCAGCAGCACATGGATACTTCTCAAAAAATAAATCATATATTATGTCACAGAGCTACTCTTAGACTATATAAAGGAGTAGATATAATACCAGGCATCTTATCTGATCAAAAGGAAATGAAACTGAAAATCAACAATGAAAGAAAGAAGGAAAAATCATGTATCACATGGAGAATGAAAAATAGGTTACTGAATGATCAATGGGTTATAGAAGACACCAAGGAGAAAATTAAAAAATTCTTAGAGATAAATGAAAACACAGAAATTACATATCAGAATCTATGGGACACATTGAAAGCAGTTCTAAGAACAAAATTCATTGCTTGGATTTCATTCCTTAAAAAAAGGAAAAAAAAAAAAGACAAATAAATGATCTCATACTTCATCTCAGAATCCAAGAAAAAGAAGAGCAAAACAACAGCAAAAGAAGTAGAAGCCAAGAAATAATTAAAATCAGAGCTGAAATTAATGAAATCGAAACAAAGAAACAATTGAAAAAATTGACAAAACTAAAAGATGGTTCTTTGAAAAAATAAATAAAATCGACCGACCCTTAGCCAAGCTAACAAAGAAAAGAAGAGGGAGAATTCAGTATCACAACAGATAGTTCAGAAATACAGAAGATAATCCGAAATTATTTTGAATTCTTATTCTTCAATAAAATAGAAGATAGTGAAGGCATCGATAAATTTCTCAAGTCATATAATCTGCCCAGATTGAGTCAGGAGGATATAGGCAACCTAAACAGACCCATAACAATTGAGGAAATAGAATAAACCATCAAAAGACTACCAACTAAGAAAAGCCCAGGACCGGATGGGTATACAGCAGAGTTTTACAAAACCTTTAAAGAGGAACTAATACCAATACTTTTCAAGCTATTTCAGGAAAAATGCAAAAATCCTCAATAAAATTGTGGCGAATCGGATACAAAAACATATTAAAAAAATTGTGCACCATGATCAAGTAGAATTCATCCCTGGGATGCAAGGCTGGTTCAATATACAGAAATCAATAAATGTTATTCATCACATCAATAGACTTAAAAATAAGAACTATTTGATCATCTCGATAGATGCAGAAAAAGCATTCGACAATGTACAGCATCCCTTTATGTTCAAAACTCTGGAAAAACTAGGGATAACAGGAACATACCTCAATAATGTAAAAGCAATCTATGCTAAGCCTCAGGCTAGCATCATTCTGAATGGAGAAAAATTGAAGGCATTCCCTCTAAAATCTGGAAGAAGATAGGGATGCCCTCTCTCACTACTTCTGTTCAACATAGTTCTCGAAACACTGGCCAGAGCAATTAGAGAGATTAAAAAAATCAAAGGCATAAAAATAGGAAAAGAAGAACGTAAATTATCACTATTTGAAGATGACATGATTCTATACTTAGCAGACCCAAAAAGGTATACAAAGAAACTATTAGAGCTAATAAATGAATTCACCAAAGTGGCAGGATATAAAATCAATACGCATAAATCAAAGGCATTCCTGTATATCAGCAACAAATCCTCTGAAATAGAAATGAGGACAACCATTCCATTCAAAATATCCACACACACACACACACACACACACAAAAATACTTGGGAATCAACCTAACAAAAGAGGTGAAAGACTTATAAAATGAAAACTACAGAACCCTAAAGAGAGAAATAGAAGAAGATCTTAGAAGATGGAAAAATATACTATGTTCATGGATAGGCAGAACTAACATCATCAAAATGGCAATATAACCAAAATTCTCTATATGTTAAATGCAATGTCAATCGGGTCTAAAAGCATGCAATGGAGGAAGGATAGCATCTTCAACAAATGGTTCTGGGAAAACTGGAAATTCATATGCAACAAAATGAAACTGAATCCATTTCTCTCGTCATGCACAAAAGTTAACTCAAAATGGATCAAGGAGCTTGATATCAAATCAGAGACACTGCATCTGATACAAGAAAAAGTTGGCTATGATCTACATACTGTGGGGTTGGGTTCCTAATTCCTCAATAGGACATCCATAGCACAAGAGTTAATAACAAGAGTTAATAACTAGAATCAACACATGGGACTTACTCAAAGCAAAAAGTTTTTTCTCAGCAAAAGAAACAATAAGAGAGGTAAATAGGGAGCCTAAATTCTGGGAACAAATCTTTACTCCTCACACTTCAGATAGAGCCCTAATATCCAGAGTATACAAAGAACTCAAAAAATTAAACAATAAGATAACAAATAACCCAATCAACAAATGGGCCGAGGACCTCAACAGACATCTCAGAGGAGGACATATAATCAACTAGTACATGAAAAAATGCTCACCATCTCCAGTAGTCAGAGAAAGGTGAATCAAAACCACCCTAAGATACCATCTCACTCCAGTATGATTGGCAGCCATTATGAAGTCAAACAACAAGTGCTGGTGACGATGTGGGGAAAAGGGTACACCTGTACATTGCTGGTGGGACTGCAAATTGGTGCAGCCAATTTGAAAGAAGAATGGAGATTTCTTGGAAGCTAGGAATGGAACCACCATTTGACCCAGCTATTCCCCTTCTCAGTGTATTCCCTAAGACCTAAAAAGTACATGCTGCATTGACACTGCTACATTGATGTTCATAGCAGCACAATTCAAAATAGCAAGAGTGTGGAACCAACCTAGATGCCCTTCAATAGACGAAGGAAAAAAAATGTGGCATGTATACACAATGGAGTAATACTCTGCATTAAAAAATGTCAAAATCATAGAATTTGCCGGGAAATAGATGGCATTAGAACAGATTATGCTAAGTGAAGCTAGCCAATCCCTAAAAAAAAACAAATGCCAATAGTTTTATTTGATATAAGGAGAGTAACTAAGAACAGAGTTGGGAGGAAGAGCATGAGAAGAAAATTAACATTAAACGGGGGTGAGAGGTGGAAGAGAAAAGGAAAGAGAAGGAAAATTGCATGGAAATGGAAGGAGACCCTCATGGTTATACAAAATTACATACAAGAGGAAGTGAGGGGAAAGGGGGGAAAAAACCAAGGGGGAGAAATGAATTACAGTAGATGGAGTAGAGAGAGAAGATGGGAGGGGAGGGGATGGGGGATAGTAGAGGATAGGAAAGACAGCAGACTACAACAGACACTACTATTGCAATACGTACAACAGTGGATGTGTAACAGATGTGATGCTGAAACCTGTATACGGGGTAAAAATGGGAGTTCATAACCCACTTGAATCAAAGTATGAAATATGATATGTCAAGCAAAAGGTAAAGTTTTGAACAACCAACAATAAAAATTAAAGGAAAAAAACACATAGAGAACTATTTCAATGAAAAATGGACTAGATATATAACACCTACCCTTTATCATGCAAAAGGCAATTCCAACTATACACCATGCTTCCTCTGAATGGCTTGTATTTCTATTCTGTTTGTGTTATTATTCTCCATCATAGTAGGATTAGTGGTCAGAGTCTAGTAGGGTATGGGTTAGTGTCAGGGATTCAGTATTTTGAATGGAAAAAAGGAAAATGAATCCAATGTGCATGCAAATATGGGCTACACAATAAATTTCCCACTCTCATCCAGAACAATGGCTTCACATTACCTTCGCCCCAAATAAGACGCAATTAGAGAAGAAGAGTTGGAAAATCTGTGAATATATATCTGGAATTAAAAATTCAAAGGAGTTCACAACCTTGGATGTGGTAGAGGAGTTTCCAAATGTAAGGGACAAGGTAAACACTCCACATACTTGTAGCTCTTCTGGCCTAAAGACTTCTTGAGAAACTGCCTCTGAGGTTGGGAACTCAAAATATATATTGTTGTCAGGAGCTTTAGCTTTCTTTCTAGTGAGACCATCAGAGCTGGGTCTACATCTATGTGACCTGGAGGACGTGGTTTCTTATTTTCCAATGAACACTAGGCTACAGTACTGAATTCTCTCTTTGTAAGTAAACTGTGACCACTGGGGTCTAAGAGTCTCCCCGTGTGGACTGTGAAGGCATTTGGTCATTCTCCACTTTTCGTGGTGTTTCTTGCTGCTACACTGGGAGATTGGTATTTTCTACATGAAATACAAGGAGTTGAACTGGGACACAGTGCTGAAGGGAGTTCTGTCATGTGTAGTGGGTCATGGTCTGCAGGAGAATGCACCAACCAGGCTTCTAGCCCACATAGATTGTCCCCTTGTCCATAGCAACTTGATTATGAACATTGCCCTAAAAATTCTCCATATACCAATATGCCTTTACATATAAGGTTTTCCTGGCTGCACCACGTCAGTCACATGCCATTTGGAAGCAATGGCAGATCCACATGGCCCCACCACGGATGTTTTATCACAAACCTGCACACCAAAGCTTGCGCCTACAATTGAGGAGTATCCAACTTACTGGCATCTCTGTTCTACACCATTTTAATGAAACTCAGTCAATAAAGGCACTCATGATCAGCAATAGGGCATACAAAGGTTCTCCAGTGCCACCTGGTCATAGGAATTTCAAAAATTTTATGGTATTTATCTAGCCATTTTTTAAGGTGGAAGTTGGAGGCACTGTGGGTTTCAATTCATTTAGGAACCATTAAATTGTGAGGAAGCTCATTTCAATGAAATCTCTGGAGGACACTCAAAGGCAAGTCATCCCAAAGAGTCGCCAAAAGGTCACATGAAGCCAGGCCCATTGAGGTCTACAGTGTGAGGTCTATGTGTGTTTTGACTATGGCTGCCAAGTCTTTCAGAATAAAATCTTGTGATATCCAGGGTGAGATTCCCAGTGCTCTGTGGAAAGCCAGCCTGGGCCTAGGTCTCAGTTTTCAAGAGCGAGTCTCATATGTGGCCTCCTAAAAACTCAACACAATTCATGCCAATACTTCTCTGAGTTCAGTTCCATAACTCAGTCTCTAAGGGGAATCACACCAGATTTCAAGTCCTGGTTGACCTACTCATCTCTTCCAACCCCAACACAAATGACCAAAATTAAACCAAAACATTCCCACATGACCCTCATCTTATTGCATATAGACACTCATCTTAACCTCTGGCTGGAAGTTTCCATGAAGGACACAGCCCAAGACAGTGTCCAAAATAGGCTTCCTTGGCCCTTATTTTCCTAATGTCAGGGTGGCCTGGACACCCTTCCTGTAACCCAGGAGTGATCAAATAGGCCTGCTGTAATACTGCTCTGCTTCTCCAATTTGAGGCCTACTGACAGTGGGGTTTAGAATCTTTATGTGAATTGGAGTCATAAGAATACACAAACACCACTGGGCTAGCATGTGCAGGGCTTTGAAGAAATCATTTGACCCAAAGGATCCCTATTCTCACTTGATGGAGTTCAGGAACCTTACAGTGGAAGGCAAGAGACTTTATCCTCAATGACTCCTCTTTTGGGCATTTTGGTTTTGGATTCACACATGGGATCTTTCTTTATATCAATCAGGTGCTAAGAATCTAAGCCACAGCCTCACACAGGGCCAAGAGGCTGATTCAGACACACCCCTTTCTAAAGCAATTAGGCAAAGAGCCACAGGTGAGGCCCATTCATTTCCATTTGAAAAGTGTTTTGTTCTGGCTTCACGAAGGTGTGGCCTGAGGCAAAGAAATTCCTGACATACAGGGGAATAGAACAAAAGGTAAGCAAAAGGCCCAAAGCACGGTTTTTCCACTGAGACTTTACTGGTCACACTGATATCTGAGTTTACTTAGTTGCTCGCCATTCCCTTCAGCTATCCAGTACATGGCCATGTCACAGAGCTTGAAGGTGGTACTTCTCTTGGACACAAAACCATGAGCCTATTCTGGAGAGTGGCCAGAATTCAAAAATAAAACCAGAACTTAGGAAAATAGCAGGTGTTGCCCATCGATAAGGGAAGCCGCAGTGCATTCATATATTCGGCTGGATGAATGCTGGGAAGCTTTCTACCAGACAGGACACATCCATTCATGCATTCTCTTTTCTAATGTCTACAACCACGGACACAATGGGATACACAGACATAGAAACACTTGCTTTATCAAATCACTTATTAGAAACAGTTCACTCCAAACCAAACAAACCGCCATTCCTACCTATTCTGAGAACATGAGACAAAAGCACAAACACACACCCACACCCACAAAGCACCTTCTTCCCCCAAGTAGGTCTCTGACTATCTGGAGTGTCCTCTGACTATTGGGCCAAACTATGTTCCCCCGAAATTGCCTGTCCTGTTTCAGATCTGGTTTCCTTGGCCAACTCTGTAAAGTTGTCAGGAGGCAGCGGTGATCCACTACCTGCTTTCTCAGGAAAGGCCACTCTTCAGAGCTTTCCTGGCTTTTGGCAATCCTCATATCAGTAGGTACCAACAAAGACTGATTCTGTCCTTGGTAAATCCAAAGAAGTGAGACCACTGCTACTGGGACTGGAATGGGATTTGGGTGCCTGGATTCCTTGATCCCAAATTCAGAGAGTTCTATCACCAAGGATGTGAGGTGAGGTCTGAGGTCACTTCCTTCAGGAACTGAATGAGCTCACACCATTTGCAACCACTTTGTCCTAACAGTTGCTTCCAAGGGTCCCCTGAAATGAAGGCTGCCCCTACTTCCTGTTACAGTTTCACAAGTTTGAATGGTATATTAACCATAGGCAACCGGGAACAGCTCTCCACACAGCCTGGTTTGGTTCTTCTTCTCTACATTAAGAAGAGAGAGGCTAATTCAGACATATCCCTTCATCCTGACCAGGTTGTTTGCAAGAGAAGATGAGTTTTGCTCACTCAGTTCCTTCATAGCTGCCTACAACTTCTCCAGGGATCATTTTTGCATGTACCTTTGAGTTTCTTAGCAATAGGAAGTTCCCCTACATTCCTGTATTGTAAGACCTACTCTGTCCCTGCTCTTCTGTAAAGTTATATTGAGGGAACAGTGTATGGTTAGGGTTAATAACAGGTTCAATTTGCATTAGGAATCATTCTGCTGGATGAATAATGGTATTGGAAACCTGCGATATTTACAAGAATATATAGGTGAAACATAAGTATGAAAACAGAAATCTATTTAAGATTTGAAGCCCAGAAGAGCATTGGGACCTTGATTGTGATACTGAGCTTTGATTTATTTTCTGCACAGATGTCTCAGATACATCAATATACAATGGCAAAGTTCCGTGTATTTTGGATGATTGATTGTCAAAGAGAACTTCCAGTCTAAAAGGGATAATCAGTAGGATTAGGAAGATAGTCGGTAGGTTTAGAAAGGAGAGTGAGCATAGGATTTGGACCAAAAGTTCTTTAGCTATAGGGTTTTGGGTATAGAGTGAATGTAAATGTCACCACATGTGAAGAGTCAGTCACAATGATGAACTGGGGAAAATATGTAGGAAAGCAGATATCAATAGAGACATTAGGAAATCTGGCAAAGTGTAGTCGGTAGTGAAAGGTTAATATAATAGGTACTTATCACTTCCTGTTTTCTGTATGCTTAATAAAACACTGTTGAAATCTTGAGAACTGTTTGCTAATCTTGGTCCCAGAATGTTCTGTCCTCAACTGCCAAACTGCAGAAAGTACTTCCTCACCCAGTTGCCCACAAACAGCTCACTCGCCCGGACCCATCAATAAACATCCTGCCCTGCCCTCTCAAAGGAAAGTATATAAGCTCTGCTTAAGCTGTTCTCAGGGCTTTCTGCTCTATTCAAGTGAACTCTGAGCCCCAGCATGCTGGACCCATAATAAACCCTTTGCTTTTGCATGAGACAGTCTCTTGGTGGTTTCTTCCCCGGACGCTCGCCCGACCTTTACATATGGAGGTTCCACCGAGATCCAGCAGCGGCAGATGAGAGACCCCAACGGGCTCCTCTCGGGGTATGTAAGGCACCTCTTTCTGGTTTCAGGTTTCAGGTTAGGGCTTGGCAAAATGGCTGTTGATGAAGAGTGTGAGCTCTCTCCGACGATGGCTGACAGACATGTCATAGAGCCACAGGCCACGTCACTGGGGGACTCCCCAGAGAACTCGGGAAATCGAGGAACAATAGTCTCCTCGACTCAGTGATATTTTGTTTCAGATTTGGCATATCCAGCCCATCAGGTTTTGCCGGCTACTCAGTCCTGCTCTCAGTGTTGGACGTCCATTGCCTGTCTTTATTGTATTGTCTTGTCTGTGTCATGTGTCATTGCTTTTACTGATTGTTTGTCTTTCATAATGGGATAGAGCACTTCAATGCCTCTTTCCCTGACCCTTGATCATTGCATCAAAGTCCGCTTAAGAGCTCAGAATCTTTCTTTTTTAGTAAAACGCTGGACCTGGCAGACTCTCTGTGCCTCAGAATGGCCCACCTTTGGATTCAGATAGCCCCTAGAAGGATCTTTCTACTTCCCACTAATTTAAAAAGTCAGAGATATTGACTTTCAGCCAGCGCCACATAGACATCAGGATCAAGAGACATATATCTTAACTTTTCAGGACATCTGCAATTCTCCTCCTCCATGTGTGAAGCTTTTCCTTGCCCCTGCCCCCACTCCTACTCCTTCCCTCATGCTCTCTCAAACCTTCTGCTCCTCCTCCTCCTTCAACCTCTGTTCTCCCTGAGTCACAAGATTTGACTCTACTGGACTCTCGTCCTACTACTTATTCCCTGCCCTCGTCCCCCAACACCCAACACCCTCTAAGTAATTCCCCTGCTGCTGACTCAGCCTGTCCGCCATTGGAGGAAGCTAAGCGAGCCCAGCGCACTCCAAATAACTCCCCTGCAGCAAACACACCCCCTCCTCCCCTGGAGGATGCTGGCCCGGCTAAAGGAATTTGCCGGCGTTGAATGATTGAAATCCCTGGAACTCCCGTGATGCTCCCTCTCCATTTCTAAGGAACAATGATTGATGACAACCATGGGGGAAAAATGCAAGCCTACCAGTTTTTACCTTTCTCCTCTTCAGACCTAAATAACTGGAAAAATAACAATCCCCCTTTTACCGAGGACCCCACCTGGGTCTCAGGTGTGGTTGAATCATTGATGTTTTCACACCAGCCTACTTGGGATGACTGCCAACAACTCCTAGGGACTCTCTTCATGACAGAGGAACAAAAGAGAATCTTCCTGGATTCTAGAAAAAAAATATTCTCTGACCAGATGGGTGACCGACAAAACTTCCCAACATATGCAAAGACGCCTTTCCCTTGAACAGACCCAACTGGGACCCCAAAACCTGTGAAGGTAATGAGCATCCTTCCTCTTATTGCCGGGCTCTAATAGTGGGTATCTTAGTGGCCGCTGGGCGATCAACTATTTTGGCCAAGGTAAGAGAGATTATTCAAGGGACTGATGAATGTCCCTCCATGTTCCTACAGGGAATTATGGAGGCATATAAGAGATTTACTCCTTTCGATCCTCAGGCAGAGAATCAAAAGGCATCTGTCATGGTGGCCTTTATTGGGCAAGCTGTTCTGGATATTAAAAGACAGTTACAATGCTTAGATGGATTACAAGATATGAGTTTGAGAGGTTTAGTCAGAGAAGCCAAGAAGGTATACTAAGAGAGAAACTGAGGAAGAGTATGGAGCAAAGGGAGGATAAAAGAAACAAAAGACAGACTAAGGCATTGACTAAGGTCCTGGTCACAACAACAAATAGACCAGAAATTAAGAAACATGGAGACAGGAAGGGACACCGGGGACCACACTAGAGGCCACCCCTGGCCTCAATTCAATGTGCCTACTCTAAAAAAAAAGGACACTGGGCTAAAGAGTGCCCTAGAAAGAGACAGCCAGGCCAGCTGGACATTCTGACTCTGTAGGATTACTAAGAAAGTCGGGGCTCAGATCCTCTCCTCGAGCTCAGGTTAACTTTTGAAGTGGAGGGGACCCCAGTATACATTGAAGTGGATACAGGGGCAATATATTCTGCCTTTAAGGCCCCATTGGAACCTCTGTCAAATAAAAGGTCTCTAATTCAAGGGGCTAATGGCAGTAAATATCAGGCTTGGACAACTAAGAGGACCATGGACCAGGGGAAAGGAAAAATCCATCACTCCTTCCTAGTAATCCCAGAATGCACGGCCCCACTGATTGGCAGAGATCTGCTCACAAAGCTCTGGGCCAAAATAACTTTTAACCCTGAAGGCCCCCAAGTGGAATTTCTAAATCCTTCAGTAAAAACTCCTATAATCACGGCTCTAACTATGTCAGTAGAAAATGTACATCAAATCACTCACCTTGGTTCAAAGAAACTGCATTCATTTTTGAAGGATCAAAAACAGAGTTTTCCACTAACCGACTCACAGTGAAAGGAAACAACTGAATGGATAACAAAAGCCTGTTGGGTCCATCAATTGGTTAATTCTTACCCTTCCAAGCTTCCTGCAGGAAAGCACCTACGAGGAACCAGACCAGGACAATTCTGGGAAGTGGACTTTACTGAAATTAAGCCAGCAAGGAATGGACTTAAATATCTCCTAGTCTTTGTAGATACATTTTCAGGATGGATTGAAGCTTTCCCCCCCCAAAAAAAAAAGAAAAGAAAAAAAAATGAAACAGCGCAAATGGTGGTCAAGAAGATCCTGGAAGATATTTTTCCAAGGTATGGCCTGCCTAAAGTAATAGGGTCTGATAATGGACCGGTGTTCGTGGCCCAGGTAACTCAGAGGTTAGCAAGGACCCTGGGGATTAATTGGAAATTACATTGTGTTTACAGACCCCCGAGTTCAGGACAGGTAGAAAGAATGAATAGAACCATTAAAGAAACCATAACGAAATTAAGCTTAGAGACCGGCATAAAAGATTGGACTATGCTCCTGCTTTATGTACTGTTTCATGCAAGAAATACTCAATCTATTTCTTTGTGTAACCTCACACCCTGTGAAATTCTCTATGGTGTCCCTCCTCCAGTAAGGGTCCTACCCCAACTCTAAGACCTAACGATTCCTTCCACACCCCCTTGCTTAACAGACTTAAAGCTCTTGAAAGAACTCAGAGATACCTGTGAAAACAGATGGCCACTACCTACCAACCTGGGGATGAGGGGACTCTACAGCGATATCAAATAGAGACTTCATCTATGTAAGACGACATCTGGTGTCATCCCTGGAACTCCACTGAAAAGGACCATACCAGGTGCTACTTATAACACCTACAGGGTAAAGGTAGTCAAAATCACTTTCTGGATCCCTACCTCTCATCTCAAGCCTGTGCCCTGTCCAGACTCTGGCTGGAAACTGAAAAAGACTGGAAACCCTTTCAAATTGTGGATTCGCTGTGTGGATAAGGCTATAGACTCTCCCCTTGACCACCAGTAGTCCTAACCCTCATAAGCCTGTTCAGCAGTGATGTCTGATCACAAATCCTACTGGAAAGGAAGTATGGTCTATCTTGCATACAGCCTGCTTAGGGACCTGGTGGCCATCTCTCCAGCCAGACATTTGTCAGCTGTGTATAGGTCTTCCCTATTGGGATATCCCTAATGAAGAGGATCCCACTAACATTCCATTAAATTCCTTCCATACCATAGATAATGGAAACAAACATTATTGATGTAGGGACACGCGAGCCAGATGCTGGTTGGCTAGCCTAGATTACTATGTTTGCCCAGTGTACTATCAAAGCCACAAACAGTCAAGGCTGTGTGCTGGAAACGCCGACATCTTCTGTAAGTCATGGGGATGTGAGCATACAGGGACTGCCACATGGAACCCAAACTCCTCATCAAATTCTGTACACAGCATTGGCCATATTACCAATTAGACAACCAAAACTGATGGCCCCCTGAGGGGTCTCTAGATCTTCAAATTCTGTGTGACCTTTTTAACTTCTGCAAGTGCTCAAAAGGGTGAAAGGAGATTCCTCTATGTGGAGGCCTTTTCTCTCCTTTGCTCACATCGTGAACTATGCTTCTCCAATACATGCTCACCCTCAGCCTTCTGCTCTAGACCCTCTGTTGTCACTCCCACCTCATCAACTTGATTTCTCCCCTCCAATTACTATATTAAAAACCCAAACCTCCACCGTTTCTCAGACCATTGCCCCCTTGCTGAGGTAGCAGGTACTGAGGTAACCCTCCACTCACTCACTCCTCTCTTCTCCTGTCAGTGCCCACACTAGGTCCCACCAGGTCCTCTTACCAGCTAACCCAAAGCTCAAACCAGCTGAGAAGAGCCCTCAGACCCCTATCCAAGATGTAATGAAAATGGCCTTTAAAGTTGCTTTGTCATCACTGAAAACAGGTTACTAAGAATTTAAAGTCCCTTACAGGCTTTTTGGGATACTCACTCCCATCTCCCCCTCTGTTCTACCCGTTCTACTACTCATGTTTTTGGTGCTAGGAAGATCTCAAAACCCTTTTCCATTATTCTTTTACATCTCTCCTTCCTCATTCTCAGATCCAAAGAGCTGCGCTCAGCCCTGCATTCCCCGTTTTCCCCCTCTGTACCAGGCCCACAGGAAAGTCTTAACTGACCTTATCCAGAAGTTTTCACCATGGCTAACTTTAGGACTTTCAGCAAAAGAGTCCCTATAAAAGAGTTCAGTGTAGATAAACTTCCTCTTTTTGTGTTGCCCTGGTCTACCTGGCAACTGGCTGAAAAAAATCAGCACTCCTGAGCTAGACACACCCTTACTAGTTTTTCACAACATATGTGATCAAGGCCTCTGGCCTTGAGCTGGGGCTTCATAGAGATGGCTACATTTGTAAGATGGATAAGTTGCAAACTGGGCTCCGTGGAAACAGCTGGCAGAGGGAAAAAAGGGGAAAAAAAAGCTCTCCCCCACCCAGGTGTCCTTGAAAATTTAACTTGCCCACAACTGAGGAAAAATCAGAAACAAAAACTGCTCTTTGTGAACTTCTGCAGACTGTGACCTTCAGAGCCCCTTCCCTTACATGTTGGGTACAAAATTCTGAAACTACCTAAACTTGGGTTTCAGGGGATTAATTGATTACAACAGAAGCAATGCCCTCTGAATCTGGTTGCAACCAAATATGACTGTTTCCTTGTCTTTGGTGCTATCTTAGGTGCCTTGCCTTTTCCGTCCCTACAACAATATAATTCTATATACTTAAACGTTGTTTATGTTTTTATGAAATGGTCAACAGAAGTGATTAATTGTGTAATGGTGCAGATGTTTCCCAGAGTGCTCTATTATGACGCAGGTTCATTTGAAGATCAAATAGAGGGGCATACAACCCGGTTCAGGTGGGAACATATATCTCTCACCTTAGCCATTCTATTATGAATAGGAGTTGCTGCCCGGGTTCGCACAGGAACCACTGCCCTGGTCCATGGGACACAACAAATGACCCAATTAGAAGCAGCAATAGATCAAAACTTAAAGATATTAGAAAATTCCATCACAGCTTTGCAGGAATCTTTTACCTCTCTCTTTGAAGTTTGCTGGGAGCCATCAGCCAAGTAGGTATGACAAATTCCTTGCCAGCTTACTCCCATGCTGTCTAGTGGAAGGACTTCTGAAAGGTGACCTTGCTCAAGGATCAGGGCAGGATCCGTGTTTAGGGTGTTCCCCCTTTAGAATAGGGAGGTTTAGCATAATAGGAGATTAGGGTGTTCCCCCTTTAGAATAGGGCAGTTTAGCATAATAGGAGATTAGGGTGTTCCCCCTTTAGAATAGGGCATATCCTGCTGCTGAGTTCCTCTTGAGTGCTTAGGGTCAGACAGTATATTTTGGGAGAGAGAAGCCCATGCGGAGTGGATTTGGGATAGAGTGGATTTGGGCAGAGAACGTGGATTCCCCCAGAGCGTGTTTGTAGACGGCCGGTGTGAGTTCGGGAATAAAGAATTGCTGTTTGAATCTACAAGCTGTGTGGAGACTCGTGATTTGTGCCCAGCCAAAGACTGCGGCAGAAGTTGTTTTACAGAAAAGTCGAGGGTTGGACCTCCATTTCATGAGAGAAGGGAGCCTTTGTGCTGCATTGAGGAAAGAATGTTTTTTTTTTTTTTTTTTTATGTCGACCATACTGGAGTTGTAACAAACTCTATGAGTAAATTAAAAAGATGCCTTGAAGAGCATCAAAGAGAGATAGAGACCCAAAATTTGTGGTTTGAGTCTTGGTTTACACAGTCCCCCTGGTTAACTACATTTTAATCAACCCTGGCCGGTCCAATAATAATCCTCATTTTATTGCTTACTATAAAACCCTGTTTCTCAACCATTTAATTTCTTTTCTCCAAGCTCAAATTGGACAAGTTAAACTTATGTTAATACCCCACTAGCATACATAAAATGTGACACCCCCCAACAATCACTTTTATGATTAAAAGTAGCCAGAAGAAGAAGTGGGGAATGAAATGTTAATAAAATATGTACTTGTCACTTCCTGTTTTTCTGTACGCTTAACAAAACACTGTTGAAATGTTGAGAAATGTTTCCTAATCTTGTTCCCAGAATGTGCTGTCCCCAACTGCCAAACTGCAGAATGTACTCCCTCATGCGTTTACACACAAACCGCTTACTCGCCCTGACCCATCAATAAACTTCCCTCCCTGCCCTCTCCAATTAAAATATATAAGCTCTGCTTAAGCTGTTCTCAGGGCTCTCTGCTCTATTCAAGTGAGGTCTGAGCCCCAGCATGCTGGACCCCAAATAAACCCTTTCTGTTGCATGAGATAGTCTCTTGGTGGTCTCATCCTCTGACACTCGCCCTACATTTACTTGGATGATTGAATGTAGATGAGAACATCCATTCAAAAGTGATAGTCGCTAAAATTAGGAAGATAGTCAGTAGGTTTAGGAAGAAGAGTTAGTATAAAATTTGGAACAAAAGTTCTTTAGCAATAGGGTTTCGGTTACAGAGTGAATGTAAATGTCAACACAAGTGAAGAGTCAGTCACAATGATGAATTGGAGAAAATATGTTGGAAAGCAGATATCAATACAGACATTACAAAATCAGGCAAAGTATAAAGTCAGTGATAGGATTAGACATTTTCAACAGGGTTGAGTTTGAATATATAATCTTAGGAAGAAACGAATATGTAGTCATCAATAGGATTGATATTTGAAAGCATTAGGCAAATTGGAAATTGATGATTTTAGTAATCCATGTTCACTTTCCATTTAGGCTTTGGTACAAATATAAGTTTGACCTTTGAATTTTGTGTCCAGAATATTACTGTGATAAAATGTATATATAGATCGGGTGACATAAAAATTTCTTCCACCATTTTTGGGAGCAATATTTTGAAGACTTATAAATTAGTATTTGGGGTACAAACAGGTGTACCCTGTGTCTATGAATATAGAGATAATGCATGAATAGACCAACTGTGAATAAGTAATATAACTGGTTCCACTTTAAATGGTGGATTGAATTGATATCTGAAAATATGAAAAATCTTATATTGATATACAATCATTCATTCCAACAAGTTATACATCAATGTTAATATTAGGGTTATGGTTTATCATGAAGGGTGTGTGAGTTTTGCTTCAATGTGATTATGAAAATCGAAAATAATGTGTTTGGAAAAAAGAATCTTGAGAAGACCAGTTAAGAAATATGGAAGAATACATGTGTTCTAAAGTAGGAAGTGATTGAAAGTGAAAAAATGCCTATAATTTTGTCATCTTTTTGATGAAATATATATCCTATGATGTGCATAAACTGAAGAAATAGTAATGTACCAGTGTTGAATTAAAATGAACATCAAAATACACATCATGTTCCATATGAATCTTCTTGCACTGAGGTTAAACTGGGTGAGTTACTCTAGATATATTAGGATTTGTATGCAACATTCACTGAAGTTAGTTTTCAGTACAAAAAACAAAAAAGTATTTCAGGTGGATGAATATTTCTTAGAATAATATTTAGAAAAGATCATCATAAATCCACATACATGAATATGAATGAATTAAGGGAGTGTATATTAAGATACAAATATTTCATATTTTGAAAAATCTGGAGAATGTGTGTATGTATATATATATATATATACATACACACAAACACATTAAAAACTCGCAATATATATGCTATTCGAAATTCATCATGAAATATATATCATTCACAGATCTAAAATATTCATTTTACTGAACATGGATTTATGTATAATGTTGTAAAACTAGGAAGCTCATCCATTGGTTATATTTTCAGTTCCAACGGTGTTTAGGAGGAGTGATCTTCTCTCACAATTTGTATCTGCCAAGTCGTTCACCTCACAAGAATGTAGGTGTGGTACCAGGTAGGATTCTATATGTGTTTATTGCTGTTGCATTGGGAGTTTAGTAATTGCTTCATGGAATCCAAGGAGTTCAACTGGGACACAGTGCTGGAGCGAGTTCTGTCAGGCGTGGTGGTTCATGGTATGCAGGAGAATGCACCAACCAGGCTTCTATCCCACATAGCTTGCCCCCTTAAACATAGCAACCTGATTGTAAACATTGCCCTGAAACCTCACCATATAACAAGATGCCTTTGCATAGGAGGGTCTGCTGACTGCACCATGTCAGTCACAAGCCATTTGGAAGCCAATGGCAGATCCACATGGCCCCACCACAGATGTTTTTCACACACCTGCCAACCACTACTCTAGGACAACTACTCAGCAGGCTCCAACTTATTTTCATGAAACCCAATCAATCAAGGCACTGTCTGGTACACTCATGATCAGCAACAGAATATCCAATGGTTCTCCAGTGCCACCTGGTCATGGGAAATTGAAAATTTTCATGGTATTTATCTAGCCATTTTTCAAGGATGAAGTTGGATGCACTGTGGGTTTCAATTCATTCAGGAACCATTAAATGTTGAGGAAGATCATTTCAATGAAAGTTCTGGAGAATTCTCACAGGCAAGGCTTCCCAAAGAGTGGCCAAAAGGTCACATGAAGCCAGGGCCATTGAGGTCTAATATGTGATGTCATTGTCTGTTTTGACTCTCAACAATGGCTTCCAAGTCTTTCAGAATAAAATCATGTGATATCCTGGTTGAGATCAGAGTGCCCTCTGAAAAGCTACCCTGGGCCTTGATCTCAGTTTCCAAAGATGACTCTCATGCGTGGCTTCCTCAAATCCCAACACAATTCATGGCAATACTTCTCTGAGGTGAGTTCCAGAACTCAGTCTTTAAGGGGAATCACACCAGAGTTCAAGCCCAGGTGGACCCATTCATCTCTTCCAACTGCCACACAAATGACCACAATAAAACCGATATTCTCCCACATGGCCCTCATCTTCTTCCATATTGACACTCATCATAACCTCTGGCTGGAGGTGTCCATGAGGGACGCAGCCCAAGACAGTGTCCAAAATAAGCTCCATTGCTCCTCATTTGCCTAAATTCGGGGTGGCCTGGACACCCTTCCTTTGTACCAGGAGTGATCAAAAAGGCCTGCCCGTAATACTGCACCACTTTTCCCATTTGAGGCCTATTGAGTGTCGGTTAAAGATACTTTATGTGAATTGGAGTGATGAGAAAACCTAAGCACCTACGGGATAGCCTCTGAAGGGCTTTGATGAACTCATCTGACCCAAATGATCCCTATTCTCACTTGATGGAATTCAGGAACCTTACAGAGGAAGGCAAGAGACTTCATCCACAATGACAGCTCTTTTTGCCATTTTTGATTTGGATGCACACATGGGATCTTTCTTTAGATCCATCAGGTGCTGAGAATCTAAGTCAAAGAATCACACTGGGCCAAGAGGCTGATTCAGACACAACTCTTTCCAAATCAATTAACGAAAGAGCCAAAGGTGAAGCCTATTTATTTCCATTTGAAAACTATTTTGTTCAGGATTCACAAAGGGGTGGCGTGAGACAAAGACTTCCTGACTCTCAGGGCAACAGAACAATAGGTAAGCAAATGGCCCAAAGCAGGGTTTCTCCACTGAGACTTTCCTGGTCAACTGATATCTGAGATTTCTCAGATGCTCGTCATTTCCTTCAGCTATCCAGAACATTGCCTTGTCACAGAGCTTGGAGGTTGTACATAACTTAGACACAAAACCATGAGCCTATTCTGGAGAGTGTCCAGAATTCTGGAAGAAAACAGCAAATTAGGAAGGTAGCAGGTATTGCCCATTAATAAGGCAATCCACAGTCCATTCATAAAATGGGCAGGATGAATGCTGGGAAGCTTTCTACTAGACAGGACATATACATTGATGCATTCTCTTTTCTAATGTCTACAACCACGGACACAGTGTGATACACAGACCCAGAAACACTTGCCTTGTCAAACGACTTACTAAAAACAGTTCACTCCAAACCAAACAAACTGACTTTCCTTCCTATTCTCAGAACATGAGACAAAACCACAAACCCACAGCCACACTGACAATGACACCTTCCTCCCCCAAATAGGTATGAGACTATCCGGAGTATCCTCCGACTGGTGGGCCATACTATGTTCCCCCAAAATGTCCTGTTCTGTCTCAGATCTGGTCTCCTTGGCCAACTCTGTGAAGTTGTCAGGAACCAGGAGTGAGCCGCTACCTGCTTTTCCAGGAAAAGCCCATCTTCCGAGCTTTCCAGGCATTTGGCCTCCTCACCTTAGGAGGAACCAAGAAAGACTGATTCTGTCCTTGGTAAATCCAAACAAGTGAGACCACTGGGACTGGGACTGGGACTGGATCTGGTTGCCTGGCGTCCTGGATCCCATGTTCAGAGAGTTCCATCAATAAGGAAGTGAGTTGAGGTCACTTTTTTCAGGAACTGAATGAGATCACTGCCTCGGCAACCACTTTGTCCTAAGAGTTTCTTTCAACGGTCCCATGAGATGGAGGCTGCCCCTACTTCCTGTGACACTTTCACAAATTAGAATGGTATATCAACCATAGGGAACCAGGAACAGCTCTCCACACAGTCTTGGTTTGGTCCATATTCTCTACATTAAGATGAGAGAGGCTGATTCAGAAACATCCCTTCATCCTGACCAGGTTGTTTGCGATGGAAGATGAATTTGCTCTCTCAGGTCTTTGATACCTGCCTACATCTTCTCCAGGGATCATTTCTGCATGGCGCTTTGAGGTTCTCAGCAGATGGAAGATCCACTACATTCCTGTTTTGTAAGATCAACACTGTCCCTGCTCTTCTGTAAACATGTTATTAACACAAACAGTGTATGGTTAGTGTTAATAACATGTTCCATTTGGGTTAGGAATTATTCTGCTGCATGAATAATGGTATTGGAAACTTGTGATTATTTTAAGAATATAGAGATGAAATATATGTATGAAAAAAGAAATCTAAGTAAGATTTGAAGCCCAGAAGGGCATTGGGCCCTTGATTGTGATACTTAGCGTTGAATTACATTCTGCACCGATGTCTCAGATAAATCAATACACAATAGCATAAGACCTTGTTACTTGAATGATTGAATGTAGAAGAGAACTTCCAGTCAAAAAGGGATACTCGGTAGGATTAAGAAGATAGTTAGTATGTTTAGGAAGAAGAGTGAGTATAGGATTTGGAACAAAAGTTCTTTAGCAATAGGTTATTTATTAGAGTGTGAAAGTAAATGTCAGCACATGTGAAGAGTCAGTCACAATGATGAACTGGGGAATATATGTAGGAAAGCAGATAGCAATAGAGACATTATGAAATCAGGCAAATTATAAAGTGAGGGATAGGATTAGACATTTTCCATTGGGTTGAGTTTGAATATATAATTTTAAGAAGAAACACATGTGTAGTCACCAATAGGATTGACATTTGAGAGCATTAGGGAACCTGGACATGGATGTTTTTAGTAATCCATGTTTTCTTTCCATTTGGGCTTTTATACAATCATAAGTGTGACCTTTGCATTTTGTGTCCAGAATATTTCTGTGATTAAATGTATATGAAGATCAGGTGACATGAGTCCACTTCCACCATTTCAGGGAGCAATATTTTGAAGACGTATAAATTAATATTGGGGGTACAAAGAGGTGTACACTGTGTCTATGAATATAGAGATAATGCATGAATAGACCATAGTGTGCATAAATAATATAACTGGTTCCACTTTAAATAATGGATAGAATTGATATCTGAAAAGATATAAGAAATCTTATATTGACATACAATCATTCATTCAAACCAGTTATACATCTAATGGTAATATCAGAGTGATAATTAATATGAATGGTATGTGACTTTTGCTTCCAAAGTGATTATGGAAATCAAAATTAATGTGTTTGGTATGAAATCTCATGAAAAGACCAGTCAAGAAACTTAGAGGAATACATGTGTTCTGAAGCAGGACGTGATTAAAAGTGAAACAAATGCCTATAAATTTTTGAACTTGTGGATGAAATCATATATCCTATGATTTCCATAAACTGAAAAAATAATAATGTACCAATATTGAATAAAAATGAACTTCAAAATACACATCATGTCCCGTAGGATTATACTTGCATTGATGTTTAACTGATTCAGTTACTGTAAAAATATTAGGATTTGTAAGCTCCATTCACTGAAGTTAGTTTTCAGTACTAGGAAATAATTATGTATTTCAGGCAGATGAATATTTCTGAGAATTATCTTGTGAAAAGTTGATTATAAACCACATATAGAAACATGAGTGAATTTAGGGAGTGTATAATAAGAAACATATATTTCACATTTTGAAAAATCTGGACAGTATATATATATATATATATATATATATATATATATATATATATAGATAGATAGATAGATATATATAGATATATATAGATATAGATACATAGATAGACAGACACACACTGACATTATAATGTAGCAATCTATATGCTAATTGAAATTCACCGTGTAATACATATCATCCACATATCCAAAAATATTCATTTTACTGAACATCGATTTATATATAATGTTGTTCATCTAGGAAATTCACCAATAGGTTTAATTTTCAGTTCCATCATGATTTAGGGGGATTGATATCTTATCAAAATATTTATCTTTCAAAATCAGTGAGCTTACAAAAATGTACTTGTGATACCAGGTAGGATTCTAAATATGCATAAAAAATACATGTGATGAATAGGCTACAGAGAATGGGAGACAGAAATTTACATATGTGTTAACTTTAAAAACTCATGGAGAACTATTACAATGAAAAGTTGACTAGATTTATAACACATACCCTTGATAAAGCAGAAGGGAAGTCCAAGTATACACCATGCCTCCTATGAACGGCCTGTATTTCTATTCTGTTAGGTTTCTTGTTCTCCATCATATTAGGATTAGTAGTCAGAGTCTAGTAGGTTATGGGTTAATGTCAGGGATTCAGTATTTCAAATGGAAAATATGAAAATGAATCTAATGTGTATGCAAATATGTGCTACACAAAAATCATCCCACTCTCATCCAGAACAATGCCTTGACATAACCTTCGCCCCAATTAAGACACAATTAGTGGAGAAGAGTTAGAAAATCTGTGAATACATATGTGGAAATGAAAATGCTCAGGAGTTCACAGCCTTGGAGGCGGTAGAGGAATTTCCAAAAGTATGGGATAGGGTAAATACTCCACAAATATGGAGTTCTGCTGGCCTAATGACTCTTTGAGAAACTGCCTTTGAGGTTGGGCCCTTGTAATATATGTTGTTGTCAAGAGCTTCAGCTTCCTTTGTAGTGAGACAATCAAAGCTGGATCTGCATATATGTGACCTGAAGGACATGGTTTCTTCTTTTCTAGTGAACATGAGGCAGCAGTTCTAAATTCCCTCATTGTAGGTAAACTGTGGCCACTGGGAGCTAAGTGTCTCCTCGCGTGGACTGAGAAGATATTTGGTCATTCTCCACTTTTCCTGGTGATTCTTACTGCTGCACTGGGAGTTTGGTATTGGCTTCAGTAAATACCATGAGTTCAACGGGGACACAGTGCTGGAGGGAGTACTCTCACGTGTGGTGGGTCAGGGTGTGCAGGAGAACGCCCCAACCAGGCTTCTATTCAACAAAGCTTGCCCCCTTGTCTGTAGCAACCCAATTCTGAACATTGCCCTAAAACCTCTCAATGTAACAAGATGCCTTTACATATAAGGGTCTGCTGGCTGCACCATGTCAGTCAAAAGGCATTTGGAAGCCAATGGCAGATCCATGTGGCCCCATCACAGATGTTTTATCATACACCTGCAAACCACTGCTCTAGGTCCACTACTAAGCAGGTTCCAACGTACTGGCATCTTTGTTCTACACCATTTTCATGAAACCCAGTAAATCAAGGCACTGTCTGGTACACTCATGATCAGCAACAGAACATTCAATGATTCTCCAGTGCCACCTGCTCTTGGGAATTATTCCATGGTATTTATCTAGCCATTTTTCAAGGATGAAGTTGGTGTCACTGTGGATTTCAATTCATTCAGGAACCATTAAATGGTGAGGAAGCTCATTTCAATGAAAGCTCAGGAGAACTCTCACAGGCAAGTCTTCCCAAAGAGTGGCCAAAAGGTCAAATGAAGCCTGGCCCATTGAGGTCTACAATGTGAGTTCCATGTGTTATTTGACTCTCAAGTATGGCTGCCAAGTCTTTCAGAATGAAATCATGTGATATCCTAGCTGAGATTCCCAGTGCTCTGTGGAAAGCCATCCTGGGCCTAAATCTCAGTCTCCAAGGGCAACTCTCCTGCGTGGCCTTCTAAAATCCCAACAGAATTCATGGTAATACTTCTCTGAGTTCAGTTCCAAAACTCAGTCTCTAAGGGGAATCACACCATAGTTCAAGCCCAGGTTGATCCAGGAATCTCTTCCTACTGCCACACAACTGACCACAATTAATACCAAAACACTCCCACATGGCCCTCATCTTCTTTTATATAGACACTCATCATAACCTCTGGGTTGAGGTTTCCATGAGGGGTGCATACCAAGACAGTGTCCAAAATAATCTCCCTTGCCTCTAATTTGCCTAAAGTCAGGGTGGCCTGGAAACCCTTCCTGTTAACCAGGAATGATCAAATACGCCTGCCATTAATACTGATGTACTTCTCCAAATAATCACACTGGGCCAAGTGGCTGATTCAGACACATCTCTTTACAAAGCAATAAAACAAAGAGCCACAGGTGATGCCTATTCATTTCCATTTGAAAACTCTTTTCTTCAGGATTCACAAAGGGGTGGCCTAAGGCAAAGACCTTCTAGATATTCACAGCACCAGAACCATAGGTAAGCAAAATTCCCAAAGCAGGGTTTCTCCACATAGACTTTACTGGTCACACTGATATCTGAGTTTCCTGAGATGCTCCCATTTCCTTCAGCTCTCCAGTACATGGCCATGTCACAGTATCTTGAACAGAAAACCATGAGCCTATTCCGGAGAGTGGCCAGAATTCAGGAATAAAACAGGAAATTAGGAAGATAGTAATTGCTACCCATCCATAAGGAAAGCTGCAGTCCAATCATAAATTGGGCAGTATGAATTCTGGGAAGCATTATACTAGACAGGACACATTCATTGATGCATTATGTTTTCTAATGTCTACAACTACAAACACAGTGGATACATAGACATAGAAACACTTGCCTTGTCAAACGACTTACTAGAAACAGTCCACTTCAAATCAAACAAACTGCCTTTCCTACCAATTCTCAGAACATGAGAAAAAACAACAAACTCACACCCACAACAACATAGGACTTTCTTCCCCCAAGTAGGTCTTTGACTCTCCGGAATTTCCTCTGATTGTTGTACCATACTATGTTCCCCCAAAATGCCCTGTACTGTCTCAGATCTGAACTCCTTGGCAAACTCTTTGAAGTTGTCAGGAGTCAGCTTTGAGCCACTACCTTCTTTCTCAGGAAAGGCCACTCTCCAAAGCTCTCCTGGCATTTGGCCATTCTCAAATCAGTAGGTACCAAGAAAGACTGATTCTGTCCTTGGTAAAACCAAACAAGTGAGCCCAGTGGGACTGGGTCTGGGACTGGTTCTGTGTGCCTGGCTTCTGGGATTCCAAGTTCAGAGTGTTCCAAGACCAAGGAAGTGAGATAGGTCACTTCCGTTCGGAACTGAATGAGGTCACTGGTTTGGCAACCACTTTGTCCTAACAGTTCCTTCAAAGGGTCCCATGAGATGGAGGCTGCCCCTACTTTCTGTGACACTTTCACAACTTAGAACGATATATCAACCATAGGCACCCGGGAACAGCTCTCACACAGACCTGGTTTGGTCCATCTTCTCTACATTAAGAAGAGAGAGGCTGATTCATAAACATCCCTTCATCCTAACCAGGTTGTTTGCCTTACATGATGACTTTTGCCCTCTCAGGTCCTTTATAGCTGCCTTCATCTTCCCCAGGGATAATTTCTGCATGGACCTTTGAGGTTCTCAGCGGGTGGAAGATCCCCTATATTCCTCTATATTAAGACCAACTCTGTCCCTGTTCTTCTATAAAGTTAGATTGAGGGAACAATGTATGGTTAGGGTTAATAACATGTTCTATTTGAGTTAGGAATCATTCTGCTGGATGAATAATGGTATTGGGAACCTGGGATATTTATAAGAATATAGATTTGAAATATAAGTATGAAAACAGAAATCTAGGTAAGATTTTAAGCACAGAAAGGCATTGGGCCCTTGATTGGAATACTTAGCATTGAATTTCGTTCGCACAGATGTCTCTGATAAATCAATATACAATGGCATATCATCTTGTACCCTGGATGATTGAATGTAGAAGAGTTCATCCAGTCAAAAAGGGATAGTTGTTAGGATTTGGAAGATAGTCGGTCTGTTTGGGAAGAAGAGTGAGTATAGGATTTGGACCAAAAGTTCAATAGCCCTAGGTTTTCGGTTAGAGAGTGAATGTAAATTTCAGCACATGTGGAGAGTCAGTCACAATGATGAACTGGGAAAATTATGTAGGAAATCAGATATCAATACACACATTATGAAATCAGGCAAAGTATAAAGTGAATGATAGGATTAGACATTATCAACAAGGTTGAGTTTCAATATATAATCTTAGGAAGAAACAAATATGTAGTCACCAATATGATTGACATTTGAGAGCATTAGGAAACCTGGACATGGATGTTTTTAGTAATCCAGGATCACTTTCCATCTAGGATTTGCTACAATCAGAAGTGTGACCTTTGCATTTTGTGATCAGAATATTACTGTGATAAAATGTATATGTAGATCAGGTGACATGAGTATTTCTTCTAACATTTCTGGGAGCAATATTTTGAAGAGGTATAAATTAGTATTGGGGGTACACAGAGTTGTACCCTGTGTCTATGAATGTAGAAGAAATGAATGAATTGACAATACTGTGAATAAATAATATACTGTTTCCACTTTAAATCATGGATTGAATTGATATCTGAAAATATATAAAAATCTTATATTGATATACAATCATTCATTCCAACGAGTTATACATTTAATGGTAATATTAGGGTTATGTTTTATCATGAAGGGTGTGTGAGTTTAGCTTCAAAAGTGATTATGGAAATGGAAAATAATGTGTTTGGAAAGAAATCTCATGAAAAGATGAGTCAGGAAATATAGAGGAATTCGTATGTTCTGAAGCAGGATTTGATTGTAAGTATAAAAAAACCTATAAATTTCCTAACTTGTGGATGAAATATATATCCAATGATGTGCAAAAACTGAAAAAATAGTAATGCACCAGTTTTGAATGAAAATGAACGTCAAAATACACATCATATCCCATAGGAATCTACTTGCATTGATGCTAAACTGGGTCAGTTACTGTAGAAATATTATGATTTGTATGCACTATTCACTGAAGTTAGTTTTCA
Organism: Callospermophilus lateralis; assembly: GCF_048772815.1. NCBI lineage: Eukaryota > Metazoa > Chordata > Mammalia > Rodentia > Sciuridae > Callospermophilus > Callospermophilus lateralis. The sequence goes on from NW_027513770.1 coordinate 979,833, forward strand.
GTACTAGGAAACGAATACGTATTTCAAGTGGATGAATTTTTATGAGAATAATCTTGTGAAATGTTGACTATAAATTTACATATATGAACACGAATGAATTTAGGGAGTGTATAATAAGAAACATATATTTCATATTTTGAAAAATCTTGAGAGTTTATATATATATAGATAGATAGATAGATAGATAGATAGATAGATATAGATACGTGTGTGTGCATTTATGTATTTATATATATATATATATATATATATATATATATATATATATATATACACACACACACACACACACACACACACACAGACACTAAAATGTATCAATATGCATGCCAATCGAAATTCACTATGAATCATATATCATCCACAGATCCAAAAATAATCATTTTACTGAACATGGATTTATGTATAATACTGTTCAACTAGGAAGTTCACCCATAGGTTGAAGTTTCAGTTCCAACAGCGTTTAGGAGGAGTGATCTCTTCCCACAATTTGTATCTCCCAAGACAGCCAAACTCACAAGGATATACGTGTGATACCAGTTATGTTTCTATATTTGCATATAAAAATACATGTGCTGAACAGGCTGCAGAGAAAGGGAGACAGGAATTCACATATTTGTTAACTTTAAAAACACATGGAGATCAATTTCAATTAAAAATTGACTAGATTTATAACACCTACCCTTTATCATTCAAAAGGAAAGTCCAACTATACACCATGCCTTCTCTGAACTGCTTTCATTTCCATTCTGTTTGGTTATTTTTGTCCATCATTTTAGGATTAGTAGTCAGAGTCTATTAGGGTATGGGTTAGTGTCAGGAATTCAGTAATTCGAATGGAAAATAGGAAAATGAATCCAATGTGTATGCAAATATGTGCTACAAAAAAATATTCCCACTCTCATCCAGAACATTGCCTTTACATTACCTTTGCCCCAAATAAACACAATTAGAGAAGAAGAGTTAGGAAATCTGTGAATACATATCGGAAATGGAAAATATTCAGGAGTTCACAATCTTGGATGTGGTAGAGGAGTTTCCAAAAGTGAGGGACAGGGTAAACACTCCACAAACATGGAGCTCATTGGGCCTAAAGACTCTTGAGAAACTGCCTCTGAGGTTGGGCACTTGAAATATATGTTGTTGTCAGGAATTTTAGCATCCTTTCTAGTGAGACCAACAAAGCTGGGTCTGATCTCTGTGACCTGGAAGATATGTTTTTTTTTATTTTCCAATGAACATGAGGAAGCAGTGCTGAATTCTCTCTTTGTAGGTAAACTGTGGCCACTGGGGTCTAAGTGTCTTCCCATGTGGACTGTGAAGCCATTTGATCATCTTCCACTTTTCGAGGTGTTTCTTGCTGCTGCACTGCAAATTTGGTATTTGCTTCAGGAAATACAAGGAGTTCAACAGGTACCAGTGATGGAGGGAGTTCTGTCACATGTGGTGGGTCAAGGTCTGCAGGAAATGCACCAACCACTCTTCTACCCCACATAGCTTGCCTGCTTGTCCATAGCAATCTGATTCTGAACATTGCCCGGAAACCTCTCCATATAACAAGATGCTTTTATATAATAGGGTCTGCTGACTTCACCATGTCAGTCTCAAGCCATTTGGAATCCAAGGGCAGATCCACATGGTACCACCACAGATGTTTTATCACATACCTGCACACCACTGCTCTAGGCCCACTACTCAGCAGTCTCCAACTTACAGGGATCTCTTTTCTACACTGTTTTCATGAAACCAAGTAAATCCAAGCACAGTCTGGTACACTCATGACCAGCAACAAGTCATCCAAAGTTTCTCCATTGCCACCTGGTCATTGAAATTTCAAAAAATTCATGGTATGTATTTAGCTATTTTTCAAAGATGAAGTTGGAGGCACTGTGGGTTTCAAATTATTTAGGAAACATTAAATGGTGAGGAAGCTCATTTCAAAGAAATCTCTGGAGAACTCTCACAGGCAATGCTTCCCAAAGAGTGGCCAATATTTCACATGAATCCAGGCCCATTGAGGTCTAAAATGTGAGGTCTATGTGTGTTTTGACTCTCAATTATGGCTGCCAAGACTTTCAGAATAAAATCACGTGAAATCCTGGCTGAGATTCCCAGTGCTCTGTGGAAGCCACCTTGGCCAGGATCTCAGTTTTCAGGATGACTCTCATGTGTTGCCTCCTAAAATTCCAACACAATTCATGGCAATACTTCTCTGAGGACAGTTCCAGAATTCAGTCTCTAATAACACCAGAGTTCAAGCCCAGGTGAACTAAGTCATCTCTTCCAACCGCCACACAAATGACCAGAATTAAAACCAAAACACTCCCACATGGCCCTCAACATTCTCCATATAGACACTTATCATAACCTCTGGCTGGAAATTTCCATGAGGGGCACAGACAAAGACAGTATCCAAATAAGTTCCCTTGCCCCTCATTTGCCTAAAGTCAGGGTGGCCTGGACACCCTTTCTGAGAACCAAGAGTGATTAAATAGGCCTGCACTTAATACTGCTCTGCATCTCCAATTTGGGGCCTACTTACTTTCAGGTATAGATTCTTTATGTGATTTGGAGTCATGAGAAAAGCCAAGCACCTCTGGGCTAGTCTCTGCAGGGTTTGAAGAACTCATTTGACCCAAAAGATCCCTATTCTCACTTGATGGATTTCAGGAACCTAACAGAGGAAAGCAAAAGACTTAATCCACAATGACTCCTCATTTGGCCATTTTGGTTTTGGATGCACACATGGTATCTTTCTTTAGATCCATCAGGTGCTAAGAATCTAAGCCACAGCCTCACACAGGGTCATGAGGCTGATTCAGACACATCCCTTTCCAAAGCAATCAAGCAAAGAGCCACAGGTGATGCCCATTCATTTGCATTTGAAGACTTTTTTCTTCAGGCTTCACAAAGGAGTAGTCTGAGGCAAAAAGCTTTCTGAAATTCAGGGCAACAGAACAATAGGTAAGCAAATGGCCCAAAGCAGGATTTCTCCACTGAGACTTTCCTGGTCACACTGATATCTGAGTTTTCTGAGATGCTCGCCATTCCCTTTAGCTATCCAGTACATGGCCATGTCACAGAGCTTGGAGGTGGTATATATATTGCACACATAACCATGAGCCTATTTTGGAGAGTGGAGTGAATTCAGGAACAAAATAGAAACTTAGGAAGATAGTAGGTGTTGCCCATTCATAAGGCAAGCCGCAGTCCATTCATAAATTGGCAGGATGAATGTTGGGAAGATTTCTACTAGACAGGAGTCATCCATTGATGCATTCTCTTTTCTGATGTCTAGAACCACGGACACAGTGGGATACACAGACTTAGAAACACTCGCCTTTTCATAAGACTTATTAGAAACAATTCACTTCAAACCAAAAAACCGCCTTTATTACCTATTCTCAGAACATGAGACCAAACCACAAACCAACAGCCACATCCACAAAGACAACTTCTTCCCCCAAGTCAGTCTGTGACTATCCATAGTGTCCTCTGATTGGTGGGCCATACTATGTTACCCCAAAATGTCCTGTCCTGTCTCAGTTCTGGTCTCCTTGGTCAACACTGTGAAGTTCTCAGGAGCCAGCGGTGATCCACTAACTGCTTTCTCAGGAAAGGCCACTCTTCAGAGCTTTCCTGGCATTTGGGCATCCTCACCTCCGTAGGTACCAAGAAAGACTGACTCTGTCCTTGGTAAATCCGAACAATTGAGACCACTGGGACTGGGACTGGGACTGAGACAGGATTTGGGTGCCTGGCTTCCTGGATCCCAAGTTCAGAGTGTTCCATCACAAAGGATGTTAGGTGAGGTCACTTCCTTTCAAGATCTGAATGAGGTCACTGCCTTGGCAACCACTTTGTTCTAACAGTTGCTTCAAAGTGTCCCATGAAATGGAGGCTGCCCCTACATCCTGTGACACTTTCAAAAGTTCGAATGGTATATCAACCATAGGCACCCGGGAAGTGCTCTCCACACTGGCCTGGTTTGGTCCTTCTTCTCCATATTAAGAAGAGAGAGGCTGATTCAGACACATCCCTTCATCCTGACCAGGTTGTTTTCAATGGAAGATGACTTTTGCTCTCTCATTTCCTACATATGTGCCTACAACTTCTCCAGAGATCATTTTTGCGTGGACCTTTGAGTTTCTCAGCAGTTGGAAGAAACCGTACATTCCTGTATTGTAAGATCAACTCTGTCCCTGCTCTTCTGTAAAGTTAGATTGAGGGAAGAGTGTATGGTTAGGGTTAATAACAGTTTCGATTGGGGTTAGGAATCATTCTGCTGAATGAATAATGGTATGGCGAACCTTCGATATTTTCAAGAATACATAGGTGAAATATAAGTATGAAAACAGAAATAAAGGTAATATTTGAAGCCCAGAAGGGCATTGGGTCTTTGATTGCAATATTTAGCTTTGATTTATTTTCTGCACAGATGTCTCAGATAAATCAATATACAAAGGCATAGGACCTTGTACTTTGAATGATTGATTGTCAAAAAGAACTTCCAGTCAAAAATGGATAGTCGGGGGGCTGGGGATGTGGCTCAAGTGGTAGCGCGCTCGCCTGGCATGCGTGCGGCCCGAGTTCGATCCTCAGCACCACGTACAAACAAAGATGTTGTGTCTGCCAAGTACTAAAAAAACTAAATGTTAAAAAATTCTCTCTCTCTCTCCCTCTCTCTCTAACTCTTTCTTTAAGAAAAAAAATTAAAAAAAGGATAGTCGGTAGGATTAGGACGATATTTGGTAAGTTTAGAACGGAGAGTAAGTATAGGATTTGCACCAAAAGTTCTTTAGCTATGGGGTTTCGGGTATAGAGTGAATGTAAATGTCAGCACTTGTGAAGAGTCAGTCACAATGATGTACTGGGGAAAATATGTAGGAAAGCAGATTTCAATAGAGACATTAGGAAATCTGGCAAAGTATATTCGGTAATGAAAATTTAGTAAAATAGGTAAATGTCGCTTGCTGTTTTTCTGTATGCTTAACAAAACACTATTGAAATCTTGAGAACTGTTTGCTAATCTTGTTCCCAGAATGTGCTGTCCCCAACTGCCAACATGCAGAATGTACTCATTCACCCGGTTGCACGCAAACTGCTCACTCGCCCAGACCAAACAATAAAGTTCCCTCTCTGCCCTCTCCAAGGAAAGTATATAAGCTCTGCTTAAGCTGTTCTCAGGGCTCTCTGCTCTATTCAAGTGAGCTCTGAGCCCCAGCATGCTGAATCCCCAATAAACCCTTTGCTTTTGCGTGAGACAGTCTCTTGGTGGGCTCTTCACCCGATGCTCGCCTGACCTTTACATATGGAGGTTCCACTGAGATCTGGCAGCGGCGAACGAGAGACCCCAACAGGCTCCTCTTGGGGTATGTATGGTGCCTCTTTCTGGTTTCAGGTTTCAGGTTAGGGCTTCGCAAAATGGCTGTCAATGAAGAGTGTGAGCTCTCTCCGAAGGTGGCTGACATACGTGTCACAGAGCCACAGGCCACATCCCTGGGGGATGCTCCAGAGTATTCGGGAAATCGAGGAGCAATAGTCTCCTCAATTCAGTGATATTTTGTTTCAGATTCAGTATCGCTAGCCCATCGGGTTGGGCCAGATACTTAGTCCTGGTCTCAGTGTTGGAAGTTCCATTGTCTGTCTTTATTTCCTTGTCTTGTCTGTGTCGTGTGTCGTTGCTTTTACTGTTTGTGTATCTTTCATTATGGGACAGAGCACTTCAATGCCTCTGTCCCTGACCCTTGATCACTGGACCAAAGTACCCTTAAGGGCTCAGAATCTTTCTTTTTCAGTAAAATTCTGGACCTGGCAGACTCTCTGTGCCTCAGAATGGCCCACCTTTGGATTCGGATGGCCCCTAGAAGGATCTTTCTACTTCCCACTAATTTAAAAAGTCAGACGATATTGTCTTTCAGCCAGGGCCACATAGCCATCTGGATCAACAGCCATATATCTTAACTTGGCAGGACCTCTGCAAATCTCCTTCATGGGTGAAGCATTTCCTTGCCCCTACCCCCACTCCTACTCCTTCCCCCATGATCTCTCAAACCCTCTGCTCCTCCTCCTCCTCCAACCTCTGTTCTCCCTGAGACACAAGATTTGACTCTACTGGACTCTCATCCCCCTCCTTATCTCCTGCCCACGTCCCCCAAAAACCAACACCCTCTAAGTGATTCCCCTGCTGCTGACTCAACCTCTCCACCATTGGAGAAAGCTAAGCCAGCCCAGCGCCCTCCAGATAATTTCCCCGCGGCACACACAGCCCCTCCTCTTCTGGAGGAAGCTAGCCCGGCTAAAGGTACTCACCAGAGGTGAATGATTGAAAAACCTGGAACTCGAATGATGCTCCCCCTCCATCCCTAGGGGCCAATGATTGACATCGGCCTTGGGGGAAAAATGCAAGCCTACCAGTATTTACCTTTCTCCTCTTCAGACCAATATAACTGGAAAAATAAAAATCCCCCTTTTACCGAGGACCCCAACCGGCTCCTAGGTGTGGTTGAGTCATTGATGTTTTCACACCAGCCTACTTGGGATGACTGCCAACAACACCTAGGGTTGTCTCTTCATGACAGAGAAACAAAAGAGAATCCTCCTGGATGCTAGAGAAAAATATCCTCTGACCAGATGTGTGACCGACAAAACTTCCCAACATATTTAACCCGGCTTTCCCTTGAATCGACAAAACTGGGACCCCAACACCTTTGAAGGTAGGGAGCATCTGTCCACTTATCACTGGGCTCTAATTATGGGTATCTTAGTGGCCGCTAGGCGACTTACAAATTTTGCCAAGTTAAGAGAGATTATTCAAGGGCCTGATGAATCTCCCTCTATGTTTTTAGAGAGAATTATGGAGGCATATAGGAGATATACTCTTTCGATCCTCAGGCAGAGGATCAAAAGTCATCTGTCAAGATGGCCTTTATGGGCAAGCTGCGATGGATATTAAAAGAAAGTTACAATGCTTAGATGGATTACAAGATATGACTTTGAGAGATTTAGTCAGAGTAGCCGAGAAGGTATACTATAAGAGAGAAAGTGAGGAAGAGTAGGGAGCAAAGGAAGGATAAAAGAAACAAAAGACAGACTAAGGCATTGACTAAGGTCCTGGTCACAACAACAAATAGGCCAGAAATAAGAAACATGGAGACAGGAAGGGATACCGGGGCCCAGACTAGAGGCCACCCCTGGCCTCAATTTAATGTGCCTACTGTAAAGAAAAAGGACACTGCTTCAAAGAGTGCCATTGAAAGAGACAGCCACTCTAGCCAGCCATTCTGACTCTGGAGGATGACTAAGAATGTTGGGTCTCAGATCCCCTCCGAGAGCTCAGGGTAAATTTTGAAGTGTAGGGGACCCTAGCAAACTTTGAAGTGGATACAGGGGCAATATACTCTGCCCTTATGGCCCCATTGGTCTCTCTATCAAATAAAAAGGTCTCTAATTCAAGGGGCTAATGGCAGAAAATATCGGGTTTGGACAACTAAGAGGACCATGGACCAGGGGAAAGGAAAAATCCATCACTCGTTCTTAGTAATCCCAGAATGCCCGGCCCCATTGATGGGCAGAGATCTGCTCACCAAGCTCCCGGCCAAAATAACTTTTAACCCTGAAGGCCCACAAGTGGAATTTCTAAATCCTTCAATAAAAACTCCTATAGTCACAGCTCTAAATATGTCAGTAGAAAATGTATATCAACTCACTCACCTTGGTTCAAAGAAATTGCATTCATTCCTGAAGGATGAAGAACAGAGTTTTTTACTAACCGACTCAAAGCAAAAGGAAATAACTGAATGGGTAACAAAAGCCTGTCAGGTCTGTCATGGTTAATGCTTACCCTTCCAAGCTTCCTGTAAAAAAGCACCTATGAGGAACCAGACCAGGACAATTCTGGGAAGTGGACTTTACTAAAATTAAGCCAGCAAGGTTTGAAATTAAATATCGCCTAGTATTTGTAGATATATTTTGAGGATGGATTGAAGCCTTTTCCAGGAAAAAAGAAAAAAAACGAAACAGCGCAAATGGTTGTCAAGAAGATCCTGAAAGATATTTTTACAAGATACGGCCTGCCTAAAGTAATAAGGTCTGATAATGGACTGGCGTTTGTAGCCCAAGTAAGTCAGGGGTTAGGCAAGACCCTGGGGATTAATTAAAAGTTACATTGTGCTTATAGACCACCGAGTTCAGGACAGGTAGAAAGAATGAATAGAACCATTAAAGAGACCATAACGAAATTAAGCTTAGAAACCTGCATAATAGATTGTACTATGCTCCTGCCTTATGCACTATTTCATGGAAGAAACACTCCCTCTGTTTCTTTGTGTATCCTCACCCCCTATGAAATTGTCCATGGTTCCCCTCCTTCAGTAAGGGACCTAACCCCAACTCTAAGACCTAACGATTCCTTCCACACCCCATTGCTTGACTGAATTAAAGCTCTTGAAAGAACTCAGGGATACCTGTGAAAACAGATGGCCAATGCCTATCAACCTGGGGACGAATGGACTCTACATCAATATCAAGTAAGAGACTTCATCTACATAAGTCGACATCAGGTGTCATCCCTGGAACCCCACTGGAAATGACGATACAAGGTGCTACTTATAACACCTACAGCGGTAAAGGAAGACAGAATCACTTCCTGGATCCCTACCTCTCATCTCAAGCCTGCGCCCTGTCCAGACTCTGGCTGGAAACTGGAAAAGATTGGTAAAACTTTCAAATTGTGTATTTACCCTGTGTCTAAGGCTATAGACTCTTCCCTTGACCACCAGTAGTCCTAAACCTATTAAACCCGTTCAGCAGCGATGGCTGATCACAAATCCTACTGGTAAAGAAGTATGATCTATCTCGCATGCAGCCCACTTAGGGACTTGGTGGACATCTATCCACCCAGACATTTGTCAGCTGGCTATAGGTCTTTCCTATTGGGATATACCTGATGAAGAGGATCCCACTAAATTTCCATTAAATCCATTCTGCACCATTGATAATGGAAACAATCATTATGGATGTAGGGACACGCGAGCCAGATGCAGGTTGGCTAGCCTAGATTACTATGTTTGCCCGGTGGACTACCAAAGCCACAAACAGTCACGGTTGTGTGGGGGGAATGCCGACTTCTTCTGTAACTCTAGGGATGTGATCATACAGGCAGTGCATGATGGAACCCAAACTCCTCATCAAATTCTGTACACAGCATTGGCCCTATTACCAATTAGATCACCCAAACTGTTGGCCCCTAGAGGGGTCTCTAGATCCTCAAATTCTGCATGACCTTTTTAACTTCTGAATGTCCTCAAAAGGTTGAAAGGAGATTTCCCTATGTGGAGGCCTTTTCCCTCCTTCGCTCACATCCTGAACTATGCTTCTCCAATAGGTCCTCACACTCAGCCTTCTGCTCCAGACAATCTGCTGTCACTCTCACCTCAGCAACATGATTTCTCCCCTCCAATTACTAGATCAAAAACCCAAACCTCCGCCGGATCTCAGACCATTTCCCCCTTTCTGAGGTAGCAGGTACTGAGGTCACCCTCCACCGAATCACTCCTCTCTTCTCCAGTCAGTGCCCACACCGGGTCCCACCAGTTCCTCTTACCAGCTAACCCAAAGCTCAAACCAGCTGAGGAGAACCCTCAGACCCCTATCCAAGATGTAGTGAAAATGGCCTTTAAAGTTTCTTTCTCATTAGTGAAAACAGGTTACTAAGAATTTAAAGTCCCTCACAGGCTTTTAGGGATACTAACTCCTATCTTCTCCTCTGTTCTACCTGTTCTACTGCTCACCTTTTTGTTGCTAGGAAAATCACAAACACCTTTGCCAGTATTCTTTCACATCTCTGCTACCTCATTCTCAGATCCACGGAGCTGCTCACAGCCACGCCTTCCCCATCTCCCCCCTCTGTTCCAGGCCCACAGAAAAACATTAATTGACCTTATACGGAAGTCTTCAGCATGGCTGACTTTAGGACTTTCAGGAAAAGAGTCCCCATGAAAGACTTCAAAGTAGATAAACTTCCTCTTTTCATGTTGCCCTGTTGTACTTGGTCACTGGCTAAAAATATCAGCAGTCCTAAGTTAGACACCCCCTTACTAGTTTTTCACAAAATATGTGAACAAGGCCTTTGGCATTGATCTGGGGCTTCACAGAGATGGCTACATTTCAAAGATAAAGAAGTTACCAACTGGGCTCCATGGTAACAGCTGGAAGGGGGAAAAATAAAGGGAAAAAAAAGCTCTCCTTCACCCAGGTGTCCTTGAAAAGTTAACGTGCCCAGAACAGAGGAATAAAACAGAAAAAAATCTGCTTTTTGTGAACTTCTGCAGGCTGTGAACTTCTGTGCCCCTTCCCTTATATGTTGGGTACAAAATTCTGAAACTACCTAAACGTGAGTTTCAGGGAATTAATTGATTATAACAGAAGTAATGCCCTCTGAATCCGGTTGCTAATAAAATGGAAAGTTTCCCTGTTTTTGGTAGTATCTTAGGTGCCGTGCCTTGTCCGTCTCTACAACAGTATAATTCTATAGACTTAAACATTGTTTATGTTTTCATGAAATTGTCAAGACGATGTGATTAAATGTGTAAAGGTGCAGATGTTTCCCAGAGTGCTTTATCATAATGCAGGTTCATTTGAAGTTCAAATAGGGGGGCATAAAACCCGGTTCCACTGAGAACATATATCCATCACTTTAGCCATCCTATTAGGAATAGGAGTTGCTGCAGGCGTGAGCACAAGAACCACTGCCTTGGTCCATGGGATACAACAAATGACACAATTAGAAGCAGCAATAGACCAAAACTTAAAGATATTAGAATCCTCCATTTTGGATTTGCAGGAATCTTTAACCTCTCTCTCTGAAGTTATTTTACAGAAAAGGCGAGGGTTGAACCTCCTCTTCATGAAAGAAGGGGGCCTTTGTTCTGCATTGATGGAGAATGTTGTGTTTTTGCCGACCATACTGGAGTTGTAAAAAAATCTAGGAATAAATTAAAAAGATGCCTTGAAGAGTGTCAATGAGAGAGAGAGGCCCAAAAAGTGTGGTTTGAGTCTTGGTTCACACAGTCCCCCTGGTTAACTATGCATTTATCAACCCTGGACAGTTCAATAATTATCCTCATATTATTGCTAACTATAAAACCCTGTTTGCTCAACCGTGTAATTTCTTTTTTCCAAGCTCAAATTGGATGAGTTAAACTTATGGTAATACCCCACTAGCAAACATAGAATGTGACACCCCGCAATGATCACTTTTATGATTAAAAGTAGCCAGAAGAAGAAGTGGGGAATGAAAGGTTAATTAAATAGGCACTTTTCACTTCCTTTTTTCCTGTATGCTTAACAAAACACTGTTGAAATCTTGAGAAATGTTTGCTAATCTTGTTCCCAGAATGTGCTGTCCCCAACTGACTAACTGCAGAATGTGCTCCCTCACTGGGTTGCATGCAAACTGTCCACTCGCCCTGACCTATCAATAAAGTTCCCTCCCTGCCGTCACCAAGGAAAGTGTATAAGCTCTGCTTAAGCTGTTCTAAGGGCTCTCTACTCTATTCAAGTGAGCTCTGAGCATCAGCATGCTGGACCCCCAATAAACACTGCGCTGTTGCATGAGATAGTCTCTTGGTGGTCTCTTCTTTCGACCTCATCCGACCTTTACTTGGATAATTAAATGTAGAAGAGAACATCCATTCAAAAAGGGATAGTCGGTAGGATTAGGAAAATAGTTGGTAGGTTTAGGAAGAAGACTGTGTATAGGATTTGGAACAAAAGTTCCTTAGCAATAGGGTTTCGGTTAGAGAGTGAATGTAAATGTCAGCACATGTGAAGAGTCAGTCACAATGATGAACTGGAGAAAATATGTAGGAAATCAGATATCAATACACACATTATGAAATCAGGCAAAGTATAAAGTGAATGATAGGATTAGACATTAACAACAAGGTTGAGTTTCAATGTATAATCTTAGGAAGAAACAAATATGTAGTCAGCAATATGATTGACATTTGAGAGCATTAGGCAACCTGGACATGGATGTTTTTAGTAATCCAGGATCACTTTCCATTTAGGATTTGCTACAATCATAAGTTTGACCTTTGCATTTTGTGATCAGAATATTACAGTGATAAAATGTATATGTAGATCAGGTGACATGAGTATTTTTTCTAACATTTCTGGGAGCAATATTTTGAAGACGTATAAATTAGTGTTGGGGGTACACAGAGTTGTACCCTGTGTCTATGAATATAGAAGTAATGCATGAATTGAAAATACTGTGAATAAATAATATAACTGTTTCCACTTTAAATCATGGATTGAATTGATATCTGAAAATATATAAGAAATCTTATATTGATATACAATCATTCATTCCAACGAGTTATGCATCTAATGGTAATATTAGGGTTATGTTTTATCATGAAAGGTGTGTGAATTTAGCTTCAAAAGTGATTATGGAAATGGAAAATTATGTGTTTGGAAAGAAGTCTCATGAAAAGACGAATCAAGAAACATAGAGGAATACATGTGTTCTGAAGCAGGAAGTGATTGTAAGTATAAAAAAAATCGTATAAATTTTCCAACTTGTGGATGAAATATATATCCTATGATGTGCAAAAACTGAAAAAAATAGTAATGTACCAGTGTTGAATGAAAATGAATGTCAAAATACATATCATGTCCCATAGGAATCTACTTGCATTGATGTTAAACTGGGTCAGTTACTGTAGAAACATTAGGATTTGAAAGGACCATTTACTAAAGTTAGTTTTCAGTACTAGGAATCAAATATATATTTCAGGTGGATGAATATATCTGAGCATAATCTTGTGAACATTTTATTATAAATCCACATTCATGACATGAATGAATTTAGGGAGTGTATATAAGACACATATATTTCATATTTTGAAAAATCAGGAGGGTGTAAAATATATATATATATATATGTATATCACAGATACATTAAAAAGTAGCAATATATAAATATATATGGGTATCAAAATTTATCTTGAAATATATATCATCCACAGATTAAAAAGTATTCATTTTAGTGAACATGGATTTATGTATAATGTTGTTCAACTAGGAACCTCACCCATAGGTGGAATTTTAAGATCCAAAAGCGTTTAGGAGGAGTGATCTCTTCTCACAATTTGTATCTGCAAAGTTAGCCACCTCACAAAAATGTACGTGTGATACCAGGTAGGATTCTATATGTGCATATAAAAATACATGTGCTGAATAGGCTCCAGAGAAATGGAGACAGAAATTCAGAAATAAGTTAACATTAAAAAGAATGGAGAACTATTTCAATTAACAATTGACTATATTTTTAACACCTACCATTTATCATGCAAATAACAAGTCCAACTATACACCATGCCTCCTCTGAACTGCTTGTGTTTCTATAATGTTTCGGTTACTTTCCTCCATTATATTAGGATTAGTAATCAGAGTCTAGTAGGGTGTGAGTTAGTGTCAGGGAATCAGTATATTGAATGGAAAATAGAAAAATGAATCCAATGTGTATGCAAATATGTGGTACACAAAAATCTTCCCACTCTCATCAAGAACAACACCTAGATATCACCTACGCCCCAAGTAAGACACAATTAGAGGAGAAGAGTTAGAAAATCCATGACTACATATCTGGAATGGAATACGATCAGGAGTTCACAACCTTGGAAGTGGTAGAGGAGTTTCCAAAAGTAATGGACAGGGTAAACACTCCACAAACATGGACCTCTGCCTGCCTAAAGACTTCTTGAGAAACTTTCTCTGAGGTTGGGCACTTAAAACATATGTTGTTGTCAGGAGCTTTAGCTTCCTTTCTAGGGAGACCATCAAACTGGGTCTTCATCTCTGTGACCTTGTGGATATGGTTTCTTATTTTCCAATGAACATGAGGCAGCAGTGCTGAATTCTCTCTTTGTAGGTAAACTGTGGCCACGGGGGGCTAAGTGTATCCACATGTTGGCTGTGTATCCATTTGGTCATCCTCCACATTTCGTCGTGATTCTTGGTGCTGCACTGGGAATTTAATATTTGCTTCATGGAATACAAGGAGCTCAACTGGAACACAGTGCTGGAGGGAGTTCTGTCATGTGTGGTGGGTCAGGGTCAGCAGGAGAATGCACCAACCAGGTTTCTATCCCACACAGTTTGCCCCCTTGACCATAATAACCTGATTGTTAAGATTTCCCTTAAACCTCTACTTATAAAAAGATGCCTTTACATATAAGGGTCTGCTGGATGCACCATGTCAGCCACAAGCCATTTGAAAGTCAAAGGCAGATCCACAAGGCCCCACGACAGAAGTTTTATCACAAAACTGCACATCTCTGCTGTAGGTCCACTAATCAGCAGGCTTGAACTTACTGGCATCTCTGTTCTACACCATTTTCATGAAACCCAGTCAATCAAGGAACTGTCTGATACACTCATCGTCAGCAACAGTATATCCAAAGGTTCTCCTGTGCAACCTGGTCAAGGGAATTTTAAGAATTTCATGGTATTTATCTAGCCATTATTCAAGCATGAGGTTGGAGGCACTGTGGGTTTCAATTTTTTCAGGAAACATTAAATGGTGAGGAAGCTCATTTCAATGAAACCTCTGGAAAACTCTCACAGGCAAGTCTTCCCATGGAGTGGCCAAAAGGTCACCGAAATCCAGGACTATTGAGGTCTACAATGTGAGGTCCATGTGTGTTTTGACGCTCAAGTATGCCTGCCATGTGTTTTAGAAAAAATCATGTGATATCCAGGCTGTGATTCTCAGTGCTCTGTGGAAAGCCACCCTGGACGTAGATCTCAGTTTATAAGGGCGACTCTCATGTGTGGCCTGCGAAAATCCCAACACAATTCATGGCAATACTTCTCTGAGTTCAGTTCCAGAACTCAGTCTCTAAGTCCCCTTGAACTCACACCAGAGTTCAAGACCAGTTGGACCCAGTCATTTCTTCAAACCGCCACACAAATGACCAAAATTAAAACCTAAACACTCCCACAAGGCCCTCATGTTCTCCATATAGACACTCATCATAACCTCTGGCTGAATTTTTCCATGAGGGGTGCAGCCCAAGACAGTGACCAAAATGAGCACCTTTGGCCCTCATTTGCCTAAAGTCAGGGTGGCCTGGACACCATTCCTGTGAACCAGGAGTGATTAAATAGACCTGCCGTTAATACTGCTCTGCTTCTCCATTTTGAGGCCTACTGAATGTCAGGTATAGATTCTTTATGTGGTTTGGAGTCATGAGAAAACCCAAGCACTTCTGCATGGCTTTGAAGAACTCATTTGACCCAAAGGATCCCTATTCTCACTTGATGGAGTCAGGAACATCACAGAAGAAGGCTAGAGACTTCATCCACAATGACTGATATTTTGCCATTTTGGTTTTGGATGCACACATGGGATCTTTCTTTAGATCCATCAGGTGCTGAGAATCTAAGCTGGAGCCTCACACAGGGCCAAGTGGCTGATTCAGACACCTCCCTTTCCAAAGCAATTATGCCAAGAGCCACAGGTGATCCTCATTCATTTCCATTTGATAACTGTTTTTTTCAGTCTTCACAAAGGGGTGGCCAGAGGCAAATACCTTCCTGACATTCAGGGCAACTGAACAAAATGTAAGCAAAAGGCCCAAAGCAGGGTATCTCCACTGAGAGTTTCCTGGCCACACTGATATCTGAGTTTTTTGAGATGCTCGCCATGCCAATTCCTTCAGCTATTTAGTACATGGTCATGTCACAGTGATTGGAGGTGGTACATATCATGGATAAAAAACAATGAGCATATTCTGGCTAGTGGCCAGAATTCTGGAAGAAAACAGGAACTTAGGAAGGTTGGAGGTGTTTCCCATTGGTAAGGCAAGCCGCAGTCCTTTCATAAATTGGACAGGTTGATTGCTGGGAGGCATTCTACTACACAGGACATATTCATTGATGCATTCTCTTTTCTAATGTCTACAACCACGGACACAGTGGCATACACAGAAATAGAAACACTCACCATGTCAAAAGACTTATTAGAAACAGTCCATTCCAAAAGAAATAAATCACGTTTTTTCTACCTATTCTCAGAACATGAGACAAAACCACAAACTGACATCCACACACCCAGGCACCTCCTTCCCCCAAGTAGGTTTGTGACTCTTCTGAGTGTCCTCTGACTGGTAGGCCATACGATGTTCCTCTGAAATGGCCTTTCCTGTCTCAGATATGGTGTCATTCACCAACTCTGTGAAGTTGTCAGGAGGCAGTGGTGAGCCAACTCCAGTCTTGTCAGGAAAGGCCCCTCTTCAGAGCTTTCTTGGAATTTGGCCACCTTCACATGAAGAGGTACCTAGAAAGACTGATTCTATCCTTGGTAAATCCAAACAAGTGAGACCACTGGGACTTGGACGGGTAATGGCTTTGGGTGCCTGGCTTCCTGGATCCCAAATTCAGAGAATTCCATCACCAAGGAAGTAGGTGAGGTCACTTCCTTCAGGAACTGAATGAGGTCACTGACTTGGCCACCAATATGTCCTAACAGTTGCTTCCTAGGTTCTCATAAGATGGAGGCTTCCCCTACTTCTTGTGACACATTCACAAATTAGAATGGTATAGAAACCATAGGCACCTGGGAACAGCTCTCCACAAAGGCCTGGTTTGATCCGACTTCTCTACATTAAGAAGAGAGAGGCTGATTCAGAAACATCCCTTCATCCTGACTAGGTTGTTTGCCATGGAAGATGACTTTTCCTCTCTCAGGTCCTAAATAGCTGCCTAAATATTCTCCATCGATCATTTCTGCATGGACTTTTGAGGTTCTCAGCAGGTGGAAGATCCCCTACCTTCCTGTATTGTAAGACCAACTCGGTCCCTCCTCTTCTGTAAAGTTAGATTGAAGGAACATTGTATGGTTAGGGTTAATAGCATGTTCGATTTTGGTTAGGAATCATTCTGCTGGATGAATAATGGTTTGGGAACCTCTGATACTTATAAGAATATAGACGTGAAATATAAGTACAAAAAAAGAAATCTAGGTAAGATTTGAAGCCCAGAAGGGCATTTGGCGATTGATTGGCATACTAAGCTTGAATTATGTTCTGCACCGAGGTCTCAGATAAATTCATTTACAATGGCATAGGTTGCTGTACCTCAGATGACTGAATTTAGAAGAGATCATCCAGTCCAAAAGGGATAGTCCATAGGATTAGGAAGATTGTCTGTAGGATTAGGAAGAAGAGTGAGTCTAGGAGTTGGACCAAAAGTTCTTTAGCAATAGGGTTTCAGTTAGAGAGTGAATGTAAATGTCAGCACATGTGAAGAGTCAGTCACAATGATGAACTGGGGAAAATATGTAGGAAAGAGAGTAAATATGTATCAATAGAGACATTAGGAAATCAGGCAACGTATAAAGTGAGTGATAGGATTAGATATTTTCAACAGGGTTGAGGTTGAATATATAATCTTAGGAAGAAACAATTATTTAGTCACCAATAGGATTGACATTTGAGCGCATTAGGGAACCTAGACATGGAGGTTTTTAGTAATCCATGCTCACTTTAAATTTAGGCTTTAGTACAATCATAAGTGTGACCTTTGCATTTTGTGTCAAGAATATTACTGTGGTAAAATATATATGTAGATCAGATGACATGAGTATTTCTTCCACCAATATGAGGAGCAATATTTTGAAAACTTATAAATTAGTATTGCGGATAAAATAGGCGTACCCTGTGTTGATGAATAAGAGATGATGCATGAATAGACCATATTGTGAATAAATTATATAACTGGTTCCAACTTTAAATAATGCATTGAAATTATATTTGAAAATATATAGTAAATCTTATATTGATATATATATACATTCATTCCAACCAGTTATACATCTAATGGTAATATTAGGGTTACGGTTTATCATGAAGAGTGTGTGAGTTTTGCTTCAAAAATGAGTATAGAATCGAAAATAATGTTTTTAGAAAGAAGTCTAGTGAAAAGACCACTAAAGAATCATAGAGGAATACATGTTTTCTGAAAGAGGAAGTGATTGAAAGTGAACCACATGCCTATAAATTTGTGAATTTGTGGATGAAAGGATATATCCTATGATGTCCATAAACTGAAGAAATAGTAATGTACCAGTGTGGAATAAAAATGAACTTAAAAATACATATCATGTCCCATAGGAATCTAACTGCATTGATGTTAAACTTGGTCAGTTACTATAGAAATATTAGGATATATAAGGACCATTCACTGAAGTTAGTTTTCAGTACTAGGAAACAAATATGTATGTCAGGTGGTTGAATATTTCTGAGAATAATCTGTTGAGAGCCACAGCCAAAGGAGCCCCAGCAAACTTGCAGCTGCCAGCAAACTTCCATTTGCCGGCTGATGATTGGCTCACAGCGGCCCCAGCATCATCTAGCTGATTTGCTTCTCTGTGGTGATGCTCATTGAGATGCTCAATGAGCGGTTTCCCCGACCTTTCAGACTGCCAGCGGATGATTGGCTCACAGCGGCCCCAGCAACATCTCGCTGATTGGCTCCTCTGTGGTGATGCACATTGGGCTGGTTCCCTTCCCTTTCAGACCATGGAACTGCTCATTGGGGGACTTTTTGGCTTCGCCCACGTGACCCATCCAATCGGCCTCAAGAGGAGGAGACTTGTGTTTGAGGGAGAGGCTTGTGGGAAGCCTGTGGTGGCAGTTGGGCTCTGACGGCTTTTCCTGAGGAGCTGTTTTGTTTGGTGTCATCTTGTTGGGTTGTATTATAGTAGAAATACGGGATCAGAAATTAGTAAAAAAAAAAAAAAACTGAAAGAGTGTTCAGTAAATTGTTAGAGGAAGGAGGCATCTCAGTAAAATCAAGAAAAGTCAGGGCATACGTTGATACAATACAAAAATGTAGCCCATGGCTTTTTCAGTAGGAGTTGTTAAATATATCACAATGGAACCATCATGGTGAAGATTTAAAAAGAATAGAAAAGAAAAGCCCAGGGACTCTGCCAGTTGGCACATTGCTATTGTGGACGTTTGTACCTTGTTTGCTTAGTGGAAAGCCTTCAGTTCAGACAATGGTAGAGAAAGGAGAAGACATATTGATTCAAGTAAAACAGAAGGTCTCTCAAGTTAGTCACATAGAGGAAAAAATTCAAGTAAAAGAAAAGGTCTCTCGAACTAGTCAGACAGAGGAAAAAAATCAAGTAAAAGAGAAGGCCTTTCAAGCCAGTCAGACAGAGGAAGAAAGTGTAAAACAGAAAAAGCCATCAGGGGGAAAGTTACAACAGGAGACTACTACTAACACCTTTCTATCACCAGAGGGTGTAAGTGTCCAACCAACAGCACAACCTCTACAGGAGACTGCTACTAACACCTTTCTATCACCAGAGGAAGTAAGTGTCCAACTAACAAGGCCACCTCCATATGCTGGGAGGCCCCCAACCCCCACAGTTGATAGTTGGAATCCTGAGACAAGATCTCAAATATTAACATGCCCAGTATTTGAGGCAGGAGGGCAGTGAGATTACCATGCTTTAAATTTCAAAACAGTGAAGCAGCTAATAGAGGCTGTAACAACCTATGGTCCTCAAGCACCCTTCACTGTAAGCATTATCAAATCCATTAACAACATGAACATGAAGCCAGCAGATTGGGCTAATATGTGTAAAGCTGTGCTAAATGGAGAAAATACCTGTTATGGAAGATTGCCAATGAGGAATTTTGCAAGGAGACGGCTAGGCAAAATGCAGCAGCTAGTTATCCTCAGAGAAATCTAGATATATTGTTAGGAAAGGGACCTTATGAGGATCAGCAGCAGCAATGTGCATATGATCCTGGTGTATATGCACAGATTGCTATAGATGCAATTAAGGCATGGAAGACTTTTCAAGGAAATGGAGGTTTACAAGGTCAGTTATCTAAGGTAATACAAGGAGCTAATGAACCTTATGCTGAATTTGTAGATAGGCTTATTCAAACAGCTACCAGAGTTTTTGGAAATACACAACAAGCAATGCCATTACTAAAACAACTGGCTTATGAGCAAGCGAATCGTTGGTGCAAAGATATCATTAGACCATGGAAACATGAAGATTTAAACACATATATTAAACTATGTAGAGACATTAAAGAACAAGAGCAAGTCGTGGAAGCTGCAGTAAAACAGGCTTTAGATGCCAGAGACATTAATGAACAAGGGCAAATTGTGGCAGCTGCAGTAAAACAGGCTTTAGATGCCAGGCCAAGAACATGCTACAATTGTGAAAAAACAGGACATTTTAAAAGGAATTGTCCCATAGGAGGAGGGTTTAACAAAACTAGGTATCAAAGGAGTAGAATACCAGGTATTTGTCCACGATGCCGTAGAGGGAGACTTTGGGCTAATGAATGCTGTTCTCAAACCACCATAGAGGGTACACCATTATCAAAAAACGAACAAGGACCAGGTGTTTATCCACAATATCGTGGACAAAAACATGGAGCTCCATTGCCAAAAAATGGACAATGGGGCTCAATTCTCCGGGGCCCAAAACCACAAATATACGCAGCACTGGAGAAACCCAGCAACCCCATCAGGGTAGTGCCCAGGACACATTGTCCATCAGATCCCTCATCAGACAAACCAGAGGGAGCGCAGGGTTAGACATCTGTGCCTCTGCCAGAGCAGTACTAACTGCAGAGATGGGAGTTCAATTCATTTCCACAGGGGTAAAAGGACCTCTTCCCAAAGGAACAGTAGGCTTATTATTGGGACGCAGATCTTCTACTCTAAAAGGACTTATGATAAGTCCTGGGGTAATTGATCTCGACTATGAAGGTGAAATAAAAATTATAGCCAGTTCTCCAAAGGGTATATCAGTAATTTCACCAGGAGATAGAATAGCACAGTTACTAATAATACCCAGCCTACGTGAAAAATTTTCCAGTCGTACTGTAGAAAGAGGTTCCAAGTGATTAGGCTCCACAGGTGTAGATTGGGCTACGCTTTCTTTAAATTTAGATTCTGGCCCCATGCTAAAACTAAATATTCAAGGGCATGAATTTAATGGGCTACTGGATACAGACGCAGACCTTAGCATCATCTCTCGTCAAGAATGGCCAAAACATTGGCCATTACAACAAGCCAGTCAAACGCTTCGAGGCCTAGGAGTAGCGTATAATCCCCATAGAAGTGCAATGGTATTAGATTGGAAGGATCCTGAAGGATGTGAAGGAACTCTACAGCCATATGTATTGGATCATCTTCCCGTAAATTTATGGGGACGAGATAGTCTCCTGGACTCATTGATATTTTTTTTCGGATTCGGTAATGCCAGTCAATCGGGTTTTGCCGGCTCCTCAGTCCTGGTCTCAGTGTTGGACGTCCATTGCCTGTCTTCATTGCCTTGTCTTGTCTGTGTCATGTTTCATTGCTTTAACTGTTTGTGTATCTTTCATTATGGGACAGAGCACTTCAATGCCTCTGTCCCTGATACTTGATCACTGGACCAAAGTCCGCTTAAGGGCTCAGAATCTTTGTTTTTCAGTAAAGCGCCGGATGTGGCAGACTCTCTGTGTTTCAGAATGGCCCACCTTTGGATTTGGATTACCCCTAGAAGGATCTTTCTACTTCCCACTAATTTAAAAAAGTCAGAGATATTGTCTTTCAGCCGGTGCTACATAGCCATCTGGATCAACAGCCATATATCTTAACTCTGCATATCTCCTCCTCCATGGGTGAAGCCTTTCCTTGTCACTGCCCCCACTCTGACTCCTTCCCCCAGGAACTCTCAAATCCTCTGATATTCCTCCTCCTACACCCTCTGTTCTCCCTGAGTCACCAGATTTCACTCTACTGGAGTCTCCTTCCCCTCCTTATCCCCTGCCCTTGTCCCCCAAAATCCAACACCCTCTAAGTGATTCCCCTGCTGCTGACTCAGCCTCTCCTCCATTGGAGGAAGCTATGCCGGCCCAGCGCCCTCCAGATAATTCCTTTGCGGCACCCACAGCACCTCTTCCCTTGGACGAAGCTGTACCATCTAAAGGAACTCGCTGGCGGTGAATGATTTAAAACCCTGGAACTCTTGGGATGCTCCCCCTCCATCCCTATGGGCCAATGATTGACGATGGCCACGGGGAAAAAATGCAAGCCTACCAGTATTAGCCTTTCTCCTCGTCAGACCTATATAACTTAAAAAAATTATAATCCCCCTTTTTCTGAGGACCCCACCAGGCTCTCAGGTCTGGTTGAGTCATTGATGTTTTCACACCAGCCTACTTCGGATGACTGCCAAAAACTCCTAGGGATTCTCTTCATGACAGAGGATCAACAGTGAATCCTCCAGGAAGCTAGAAAAAAAATCCCTCAAACAAGATCTGCGTCTGACACAACTTCCCAACATAATCAAAGGCGGCTTTCCCTTGAACCCACCCAACTGAGACCCCAAAATCTTTGAAGGTAGGGAGCATCTGTCCCCTTATCACCGGGCTCTAATAGTGTGTCTCCAAGCAGCCGCTAGCGACAAAGTAATTTGGCCAAGGTAAGAGAGATTATTCAAGGGCCTGATGATTCTCCCACTATGTTTCTAGAGAGAATTATGGAGGCATATTGGAGATATACTCCTTTTGATCCTCAGGCAGAGAATCAAAGGCATCTGTCACGATGGCCTTTATTGGGCAAACTGGCTTGGATATTAAAACAAAGTTACAAAGCTAGATTGATTACAAGATATGACTTTCAGAGATTTAGTCAGAGAAGCCAAGAACGTATACTATAAGAGAGAAACTGAGGAAGAGAAGGGAGCAAGGGGAGGATAAAATAAACAAAAGGCAGACTAAGGCGTTGACTAAGGTCCTGGTCACAAAAACAAATAGGCCAGAAATTAAGAAACAGGTAGACAAGAAGGGATAACATTGGCCCATGCCAGAGGCCACCCTGGCCTCAGATCAATGTGCCTACTCTAAAGAAAAAAGGACACTGGGCCAAAATTGCCCTAAAAAGCGACAGCCACACCAGCCAGCCATTCTGACTCTGGAGGATGACTAAGAAAGTCGGGGCTCAGATTCCCTCCCCAAGCTCAAGGTAACTTTTGAAGTGTTTCAAAAGTGATTATGGAAATCTAAAATAATGTGTTTGGAAAGAAGTCTCATGAAAAGATCAGTCAAGAAACATGGATGAATGCATGTGTTCTGAAGCACGAAGTGAATGAAAGTCAGACAAATGCGTATAAATTTGCTAACTTGTGGATGAAATATATATCCTATGATGTGCATAAAGTGAATAAATAGTAATGTAGAAGTGTTGAATAAAATTGGACATCAAAATACACATCATGTCCCATAGTAATCTACTTGAATTGATGTTAAACAGGGTCAGTTACTGTAGAAATGTTAGGATATGTTTGCACCATTCAAAGAAGTTAGTTTTCAGTACTAGGAAACAAATATGTATTTCAGGTGGATGAATATTACTGAGAATAATCTTGTGAAAAGTTGATTAAAAATCCAAATACATCAAAATGAGTGAATTTAGGGAGTGCATAATAAGACACATGTTTTATATATATATATATATATATATATATATATATATATATATATATATATATATATATATATAAAATAGCAATATATATGCCAATTGAAATTCATCATGAAATATATATCATC
Organism: Callospermophilus lateralis; assembly: GCF_048772815.1. Lineage (NCBI taxonomy): Eukaryota > Metazoa > Chordata > Mammalia > Rodentia > Sciuridae > Callospermophilus > Callospermophilus lateralis. Next base: position 1,003,478 of record NW_027513770.1, read on the forward strand.
ATCATATCCAAAAATATTCATTTTAATGAATATGGATTTTTATATAAGTTTGTTCAAATAGGAAGCTCACCCATGGGTTGAATTTTCAGTTCCAACATTGTTTAGGAGGAGTGATCACTTCACACAATTTGTATGTGCCATGTCAGCCACCTCACGAGAATGTACGTGTGACACCAGGTAGGATTCTATATGTGCATATTAAAACACATGTGCTGAATAGGCTACTGAGAAAGGAAGACAGTAATTCATATATTTGTTAACTTTAAAAACACATGTGGAACTATTTCAATTAAAAATTGACTAGATTTATAACTCCTACCCTATATATTTCAAAAGGCATGTCCAAATATACACCATGCCTCCTCTGAAATGCTTGTATTTCTATTCTGTTTGGGTTATGTTTCTCCATCATATTAGGATTAGTAGTCAGAGTCTAGTAGGGAATGGGTTAGTGTCAGGGATTTAGTATTTCAAATATATGCTGCACAAAAATCTTCCCACTCTCATTCAGAACAATGCCTAGACATTACCCTCGTCCCAAGTAAGACACAATTAGAGGAGAAGAGTTAAAAATTCTGTGAATACATATCTGGAAATGAATATTCTCATGAGTTCACAACCTTGGAGGTCGTAGAGGAGTTTCCAAAAGTATGGGACAGGGTAAGCACTCCACAAACATGGAGCTCTGCTGCCCTAAAGACTTCTTGAGAAACTGCCTCTGAGGTTGGGCACTTGAAATATATGTTTTCGTAAGGAGCTTTCTTTGTACTGAGACCATCAAAGCTGGGTGTGCATCTATGCGACCTGGAGGACATGGTTTCATATTTTCCAATGAACATGAGGCAGCAGTGCTGAATTCTCTCTATGTAGGTAAACTGTGTCCACTGGGGCCTAAGTGTCTCTGCGTGTGGACTGTGAAGCCATTTGGTCATCCTCTACTTTTCCTGGTGTTTCTTGCTGCTGCACTGGGAGTTTGGTATTTGCTTATGAAGTAAAAAAAGATCACCTGGGACACAGTGCTTGAGGGAGTTCTGTCACGTGTGGTGGGTCAGGGTCTGCAAGAGAATATACCAACAATGCTTCTATTCCACAAAGCTTTTCCCCTTGACCATAGCAACATAATTCTCAACATTTCCCTGAAACCTCTCTATATAACAAGATGCCGTTACATATAAGGGTCTGGTGGTTGTACCATGTCAGTCACAAGGCATTTCGGAGCCAATGGAAGATCAACATGGCCCCACCACAGATGTTTCATCACACACCCCCCCTCCACTGCTCTAGGCCCACTACTCAGCAGGCTCCAATTTACTGGCATCTCTGTTCTACACCATTTTGATGAAACCTAGTCAATCAAGGCGCTCTCTGGTATACTCATGATCAGCAACCGGTTTTCCAAATTTTCTACAGTGCCACCTGGTCATGGAAATTTCAATAATTTTATTGTATTTATCTAGACATTTTTCACGGATGAAGTTGGAGGCACTGTGGATTTCAATTCGTACAGGAACCATTAAATGATGAGAAACCTCATTTCAATGAAAGCTCTGTAGAACTGTTACAGACAAGGCTTCCCAGGGAGTGGCCAAAATGTCACATAAAATCAGACCCATTGAGGTCTACAATGTGAGGTCCATGTGTGTTTTGACTGTCACCCGTGCCTGCCAAGTCTTTCAGAAAAAAAAAAATCATGTGATATCCTGGCTGAGATTCCCAGTGCTCTGTGGAAAGCCACCCTGGGCCTAGATCTCAGTTTCCAAGGGAGACTCTCATGCGTGCCCTCCTAGAATCCCAACACAATTCATAGCACAAGTTCTCTGAGATCAGATCCAGAATGCACTCTCTAAGTGTAATCACACCAGAGTTCAAGCCCATGTGGACCCAGGCATCTCCTTTAACTGCCACACAATGACCACAATTAAAACCAAAACACTCCCACATGGCCCTCATCTGTTTCCATATAGATACTCATCATAACCTCTGGCTGGAGGTTTTCATGAGGGGCGCAGTCCAAGACAGTGTCCAAAATAAGCTCACTTGCCCCTCATTTGCCTAAAGTCAGGGTGGCCTGGACATACTTCCTGTGAACCAGGAGTGATCAAATAGGTATGCCGTTAATACTGCAGCGCTTCTTCAATTTGAGGCCTACTGAGTTAGAGGTATAGATTGTTTATGTGAATTAGAGTCATGGGAAAACCCAAGCACCTCTGCAGGGCTTTGAAGAACTCAATTGACACAAAGGATCCCTATTCTCACTTGATAGAGGTCAGGAACCTCACAGAGGAAAGCGAGACTTTATCCACAATGACTGGTCTATTTGCCATTTTGGTTTTAGATGCACACATGGGATCTTTCTTTAGATCCATCTGGTGCTGAGAATCTAAGCCACAAACTCACACAGGGCCAAGATGCTAATTCAGACACATCCCTTTCCAAAGCAATTAAGCAAAGAGCCACAGGTGATGCCCATTCATTTCCATTTGAAAACTGTTTACTTCAGGCTTCACAAAGGGGTGGCCAGAGCAAGAACTTCCTGACATTCAGTTCAACAGAACAATATATAAGCAAAATGCCCAAAGCAGGGTTTTTCCACTGAGAATTTCCTGGTCACACTGATATCTGAGTTTTTTGAGATGCTCGCCATTCCCTTCAGCTATCCAGTACATGACCATGTCACAGAGCTTGGAGGTGGTACATATGTTAGACACAAAACCATGAGCCTATCCTGGAGAGTGAACAGAATTCATGAAGAAACCTGGAAATTAGGAATGTAGTAGGTTATGCCCATCTTTAAGTAAAGCAGCAATCCATTCATAAATTGGGCAGGATGAAATGGGAAGCTTTCTACTAGACAGGACACATCCATTGATGCACTCTCTTTTCTAATGTCTACAACCACGGACACCATGGGATACACAGACATAGAAACACTCGCCTTTTCAAACGACTTACGAGAAACAGTTCACTCCAAACCATACAAACCACCTTTCCTTCCTATTCTCACAACATGAGACAAAATCACAAACTCACAACCACACCCACAAAGGCACCTCCTTACCCTAAGTAGGTCTGTGACTCTATGGAGTGTCCTCTGACTGGTGGGCCACACAATGTTCCCCCAAAATGTCCTGTCCTGTCTCAAATATGGTCTCCTTGGCCAACTCTATGAAGTTGTCAGGAGCCAGCGGTGGGCCACTACCTGCTTTTTCAGGAAAGGCCCCTCTTCAGAGCTGTCCTGGCTTTTGGCCATTCTAACATCAGTATGTACAAAGAAAGACTGACTCTGTCCTTGGTAATTCCAAACAAGTGAACCCACTGGGACTGGTACTGGGACTGGCTCTGTGTGCCTGGCTTCCAGGATCCCAAGTTCAGAGAGTTCCATCACCAAGGGAGTAAGGTGAGGTCACTTCCTTCAGGAACTGAATTAGGTCACTGCCTTGGCAACCACTTTATCCTAACAGTTGCTTCCAAGTGTCTCATTAAATGGAGGCTTCCCCTACTTCCTGTGAAACATTCACAAGTTAGAATGGTATATCAACCATAGGAACCCGGTAATAGCTCTCCACACAGGCCTGGTTTGGTCCATCTCCTCTACATTGAGAAGAGAGGTTCTGATTCAGACACATCCCGTCATCCTGACCAGGTATTTTGCCATGGAAGATTACTTTTGCTTTCTCAGGTCCTCCATAGCTGACTACATATTCTCCAGGGATCATTTCTGCATTGAACTTGTGGTTCTAAACAGGTGAAAGATCCCCTACATTCCTGCATTGTAAGACCAACTCTGTCCCTGCTCTTCATTAAATTTACACTGAGGGAACAGTGTATTATTAGGGTTAATAAAATGTTTGATTTGGGTTAGAAATCATTCTGCTGGATGTATAATGGTACTGGGAACCTGGGATATTTTTAAAAATATAGAGGTGAAATATATAAATGAAAAAAGGAAGTCTAGGTAATTTTGCAGCCCAGAGAGGCAATGGGCCCTTCATTGGGATACTTAGCTTTGATTTATGTTGTGCACAGATATCTCAGATAAATCGATATGCAATGGCATAGGACCTTGTACCTTGGATGATTAAAATTCGAAGAGAACATCCAGTCAAAAAGGGATAGTCGGTAGGATTAGATAGATATTCGGTAGGTTAACAAAGAAGAGTGAGCATAGGATTTGGAACAAAAGTTCTTTAGCAATAGGGTTTGGGTTAAAGTGTGAAAGTAAATATCAGCACACTTGAAGGGTCAGTCACAATGATGAACAGGGGAAAATATGTAGGAAAGCAGATATCAATAGAGATATTACAAAATCAACAAGTGGGCCAAGGACCTTAACAGACACTTCTCAGAAGAAGACATACAATCAATTAATAAGTACATGAAAAAATTCTCACCTTCTCTAGCAGTCAGAGAAATGCAAATCAAAACCACCCTAAGATACCATCTCACTCCAGTAAGATTGGCAGCCATTAGGATGTCAAACAATAATAAGTGGTGGCAAGGATGTGGGGAAAAGGGTACACTTGTACATTGCTGGTGTTACTGCAAAATGGTGCGGCCATTATGGAAAGCAGTATGGAGATTCCTGGAAAAGCTGGGAATGGAACCACAATTTGACCCAGCTATCGCCCTCCTTGGACTATTCCCTGAGGACAATAAAAGAGAATGCTATAGGGATACTGCCACATCAATGATCATAGCAGCACAATTCACAATAGCCAGACTGTGGAACCAACTTAGATGCCCTTCAATAGATGAATGGATTAAAAAAATGTGGCATCTATACACAATGGAGTATTATGCAGCACTAACAAATGACAAAATCATGGAATTTGCAGGGAAATGGATGGCATTAGAGCAGATTATGCTAAATGAAGCTAGCCAATCCTTAAAAAACAAATGCCAAATGTCTTCTTTGATTTAAGGAGAGCAACTAAGAACTGAACAGAGGGAAAGAGCATGAGGAAAATATTAACATTAAACTGAGAAAAGTGATGGGAGGGAAAGGGAGAGAGAAGGGAAATTGCATGGAAACGGAAGGAAACCCTCATCGTTATTCGAAATCACATATACAAGGTTGTGAGGGGAAAGGGGGGGAAGGGAGAGAACGGAACAATAACAGATGAGGTAGAGAGGGAAAATGAACGGGGAGGGGAGGGGCGATAGTAGGGGATAGGAAAGTCAGCAGAATACAACAGTCACTAATATGGCATTATGTAAACATTGTGAATATGTAACTGATGTGATTCTGCAATCTGTATTTGGGGTAAAAATGGAAATGCATAACTCACTTGAATCAAATTTATGAAAGATGAAAAAAATAAAAATTTTAAAAAGTACTAAATTGGCTCATCCTAACATTAAAAAAAGAGATATTACAAAATCAGGCAAAGTATATAGTGAGTGATATGATTAGATATTTTCAACAGGGTTGATTTTGAATATATAATCTTAGGAAGAAACAAATATGTAGTCACCAATAGGATTGATATTTGAGAGCATTAGGCAACCTGAACATGGAAGTAATCCATGTTCACTTTCCATTTAGGCTTTAGTACAATAATAAGTGTGAACTTTGCATTTTGTGTCCAGAATATTACTGTGATAAAATGTATATGTAGATTAGGTGACATCAGTATTTCTTTCACCATTTCTGTGAGTAATATTTTGAAGACATATACATAAGTATTGGTTGTACAAAAACCTGTACCCTGTGTCTATGAATATACAGATAATGCATGAATAGACCATACTGTGAATAAATAGTATAGCTGGTTCCACTTTAAATAATGGATTGAATTGATATTCACAAAGGAGTGGTCTGAGGCAAAAACCTTCCTGAAATTCAGGGCAACAGAACAATAGGTAAACAAAACGCACAAAGCAGGGTTTCTCCACTGAGACTTTCCTGGTCACACTGATATCTGAGTTTTCCTAGATGCTCGCCTTTCCCTTCAGCTATCCAGTACATAGCCATATCACATAGCTTGGAGGTAGTACATATCTTGGTCACAAAACAATGAGGCAATTCTGGAGAGTGTCCAGAATTCAGGATGTAAACAGAAACTTTGGAAGATAGCAGGTTTTGCCCTTCAATAAGGAAAGCCGCAGTCCATTAATAAATCGGGCAGGATGAATGTTGCGAAGCTTTCTCCTAGACAGGACACATCCATTGATGCATTTTCTTTTCTAATGTCTACAACCACGGACAGAGTTGGATACACAGACATAGAAGCACTCGCCTTGTCAAAGGACTTACTAGAAACAGTCCACGCCAATTCAAACAAACAGCCTTTCTTACATTTTCTCAGAACATGAGAAAAAAACCATAAACACACCTACACCCACAAAGGCACCTCCTTTGTGGAGTGTCCTCTGAATGGTGGGCCATGCTATATTCGCCAAAAATGGCCTGTTGTATCTCAAATCTGGTCTCCTTGGCCAACTCTGTGCAGTTGTCAGGAGCCAGCGGTGAACCAATACCTGCTTTCTCAGGAAAGGCCTTTCTTCAGAGCTTTCCTGGCATTTGGCCATCCTCACATCTGTTGGTACTAAGAAAGACTGACTCTGTCCTTGGTAAATTGAAACAAGTGAGACCACAGGGACTGGGACTGCAACTGGCTCTGGGTGCCTCTCTTCCTGGATCCCAAGTTCAGAGAGTTCCATCACCAAGGAAGTGAAGTGAGGTCACTTCCTTCAGGAACTGAATGAGGTCACTGCCTTGGCAACCTCTTTGTCCTAACAGTTACTTCTAAGGGTCCCATGAGATGGAGTCTGTTTCTACTTTCTGTCACACTTTCACAAGTTAGAATGGTATATCAACCATTGGCACCTGGGAAGAGCTCTCCACACAGGCCTGATTTGGTCCATCTTCTCTACATTTAGAAGATAGAGGTTGATTCAGACACATCCATTCATCCTGATCAGGTTGTTTACCATAAAAGATGACTTTTCCTCTCTCAGGTTCTTCATAGCTGCCTACATCTTCTCCAGGGATCATTTCTGCATGGACCTTTGATGTTCTCAGAAGGTGGAAGATCCCCTACATTCCTGTATTGTAAGACTAACTCTGTCCCTCCTCTTTTGTAAAGTTAGATTGAGGGAAGAGTGTATGTTTAGGGTTAATAACATGTTTGATTTGGGTTAGGAATCTCTCTGCTGCATGAATAATGGTATTGGGAACCTGTGATATTTACAAGAATATATAGGTGAAATGTAAGTATGAAAACAGAAATCTAGGTAAGATTCGAAGTCAGAAGGGCATTGGGTCCTTGAGTGGGATTCTTAGGTTTGAATTATGTTCTGCATATATGTCTCCGAAAATTGAAATACAGTGGTTTAGGACCTTATACCTTGGATGATTAATTGTCGAAGAGAACATCGAGTCAAAAAGCAATAATCAGTAAGATTAGGAAGATAGTCAGTAGGTTTAGAAATAAAAGTGAGTATAGGTTTTAGACCAAAATTTCTTTAGCAATAGGGTCTCGGGTAGACATTGAATGTAAATGTCAGCATATGTGAAGTGTCAGACACAATGATGAACTGCGGAATATATGTAGGAAAGCAGATATCAATAGAGATATAAGGAAATCAGGCAAAGTATAAACTGAGTGATAGAATTAGACATTTTCAACAGGCTTGAAGTTGAATATATAATCTTAGAAAGAAACAAATATGTAGTCACCAATAGGATTTACATTTGAGAACATTAGGCAACCTGGACATGGTTGTTTTTAGTAATTCATGCTCACTTTCCATTTAGGCTTTGATACAATCATGAGTGTGACCTTTGTTTTTTTGTGTCCAGAATATTACTGTGATAAAAAAAAGAAATATATATATATATACACACACACATATATAGATAGATAAGGTGACATGAATATTTCTTCTACCATTTCTGGGAGCAATGTTTTGAAGAGGTATAAATTAGTATTGGGGGAACAAATAGCTGTACACTGTGTCTATGAATATAGAGATAATGCATTAATAGACCATACTGTAAATAAATAACATACCTGGTTCCAACTTTAATAATGGATTGAATTGAAATGTGAAAATGTACAGGAAATCTTATATTGATATACACACATTCATTCCAACCACTTATACATCTAATGGTAATATTAATGTTATGGTTTATCTTGAAGAGTGTGTGGGTTTAGCTTCAAAATTGATTATGGAAATCGAAAATAATGTGTTTGGATAGAAGTCTCATGAAAAGACCAGTCAAGTAACATGGAGGAATACATGTGTTATGAAGCAGAAAGTGATTAAAAGTGAAACAAATTCCTATAAATTTGTGAACTTGTGAATGAAATATATATCCTATGATGTGCAAAAACTGAAGAAATAGTAATGTACCAGTGTTGAATTAAAATGAACGTCAAAATAGACATCATGTCCCCTAGGAATCTATTTGCATTGATGTTAAACTGGGTCAGTTACTGCAGAAATATTAGGATTTGTAAGCACCATTGATTGAAGTTAGTTTTCAGCACTGGGAAACAAATATGTATTTCAGGTAGATGATTATTTCTGAGAATAATCTTGTGAAATGTTGATTATAAATCCACATACATGAACATGAATGAATTTATGGAGTGTATATAAGACACATATATTTCATATTTTATAAAATCTGTAGAGTGTGTATATATATATATATATATATATATATATATATATATATATATACAAAAACCCACAAAAATTCATTAAAAAGTATCAATATATATATGCCAATCGTAATTCATCATGTAATATATATCATCCACAGAAGCAAAAATATTTATTTTACTAAACATGGGTTTATGTATAATATTGTTCTAATAGGAAGCTCACCCATAGTTTGAATTTTCAGTTCCAACAGCGTTTAGGAGCACTGATCGCTTCTTACAATTTGTTTCTGCCAAGTCAGCCAACTCATAAAAGTATACGTGTGATACCAAGTAGGAATCTATATGTGCATATAAAAAGTACAAGTGCTGAGTAGGCTACAGAGAAAGGGAGACAGGAATTCACATATTTGTTAACTTTAAAAACGCATGGAGAGAGCTGGGGATGTGGCTCAAGTGGTAGCGTGCTCGGCTGGCATGCGTGCGGCATGGGTTCGATTCTCAGCACCACGTGAAAACAAAGATGTTGTGTCCGCCGATAACTAAAAAATAAATATTATAGAATTCTCTCTCTCCTCTCTCACTCTCTCTTTAAAAAAAAAACACATGGAGGACTATTTCAATTAAAAATTGAGTAGATTTATAAAACCGACCCTTTATCATGCAAGAGGGAAGTCCAACTATACACCATGCTTCCTCTGAACTGCTTGTATTTTCATTCTTTTGGGGTATTTTTCTCCATCATATTAGGATTAGTAGTCAGAGTCTAGTAGGGTATGAGTTAGTGTCAGGGATTCAGTATTTCGAATGGAAAATTGGAAAATGGATCAATGTGTATGCAAATGTGTACTACAAAAAAATTTTCCCACTCTCATTCAGAAAAATGCCTTGACATTACCTTCACCCCATGTAAGACACAATTAGAGGAGAAGAATTAGAAAATCTTTGAATACATATCTGAAATTGAAAATGCTTAGGGTTTACAACCTTGGAGATTGTAGAGGAGTTTCCAAAAGTAAGGGACAGTGTAAAAACTCTACAAACATGGAGATTTGCCTGCCTAAAGACGTCTGGAGAAACTGCCTCTAGGTTGGGCACTTGAAATATATGTTGCTGTCAGGAGCTTTAGCTTCCTTTCTAGTGAGACCATCAAAGCTGGGTCTTCATCTCTGTGATCTGGAGGACATGGTTTATAATTTTCCAATAAACATGAAGCAGCAGTGCTGAATTCTTGCTTTGTAGGTAATCTGTGGCCACTGGGGGCTAAGTGTCTCCCCATTTGGACTGTGAAGCCATTTCATCATCCTCCACTTTTCATAATGTTTCTTCCTGCTGCACTCGGAGTTTGGTATTTGCTTCACGAAATACAAGGAGTTCAACTGGGACACAGTGCTGCAGCGAGTTCTGTCACGTGTGGTGGATCAGGGTCTGCAGAAGAATGCACCAACAGGGCTTGTATACCACATAGGATGCCCCCTTGACCATAGCAACCTGATTCTGAACATTGCCCTGAAACCTCTCCATATAACAAGTTGCCTTTACATATAAGGGTCTGCTCGCTGCACCATGTCAGTCACAAGCCATTTGGAAGCCAATGGCAGATCCACATGGCCCCACCTCAGATGTTTTATCACACATTTGCTCACCACTGCTCTAGGCCCACTACTCAGCAGGATCCAAATTACTGAGATCTCTGTTTTACACCATTTTCATCAAAACCAGTCAATCAAGGCACTGTCTGGTACACTCGTGATCAGCAACAGGACATCCAAAGGTTCTTCATTGCCACCTGGTCATTGGAATTTCAAAAATTTCATGGTATTTATCTAGCAAATTTTCAATTATGAAGTTGGAAGCACTATGGCTTTCAAATCATTCAGGAATCATTCAATGGTGAGGAAGCTCATTTCAATGAAAACTTTGGAGAACTCTCACAGGCAAGGCTTCCCAAAGAGTGGCCTAAAGGTCACATGAATCCAGGCCCGTCGAGGTCTACAATTGAGGTCCATGTGTGTTTTGACTAGCAAATATGGCTTCCAAGTCTTTCAGAATAAAATAATGTGATATCCTGGCTGAGATTCCCAGTGCTCTGTGGAAAGCCACCCTAGGACTAGATCTCAGTTTCCAACGGAGACTCTCATGTGTGGCCTCCTAAATTCCCAACACAATTCATGGCAATACTTCTTTGATGATTGATCCAGAACTCAGTGTTTAAGGGGAATGACACCAGAGTTCAAGCCCAGGTGGATCCAGTCATCTCTTCCAACTGCCACATGAATGACTACAATTAAAACCCAAACACTCCCACATGGTCCTTACCTTCTTCCATATAGACACTCATCATTACCTCTGGCTAGAGTTTTTCATGTGGGACGCATCCCAAGAGAGTGTCCAAAATAATCTTCCTTGCCCCTCATTTGCCTAAAGTCAGGGTGGCATCGTCACCCTTCCTGTGAACCTGGAGTGATCCAATAGGCCTGCCATGAATACTACTCTGCTTCTTCAATTTGAGTCCTACTGACTCTCAGGGATAGATTCTTTAAGTGATTTGGAGTCACAAGAAAACACAAGCACCTCTGCAGTTCTTCAAAGAACTCATTTGACTTAAAGAATCCCTATTCTCACTTGACAGAGGTCAGAATCCTAACAGAGGAAGGCAAGAGACTCATCAACAATGACAGATTTTTGGCCATTTTGGTTTTGATTGCACACATGGAATCTATCCTTAGATCCATCATGTGCTGAGAATCTAAGCCACAACCTCATACAGGGCCAAGAGGCTGATTTAGACACATCCTTTTACAAGCAATTAAGCAAAGAACCACAGGTGATGCCCATTCATTTCCATTTGAAAATTGTTTTCTTCAGGCTTCACAAAGGGGTGGCCTGAGGCAAAGACCTTCCTGACATTCAGTACAACAGAACCATAGGTAAGCAAATGAACCAAAGCAGGATTTCTCCACTGAAAATTTACTGGTCACACTGATATCTGAGTTTTCTAAGATGTTCCCATTCTCTACAGCTATCAAGTATATAGACATGTCTCAGAGCTTGGAGGTGGTACATATCTTGGAAACAAAACCATGAGCCTATTCTGGAGAGTGGCCAGAATTCAGGAAGAAAACAGGAACTTAGGAATTTAGTAGGTGTTGCCCATCCATAAGGCAAACCACAGTCCATTCTTTAATTAGGCAGGATGAATGCTGGGAAGTTTTCTACTAGACAGGACACATCCTTTGATGCCTTCTCTTTTCTAATGTCTACAACCACGGACACAGTGGGATACTCAGACATAGAAACAGTAGCCTTGTCAAACGACTTACTAGAAACAGGCCACTCCAACCCAAACAAACAGCCTTTCCTACCTATTCTCAGAACATGAGAGAAAACCACAATCTCACTCCACACCCACAAAGGCACCTCCTTAACCCAAGTAGGTCTGTGACTATCCGGAGTGTCCTCTAACTGGTGGGCCATACTATGTTCCCCTGAAATGGCCTGCCCTTTCTCAGATCTGGTCTCCTTGGCCAACTCTGTGAAGTTGTCAGGAGCCAGCGGTGAACCAATACCTGCTTTCTCAGGAAAGGCCCCTCTTCAGAGATCTTCTGCCATTTGACAATCCTCATATCAGTCAGTACCAAGGAAGACTGACTCTGTCCTTGGTAAATCCAAACAAGTGAGACCACTGGGACTGGGACTGGGACTGGCTCTGGGTGCCTGGCTTCCTGCATCACAATTTCAGAGTTTTTGATGACCAAGGAAGAGAGGTGAGGTCACTTCCTTCAGGAACTGAATGAGGTCACTACCTTGGCCACCACTTTGTCCTAACAGTTGCTTCGAAAGGTCCCATGAAATGGAGGCTGCCCCTACTTCCTTTGACACTTTCACAAGTTAGAATGGTATATCAACCATAGGCACCTGGAAACAGCTCTCCACACAGGCATGGTTTGATCACTTCTCTACATTAAGAAAGGAGAGGCTGATTCAAACACATCTCTTCATACTGACCCGGTTGTTTGCCATGGAATATGACTTTTTCCCTCTTAGGTCCTTAATAGCTGCCTGCAACTTCTTAAGGGTATAATTTCTGCATGGTCCTTTGATGTTCTCAGCAGGTGGGAGATCCCCTACATTACTGTATTGTAAGACAAACTCTGTCTCGGCTCTTCTGTAAAGTTAGTTTGAGGGAACAATGTATGGTTAGGCTTAATAACATGTTTGATTTGAGTTAGGAATCATTCTGCTTAATGAATAATGGTATTGGGAACTTGCGATATTTACAAGAATATATTGGTGAAATATAAGTTTGAAAACAGAAATCTAGATAAGATTTGAATCCAGGAAGGGCATTGGGCTGTTGATTGGGATACTAAGCTTTGAATTATGTTCTGCAAAGATGTCTCAGATAAATCAATATACAATGGCATAGGACCTTGTGCCTTGGATGATTGATTGTCGAAGTGATCATCCAGTCAAAAAGGGATAGTCTTTAGGATTAGGAAGATAGTTGGTATGTTAGAAAAAAGAGTAATATAGGATTTGGACCAAAAGTTCTTTAGCAATAGGGTTTCGGATAGAGAGTGAATGTAAATGTCAGCACATGTGAAGAGTCAGTCACAATGATGAACTGGGGAAAATATGTAGGAAAGCAGATATCAATAGACATTAGGAAATCAGACAAAATATAAAGTGACTGATAGGATTAGTCATTTTCAACAGGGTTGAGGTTGAATATATTATCTTAAGAAGAAACAAATATGTAGTCACCAATAGGATTGATTTGAGAGCATTAGGCAACCTGGACATGGATGTGTTTAGTAATCCATGCTCACTTTCCATTTAGGCTTTGGTGAAAGGTTAATAAAATAGGTACTTGTTACTTACTGTTTTTCTGTATGCTTAACAAAACACTGTTGAAGTCTTGAGGACTGTTTGCTAATCTTGTTTCCAGAATGTGCTGTCCCCAACTGCCAAACTGCAAATGTATACCCTCACCCGTTTGCACGCAAACCACCCACTTGCCCTGACCCATCAATAAACTTCCCTCCCTGCCCTCTCCAAGGAAAGCATATAAGCTCTGCTTAAGCTGTTCTCATTGCTCTCTGCTCTATTCAAGTGAGCTCTGAGCCCCAGAATGCTGGACCCATAATAAACCATTTACTGTTGAAGGAGACATTCTCTTGGTGGTCTCTTCCTCCGATGCTTGCCCGACCTTTACATCTGGAGGCACCAGCAAGATCCGACAGCGGCAGATGAAAGATCCCCAAAGGGCTCCTTTCAGGGTAAGTAAGGGAACTCTTTTTGGTTTTAGGTTTCAGGTTAGGGCTTGGCAAAATGGCTATGGGTGATGAGCGTGAGCTCTCTTTGACAGAGGCTGACATACGTGTCACAGAGCCACAGGCCACGTCCCTGGGGGATGCCCCAGAGGACTCAGGAAATCGAGGAACAATAGTCTCCTTGACTCAGTGATATTTTGCTTCGGATTCGGTATTGCCAGCCCATCAGGTTTTGCCGGCTACTCAGGCCTGGCCTCAGTATTGGACGTCCAATGCCTGACTTTATTGTCTTGTCTTGTCAGTGTAGTGTGTCGTTGCTTTCACTGTTTGTGTATCTCTCATTTTGGGACAGAGAACTTCAACACCTCTCTTCCTGACCCTTGATCACTGGAACAAAGTCTGCTTAAGGGCCCAGAATCTTTCTTTTTCAGTAAATTGCTGGACCTGGCAGACCCTCTGTGCCTCAGAATGACCCACCTTTGGAGTTGGATAGCCCCTAGAAACATCTACGTCCCACTAATTCGAAAAGTCAGAGATTTTGTATTTCAACCGGGGCCACATGGACATCCAGATCAACAGCCATATATCTCAACTTTGCAGGACCTCTGCAAATCTCCTCCTCCATGGGTGAAGCTTTTCCTTGTCTCTGCCCCCGCTCCTACTCCTTCCACCATGATTCTATCTCTCAAACCCTCTGCTCCTCCTCCTCCACCCTCTCTTCTCCCTGAGTCTCAAGACTCTACTGGACTCTCCTCACCTTCTTATCCGCTGCCCTCGTCCACCAACCCCCAACAACCTCTAAGTGATTTCCCTGCTGCTGACTCAGCCTCTCCGCCACTGGAGGAAGCTAGGCCAGCCCAGCGCCCACCAAATGACTCCCCCTTGTCACACACACAGCCTCTCCTTCCCTGGAGGAAGCTGGCCTGGCAAAAAGAACTCAAAGAACTCCCTGGCGTTTTCAAACCTGCCTACTTGGGATGACTGCCAACAAATCCTAGGGATTCTCTTCATGACAGAGGAATGAGAGAGAAACTTCCTGGAAGCTAGAAAAAAAAATATCCTCGGACCAGATGGGTGACCAACACAACTTCCCAACATAATCAAAGCCGGCTTCCCCTTGAACTTACCCAACTGGGACCCCGACACCTTTGAAGGTAGGGAGCATCTGTCCACTTATTGCCGGGCCCTAATAGTGGGTTTCCAACTGGCCGCTAGGCAACCAAATAATTTGGCCAAGGTAAGAGAGATTATTCAAGGGCCTGATGAACATCCCTCTATGTTTCTAGAGAGAATTATGGAGGCATATAGGAGATATACTCCTTTCGATCTTCAGGCAGAGGATCAAAAGACGTATGCCATGATGGCCTTCATTGGGCAAGCTGATCTGGATATTAAAA
Organism: Callospermophilus lateralis; assembly: GCF_048772815.1. NCBI lineage: Eukaryota > Metazoa > Chordata > Mammalia > Rodentia > Sciuridae > Callospermophilus > Callospermophilus lateralis. The sequence continues at coordinate 1,018,766 of NW_027513770.1, forward strand.
GAAAGTTACAATACTTAGATGGATTACAAGATATGACTTTGAGAGATTTAGTCAGAGTAGCCGAAAAAGTATCCTATAAGAGAGAAACAGAGAGAACGAAAGGGAGCAAAGGGAGGATGAGAGATGAAAAAGACAGATTAAGGTATTAACTAATGTCCTGGTCACAACAATAAATAGGCCAGAAATTAAGAACCAGGGAGACAAGAAGTGATACCTGGGTCCCCTCCAGAGGCCACCCTTGGCCTCAGATCAATGTGCCTACTGTAAAGAAAAAGGACACTGAGCCAAAGAGTGCCCTAGAAAGAGAAAGCCACGCCAGACAGCCTTTCTGACTCTGGAGGTTGACTAAGAATGTCGGGGCTCAGATCCCTTCCCCGAGCTCAGGGTAACTTTTGAAGTTAAGGGGACCCCATAAACTTTGAAGTGGATACAGCAGCAGTATACTCAGCCCTTAAGGCCCCACTGGGCCCTCTATCAAATAAAAGATCTCTAGTTCAAAGGGCTAACAGCAGTAAATATCAGACTTAGACAACTAAGAGGACCATGGACATGGGGAAAGACAAAATCCAACATTCCTTCCTAGTAATCCCAGAATGCCTGGCCCCATTGATGGGCAGAGATCTGCTCAGTAAGCTCCGGGCCAAAACAACTTTTAACCCCGAAGGCCCCAAAATGAAATTTCTAAATCCTTCATTAAAAACTCCTATAGTCATGGCTTTATAAATGTCAGTCGAAGATGAACATCCACTTTTCACACACCCCAAGACTGATCAAACAGGCAAGCTACCCCAGAAATGGATAACAGATTACCCAGATGCCTGGGCAAAATTGTTGGTTTAGGCCTAGCCATGAAACAACCTCCAAGAACAGTGGAGTTAAAAACCTCAGCCTCCCCAATCAATGTCAAACAACATCCTCTGAGCAAAAAAGGTAAAGATGGGATAAGGCCCCATATTCAGAAATATCTGGCCTTAGGGTCCTAAGGCCCTGTCAATCGGCCTGGAACACTCCCCTGCTACCGGTAAAAAATCCAGGAACTGGGGACTATCCCCCATACAAGACCTAAGAGAGATCAACAACAGAGTGCAGGACATTCACCCCATGGTAAATAATTCGTACAATCTGCTTATCACTCTGAACCCTGAGTAGAAATGGTATGGACATAAAGATGCTATCTATTGCATGCCTCTGCATAAAGACAGTCAGTTGCTGTTTGCTTTTGAGTGGGTAGACCCAGAAACCGGAACGTATGGTAAACTAACATGGACTAGACTCCCACAGGGGTTCAAAAACTCCCCCACTCTCTTTGATGAAGCCCTCCACAGAGATGTCAACAACTTCAGAACTATGCACCCTGAAGTCACCCAGCTTCAATACGTGGATGACCTGCTACTGCAGCCAACACCAAGAAAAACTGTGAATCTGGGAACCAAGCACTATTATATAAGCTTGCTCAACTCGGGTATAGAGCTTCTTCCAAAAAACTCCAAATTTGCCAGCAAGAAGTAGTCTTCCTGGGCTATTCCCTTAGGGGTGGTAAACGATGGCTCACTGAGCCCAGAAAACAAACGGTTGTGCAGATACACCCCCCCAGCAGCAGACAACACAGAGAGTTTCTTGGGACTACTGGGTTTTGCAGGTTATGGATTCCTGTGTTTGCGTCTTTAACTTCTCCTTTATACCCGCTGTTAAAGGGAGATGCCCAATTCCAATGGACCCCTGAGCACCAGCAAGCTTTTGATAACATCTAACAACACTGGCACTGAACTCCTCAAGTTCACTGAGCCAAGCCTGCAATTTCAGAAATCCCTACACTACGTTAAAAATGTACATCAATTCACACACCTTGGTTCAAAGAAACTGCAGGCATTCCTGAAGGATCAAGAACAGAGTTTTCCACTAACCGACTCACAGCGAAAGGACATAACTGAACGGGTAACAAAACCCTGTCCGTTCTGTCAATAGGTTAATGCTTACCCTTCCAAGCTTCCTGCAAAAAAGCACCTATGAACAACCAGACCAGGACAATTCTGGGAAGTGGACTTTACTGAAATTAAGCCAGCGAGGTATGGACTTCAATATCTCCTAGTGTTTGTAGATATATTTTCAGGATGGATTGAAGCCTTCCACACAAAAAAAGGCACAAATGGTGGTAAAAAATCCTGAAAGATATTTTTCCATGATACGGCCTACCTAAGGGTATATTGTCTGATAATGGACCGGCGTTCATGGCCCAGGTAAGTAAGGGGTTAGCCAGGACCCTGGGAATAAATTGGAAGTTACATTGTGCTTATAGACCCCAGAGCTCAGGACAGGTTAAAAAAAATTAATAGAACCATTAAAGAGACCTTAACGAAATTAAGCTTAGAGAGGACATCAAAGGTTGGACTATGCTCCTGCCTTATGCACTGTTTCATGCAAGAAATACTCCCTCTGTTTCTTTGAGTAACCTCACCTCCTATGAAATTCTCTATGGGGCCCCTCCTCCAGTAAGAACCTAACCCCAACTCTAAGACCTACCGATCCCTTCCACACCCCCTTGCTTGACAAACTTAAAGCTCTTGAAATAACTCAGCGATACCTGTCAAACCAGCTGGCCACTGCCTACCAACCTGGTGAAGAGGAGACTCCACATCGATATCAAATAAGAGACTTCGTCTACATAAGATGACTTCAGGTGTCATCCCTGGAACCCCGATGGACAGGACCATACCAGGTGCTACTTTTAAAACCTACAGTGGTAAAGGTAGACGGAATCACTTCCTGGATCCTAATTCTCATCTCAAGCCTGCGCCCTGTCCAGACTCTGGCTTGAAAGTGGAAAAGACTGGTAACCCTTCAAATTGCATATTGTCCATGTGGATAAGGCTATAGACTCTCCCATTGGCCACCACTAGTCCTAACCATCATCAGCCCATTCAGCAGCGATGGCTGATCACAAATTCTATTAGACAAGAAGTATGGTCTGTCTTGCAGACAGCCCCCTTAGGGACCTGGTGGCCATCTCTCCACCCAGATATTTGTCAGCTGAGTATACGTCTTTCCAATTGGGATATCTCTGATGAAGAGGATCCCATTAAAATTCCATTAAATTTCTTCCGTACCATAGATAATGGAAACAAACATTATGGATGTAGGGACACGCAAGCCTGATGCAGGTTGGCTAGCCTAGATTACTATGTTTGCCCGGTGGACTATCAAAGCCACAAACAACCACGGCTGTGTGGGGAAAAAGCCGTCTTCTTCCGTAAGTCATGGGGATGTGAGCATACAGGGGCTGCCTGGTGGAACCCAAACTCCTCATCAAATTCAGTTCACAGCATTGGCCATATTACCAATTAGACAACCAAAACCGATGGCCCACAGAGGGGTGTCTAGATCCTCAAATTCTGTGTGACTTTTTCAACTTCGGCAAGTGCTCAAAAGGATGGAAGAAAATTCCCCTATGTGTATGCCTTTTCCCTCCTTTGCTCACATCATGAACAATGTTTCTCCAATAGATTCTTCTGCTCCAGACTCTCTGCTGTCACTCTCACATCAACAACCTGATTTCTCCCCTCCAATTACTAGATCAAAAACCCAAACCTCCGCTGGTTCTCAGACCATTGCCCCCTTGCTGAGGTAGCAGGTACTGAGGTACCCTTCCACCCACTCACTCCTCTCTTCTCCTGTCAGTGCCCACACCGGGTCCCACCAGGTCCTCTTACCAGCTAACCCAAAGCTCAAACCAGCTGAGGAGTGCCCTCAGACGCCTATCCAAGTTGTAATGAAAATGGCCTTTAAAGTTGCTTTGTCATCACTAAAAACAGGTTACTAAGAATTTAATGTCCCTCACAGGCTTTTTGGGATACTCACTCCTGTTTTCCCATCTGCTCTACCTGTTCTACTGCTCACGTTTTGTTGCCAGGAAAATCCCAAACCCTTTTCCCATTATTCTTTTATATCTCTTTTTCCTCATTCTCAGAACCACAGAACTGCTCTCACCCCCCGCCTTCCCCGTCTTCCCCTCTGTACCAGGCTCACAGAAAAATCTTAAATGGCCTTCTCCAGAAGTCTTCATCGTGGCTGACTTTAGGACTTTCAGCAACAAAGTCCCTATAAAAGAGTTCAGTGTACATAAACTTCCTCTTTTCGTGTTGCTCTGTTATACTTGGCCACTGGCTGGAAAAATCAGCACTTCTAAGCTAGACACCCCCTTACTAGTTTTTCACAAAATATGTGAACAAGGCCTCTGGCCTTGAGCTGAGGCTTCCAGAGATGGCTACATTTCCAAGATAAAGAAGTTACCAACTGGGCTCCATGGAAACAGCTGGCAGGGAGAAAATAAAAGAGAAGAAAAAAGCTCTCCCCCTCCCAGATGTCCTTAAAAAGTTATCTTTCCCAGAGAAGAGGAAAATAAAAACAGAACCAAAAACTGCTTTTTGTGAACTTCTGCAGACTGTAAATTTCTGAGTCTTTTCTCTTACATGTTGGGTACAAAATTCTGAAACTACCTAAACTTGGAATTCAGGGGATTAATTGATTACAATAGAAGCAATGCCCTCTATATCTGGTTGCAACCAAATAGGACTGTTTCCCTGTCTTTGGTGCTATCTTAGGTGCCTTGCCTTGTCCATACCTACAGCAGTATAATTCTATATACTTAAACATTGTTTATTCATAGAATTATCAACAGATGTGATTAATTATGTAATGGTGCAGATGTTTCCCTGAGTGCTCTATCATGAGGCAGGATCATTTAAATTTCAAATAGGGGGGCATACAACCCGGTTCTGCTGGCAACCTGTATCTTTCATTTTAGCCATCCTATGAGGAATAGTAGTTGCTGCAGAGGTGGGCACAGGTACCACTGCCCTAATCCATGGGACACAACAAATGACCCAATTAGAAGCAGCAATACACCAAAACTTAAAGATATTAAAAAACCACCATCACAGCTTTACAAGAATCTTTAACCTCTCTCTCTGAAGTTGTTTTACAGAACAGACGAGGGTTCGACCTCCTCTTCATGAGAGAAGGGGCCTTTGTCCTGCATTGAGGGAAGAATGTTGTTATTATGCCTACCATACTGGAGTTGTAAAAGAATCTATGATTAAATTAAGAAGACGCATTGAAGAGCATCAACAAGAGAGAGAGGCCCAAAAAGGGTGGTTTGAGTCTTGGTTCACAGACTCCCCCTGGTTAACTACGCTTTTATCAGCCCTGGCCGGTCCCTTAATAATCCTCACATTATTGCTAACTGTAGGACCCTGTTTGCTCAACCGTCTAGTTTCCTTTCTCCAAGCTCAAATTGGACAAGTTAAACTTATGGTAATCAGAAATCAATATATCACACTAGCAGACATAAAATGTGACATCCCCAATGATCACTATTATGATTTAATGTAACCAAAAGAAAGTGGGGAATGAAAGGTAAATAAAATAGGTAATTGTCACTTCCAGTTTTACGGTATGCTTAACAAAACACTGTTGATATCTTGAGAACTGTTTGCTAATCTTGTTCCCTGAATGTGCTGTACCAACTGCAAAACTGCAGAATGTACTCCCTCACCCATTTGCACGCAAACTACGCACTCGCCGTGACTCATCAATAATCTTCCCTCCCTGCCCTCTCCAAGGAAAGTATATAAGCTCTGCTTAAGCTGTTCTCAGGGCTCTCTCCTCTATTCAAGGGAGCTCTGAGCCCCAGCATGCTGGACCCCCATAAACTTTTGGCTGTTGCATTAGACAGTCCCTGGTAGTCTCTTCCTCCGATGCTCGCCTGACATTTGCATTGGTAAAATAATAAGTGTGACCATTGCTTCTGTGTCCAAATGTACAAATTAATATTGGGGGTACAAATAGGTGTACCCTGTGATATGAATATAGAGATAATGCATGAATAGGCAATACTGTGAATAAATAATAAAATGGGTTACAAATTTAATAATGGATTCAATTGGTATCTGAAAATATACAGGAAATCTTATATTGATACACATACATTCATTCCAACCAGTTATACATCTAAACGTTATATTAGGATTATGGTTTGTCATGAAAAGTGTGTGAGTTTTGCTTCAAAACTGATTATGAAAGTTGAAAATAATTTGTTTGGAAAGAAGTCTCATGAAAAGACCAGACAAGAAACCTGGAGGAATCCATGTGTTCTGAAGCAGGAAGTTATTGAAAGTGAAACAAATGCCTATAAGTTTGCTAATTTGTGGATGAAATATATATCCTATGATGTGCATAAATTGAAGAAATAGTAATGTACCAGTGTTGAATAAAAATGAACGTCAATATACACATCATGTCCCATAGTAATCTACTTGCATTGATGTTAAACTGGGTCAGTTACTGTACAAATATTAGTATTTGTATGCAACATTAACTGAAGTTAGTTTTCAGTACTGGAAACAAATATGTATTTCATGTGGATGAATATTTCTGAGAATAATCTTGTGAATACTTGATTATAAATCCATATACATGAACATGAATGAATTTGGGGAGTGTATATAAGACACATATATTTCATATTTTGAAAAATCTGGAGAATATATATATATATATATATATATATATATATATATATATATATATATATATATATATAAACACACACACAGAGACATTAAATTACCAATATATATGCCAATCGAAATTTATCATGAAATATATATCATCCACAGATGCAAAAATATTTCTTTTACTGAACATGGATTTATGTTTAATGTTGTTCTACAAGGAAGCTCACCCATAGGTTGAATTTTAAGATCCATCAGGGTTTAGGAGGAGTGATCTCTTCTCATAATTTGTATCTGCCAAGTCAGCCACCTCACAAGAATGTACATGTGATACCAGGTAGGATTCTATATGTGCATATAAAATTACATGTTCTGAATAGGCTACAGAGAAAGGGAGACAGGAATTTATATATTTATTAACTTTAAAAACACAAGGAGAACTATTTCAATTAAAAATTAACTAGATTTATAACACCTACCCTTCATAATGCAAATGGCAAGTCCAACTATACACCATGCCTTTTTTGAACTGCTTGTATTTCTATTCTGTTTGGGTTAGTTTTCTCCATCATATTAGGATTAGCAGTCAGAGTCTAGTAGTTTATGAGTTACTCTCAGGGATTAAGTATTTTGAATGGAAAATTGGAAAATGAATCTAATGTGTATGCATATATGTGCTACACAAAAATCTTCCCACTCTCATCTACAACAATGCCTTGACATTAACTTCGTCCCAAGTAAGACACAATTAGAGGAGAAAAGTTAGAAAATCTGTGAATGCATATGTGGAATGTAATATACTCAGGAGTTCACAACCTTGGAAGTGGTAGAGCAGTTTCCAAAAGTAAGGCACATGGTAAACACTCCACAAACATGGAGCTCTGCTGGCCTAAAGACTTCTTGATAAACTGCCTCTGAGGTTGGGCACTTGAAATATATGTTGTTGTCAGTAGCTTTAGCTTACTTTCTAGTGAGACCATCAAAGCTGGGTCTGCATCTATGTGACCTGGAGGACATTGTTTCTAATTTTCCAATGAACATGAGGCAGCAGTGTGAATACTCTCTTTGTAGTTAAACTATGGCCACTGGGAGCTAAGTGACTCACCGTGTGAACTGTGAAGCCATTTGGTCCTCCTCCACTTTTCGTGGTGGTTCTTGCTGCTGCACTGGGACTTTGGTATTTTCTTCATGAAATACAAGGAGATCAACTGGGACACAGTGCTGGAGGGAGTTCTGTCACATGTGGAGTTCACGGTCTGCATGTGAATGCACCAACCAGGATTTTATCCCACATGGGTTGCCCCTTTGTCCATAGCAACCTGATTCTGAACATTGCCTTGAAATCTCCCTATATAAAAAGATGCTTTTACATGGAAGGTTCTGCTGGCTGTACCATGTCAGTCACAAGCCATTTGGAAGCAAATGGCAGATCCACATAGCCCCACCACACATGTTTTATCACACACCTTCACACCACTGCTATAGGCCCACTAATTTGCAGGTTCCAACTTACTGGCATCTCAGTTCTACACAATTTTCATGAAACCCAGTCAGTCAAGGCACTGTCTGATACACTCATGATCAGCAATAGGACATCCAAAGATTCTCCAGTGCCACCTGGTCATGGGAATTTCAAAAATTTCATGGTATTTATCTAGCCATTTTTCGAGGATGAAGTTGGAGGAACTTTGGGTTTCAAAAACCATTAAATGTTGAGGAAGCTCATTTCAATGAAACTCTGGAGAACTCTCATAGGCAAGGCCTCCCAAAGAGTGGACAAAAGGTCACATGAAGCCAGTCCAATTGAAGTCTACAATGTGAGGTACATGTGTGTTTTAACTCTCAACTATGGCTGCCAAGACTTTAAGAAGAAAATCATGGATTATCTTGGCTGAGATTCCCAGTGCTCTGTGGCCTTGATCTAAGTTTATAAGGGCTACTTTCATGCGTGGCCTCCTAAAATCCCAACAAACTCATGGCAATTCTTCTCTGAGGTCAGTTCCAGAACTCAGTCTCTATGTGGATTCACACCAGAGTTCAAGCCCAGGTGGACCCAGTGATTTCTTCCAATCGCCACACAAATGACCAAAATTTAAACGAAAACACTCCCATATGGCCCTCATCTTTTCCACATAGACACTCATCATAACCTCTAGCTGGAGGTTTCTATGAGGGGCGTTGGACAAGACAGTGTCCAAAATAAGCTCCCTTGCCCGTCATTTGCCTAAAGTCAGGGTGGCCTGGAAACCCTTCCTGTGAACCAGGAGTGATCAAATAGGCCTACCATTATTACTGTTCCACTTCTCCAATTTGAGGCCTACTGACTGTGGGGTTTAGATTCTTCATGTGGATTGGGGTCATGAGAAAACCCAAGCACCAATGGGCTAGACTCTGAAGGGCTTTGAAGAACTCATTTGACCCAAAGGATTCCTATTCTCACCTTATGGAGGTCAGGAAACTTACAGAGGAAGGCGAGAGACTTCATCCATAATGAATGCTCTTTTGGCCATTTTGGTTTTGGATGCACACATGGCATCTTTCTTTAGATCCATCAGGTGCTGAGAATCTAAGCCACAGCCTCACACAGGGCCAACACGCTGATTCAGACACATCCCTTTCGAAATCAATTACTCAAAGAGGGACAGGTGATGCCCATTCATTTGCATTAGAGAACTGTTTTATTCAGGCTTCACAACGGGGTGGCCTTGGCAAAGACCTTCCTGACATTTAGTGCTATAGAACAATAGGTAAGCAAAAGTCCCAAAGCAGGGTTTCTCCACTGAGACTTTTCCTGGTAACACTGATATCTGAGTTTTCTGAGATTCTTGCCATTCCCTTCAGCTATCCAGTACATGGCCAAGTCACAGAGCTTGGAGGTGGTACCTATCTTGGTCACAAAATCATGAGCCTATTCTGGAGAGTGGCCAGAATTCAGGAAGAAAACAGGAACTTAGGAAGATTGCAGGTCTTGCCCACAAATAAGGCAATCCACTGTCCTTTTATAAATTGGGCAGCGTGAATGTTGGGAAGCTTTCTCCTAGACAGGACACATCCATTGATGCATTTTCTTTTGTAATGTCTACACCCACGGACAAAGTGGGATACACAGACATAGAAACACTTGCCTTGTCAAATGACTTAATAGAAACAGTCCACTCCAAAACAAACAAACCAACTTTCCTACGTATTCTCAGAACATGAGACAAACCCACAAACCCACACTCATTCCCACAAATGCACCTCCTTCCCCCAAGAAGGTCTGTTACTAACCGGAGTGTCCTCTGCCTGGTGAGCCATTCTTTGTTCACCCGAAATGGCCTGTCTGTTCTCAAATCTGGACTCCTTGGCCCACTCTGTGAAGTTGTCAGGAGCCAGCTTTGAGCCGCCACTACCTGCTTTCTCAGGAAAGACACCTCTTCAGATTTTTTCTGGCATTTGGCCATCTTCACATCTGTAGGTACCAAGAAAGACTGACTCTTTCCATGATAAATGCAAACAAGTGAGATCTCTGTGACTGTTACTGGGCCTGGCCCTGGGTGCCTGGTTTCCGGGATCCCAAGTTCAGAGAGTTCCATCACAAAGAAGTGAGGTAGGTCACTTCCTTCATGAACTGAATGAGCTCACAGCCTTGGCAAACACTTTGTCCTAACAGTTTCTTCCTAGGGTCCCATGAGATGGAGGCTGCCCCTACTTCCTGTGACACTTTCACAAGTTAGAATGGTATATCAACCATAGGTACTGGGGGAGAGATCTCCACACAGGCTTGGTTTTGTCCATTTTGTCTACATTAAAATGCGAGAGGCTTATTCAGACACATCTCTTCATCCTGACAAGGTTATTTGCCATGGAAAATGACTTTTGGTCTCTCAGGTCCTTCATAGCATTCTATATCCTCTTCAGGGATAATTTCTGCATGGATCTTTGAGATTCTCAGCAGGTGGAAGATCCCCTATATTCCTGTATTGTAAGACCAACTCTATCCCTGCACTGCTGTAAAGTTAGATTGAGGGAACAGTGTATGGTTAGTGTTAATATCATGTTCTATTTGGGTTAGGAATCATTCTGCTGGATGAATAATGGTATTGGGAACCTGAGATATTTACAAGAATATATAGGTGAAATATAAGTATGGAAACAGAAATCTAGGGAAGACTTGAAGCCAAGTAGGACATTGGGCCCTTGAGTAGCATACTTTGCTTTGAATTATATTCTGCACAGTTGTCTCAGATAAATCGATATACAAAGAAATAGGATCTTATACACTGGATGATTGAATAACATACAGAATATCCAATAAAAAAGAGATAGTCTGTAGGATTAGCAAGATAGTCAGTAGATTTAGAAAGAAGAGTTAGTATAGCATTTGTACCAAAAGTTCTTTACAAATAAGGTTTTGGGTAGAGAGTGAATGTAAATGTCAGCACAATGACGAATTGGGGAAAATATGTAGGAAAGCAGATATAAATAGAGACATTAGGAAGTCAGTAAAAGTATAAAGTGTGTAATTTGTTTAGACATTTTCAACGGTTTGAGTCTGAATATATAATCTTAGGCAGAAACTAATATGTTGTCACAGATTGGATTGACTTTTGAGAGCATTAGGTAACCAGGACATGGATGTTTTTTATTAATCCATGCTCACTTTTTATTTAGGCTTTGGTAAAATCATAAGTGTGACCTTTGCATTTTGTGTCCAGAATATTATTGTGATAAAATGTATATGTAGATCAGGTGACATGAGTATTCCTTCCACCATTTCTGGGAGCACTATTTTGAAGAAATATAAATTAGTATTGGGGGTACAAAGGGGTATACCCTGTGTCATAGAATATATTGATAATGCATCAATTGACCATCATGTGAATAAATAATATAACTGGTTCCACTTTAAATAATGGATTGAATTGATATCTGAAAATATAAAAGAAATCTCACATTGATATACAATCATTCACTGCAACCAGTTATACATCTAATGGTAATATTATGGTTGTGGTTTATCCTGAAAGGTGTGTGAGTTTTGTTTCAAAAGTGATTATGGAAATAAAAAATAATGTGTTTGGAAAGAAGTCTCATGAAAAGAATAGTCAAGAAACCTGTAAGAATACATGTGTTCTCAAGCAGGAAGTGATTGAACATTATATATCATACTATATATAATGTGCATAAACTGCAGAAATAGTAATGTACTGGTGATGAATAAAAATGAACATCAAAATACACATCATGTCCCATAGGAATCTACTTGCATTGATGTTAATCTGGGTCAGTTACTGTAGAAATATTAGGATTTTTATGCACCATTCACTGAAGTTACTTTTCAGTACTAGGAAAAAAGTATGTATTTAAGTTGGATGAATATTTCTGAGAACAATCTTGTGAAAATTTGATTATAAATCCACATAAATCACAAAACATTATAAACACAAAAGTCACATGGACATTAAAATGTAGCAATATATATGCCAATTTAAATCCATCTTGAAATATATATCATCCACTGATCCAAAAGTGTTTATTTAATGAACTTGAATTTATGTATAATGTTGTTCAGCTAGGAAGCTCCCCCATAGATTGAATTTTCTGTTCCAACAGTGTTTAGGATTAGTGATCTCCTAAATGTGTATGCAAATATGTGCTACACAAAAATCTTCCCACTCTCATCCAGAACAATGATGAGTAAAACAAAGGTGGAGAACAAGAGTTAGAAAATCTGTGAATAGATATCTGGAATGTAAAATGGTCAGGAGTTCACAACCTTGCAGGTTGTAGAGGAGTTTCCAAAAGTAAAGGACAGGCTTGATAGACCCAACCTGATCTTTTATTAGAATTGGGAGCCATCTTGCCAGAAAGCCGTGAAAAGATAATTTGGGCTTTACTATAAATTACTGCAAATTCTGAACCTGCTTGGAATGCGTGCCCGTGCCTTGAACTCATCCATGCCTGGCTCTCTGACCAGATAACAGTGCTCTCTGAAACATTAGTGACACCTAATAAATATTGGCCTTCCCAGGCCAGACAACGACCCTCTCTGAGTCTCTAATGGTCCTCATAATTTCTGATGTTGGGGCCAGCAAAAAAAAATGTAAACTACCATTAGTGTGATGCTTTCAAAGTTCTGTTATCTGTAACCCCCTTTTTGTGTAACTTTCTGGGCTATATAGCTGGGCTGTAGGAAAGGTGGTGTTGCTGTCTTGTTCCCGCCATTTTTGGAGGGAGAGGCAGCCTGGCCGGTTTTAATAATAAGCTTGCCTTAATTTGATTTTAATTGGAGTCAGTGGTCTTTTCTTGCATCCTAGTCCAACATTTTGGAGTTCCCCAGTGAGATGACCCTGCCCGACCAGATCACAAGGGCAGACTGCTGAAAATTCTGAAGCTGGCCTTCCCTCCAGGGCTACGGGCTGGGGAGCCACTCTAGGGGGTGCACAACTTGAGATGTTCCAAGGCCTTGGAGTGAGCCGTCGGTCTGGGGAGCACTGCAGTGAACCACCGCACTGAAACTATTAGCAAGCACCTGGTGGAGGAGGCCTCCATAGGTAAGTGGCACCTTGATAACATCTTATATCTGGTTAAGGGAGATCTCTTCTAATGACAGAGAGGTGGCCTGGGGAGGCTCACATACACTCCTGTCCAGGACAGTAATGAGAATCGTTCTGTCCTCTGTTCCGTTCTGTAGGGAATTCCTTTCAAGGTTAGAGAGGTGCCGAGGGACACGCACGTGCTCCTACCCCAGAGCTTTAGCAAGACGTTGAATTGCTCCTCTGTTTTTCTGTTTTGGCACCGGGATTCTGTTTTTTTTTTTTTTTTTTTTTTGTGTGTGTGTGTTTTGTTCTGTGTTCTATATGTTTTTTTTTTGTTTTTTTGTTTTTGTGCATTTTGTTTTGTGATTTCTGTGATAAAATCTTAAGGATATTGAACGTGAAAATGGGTAACAAAGCAAGTAAGCCTGACACCCCTTTGGACTGTGTTTTAAGGAACTGTGATGAACTTTACCACCATTTGTTAAGCAGAATGAGAGAAGCCCCTAGCTGGCTGCCTGGAGCACACCCAGTGCAGATGGCAATGCCTGCTGGGGAATGAAGAACTGAGTATCTCCCAGCATCTGCCAAAGCCCTGTTTCTTCAGGGAATTCCCTCCTTCGTTCCCTGCACTGTAAGGATAATGCCGCCTCTGTCTTCTTAAAAAAAGAGAAAAACAAAAAGGGGACACTAAATGCAGTAAAGTCACCATGGAGACACTTTATTTTACATTTCAGGTTGCTCCTCTGTGAAAACATTTGGTCCCCTTGTGGGGACATCTGTGGTGCCACTGGGGAAGGAGATTTTTCTCTTATTTGCTCTGTTTTAAAGGGTTCTGTCTGTCAGCCATTGTCTGGAGTTCATTTCTGCCTGTCTTGTGCCTTTTTTCTGGCCCTTTTAGACATGTGCAATAATGTGTTAATATTATAAATTGTTTCTTGGAAATGATCTTAGCTGAATTTGTATCTAAATGATGATGTTTCATTGTACCAATCTGGTATCTGAATGGGTTTTTGAAGCATTTCACAATCTTGCAGTTAAAAGTCGGGTTTAGGTAATTGTTTAGTTTATGGTTTCAGATAATTCATGCCAGAGAACATAAATACTTAGGATGGAAAACTAAAGAACTCTACTTCCAAGTTGGCAAGTAACTTCCCAATCATTCAGTCTTTTTTTCACCAATTTTAAATTAGGTAGCCTGGGAAAATGTCACTGTGTGTACCAGTGCATTAATTTGGACAAGGATACTAAATCATAGTATGATATCTGTTGACAAAACAACTTGTAAAGATATAAAATTTTGTGAATTGTATCTTAAACTTGTATCATAATTTTCAACATCCTAACCTGAAAATAATGGTTAAAATACATTAGGCCTAAGGTTTCTTCTCAGAATAGCCATTTTTTCCTGCTTCTTCCAGACCTCAGCCAGGGATTATTTTGAAATGCAAATGAAAGAAGCCTGTAAGCTTAGTAGGAGACTTATTTGAGGCCTAAGGAAAAAAAAAGTAAATTGTATGGTATTTACTTATTACTGGCCAGTCATTTTTTCTAGGACTCATATTTTTTCCTTAGATTCTTTATTTATTTTTTGAGCTCATGATTTTGCTCCTACAGACCTAGGTTAATGTTTTTCTGATCAGTAATATCTTTGACCAACTGTGGAATTTTTAAATCATTGCAGTGGAGATTTCACCTGTGAAAAGCTACAAGGCCTTCACTTTTATTATGTGTGCACAATTTGTTATGTGTTGTATGTCTATATATGTATACGTATGTCCGTATATCATATATATGATACACAAATTAACATATATAAGGAGCACTCATATTAAAAAGCACTCATAAAAACAATTTTAAAAAGTGGATCGAAAGATCTTTAATTCACGTGATTTAAATGTTTCAATTTAAATTGGGTAAACTGATAAATATAAATTTCTTTAAATTTAAGCTTACAAGTTTTTCTAGGTGTTCAAAAATCTAATAAAGTATTAATGTCTACAAAAGGTCTAATATGCCTATGTTCCAGGACTTTTCTTTCAATCAAAAAAATGGCTTACACTGTTCAAAACATTTGTCTAATATTTTGATAAATAAGTAAAGTAAATTTGATATGGGATTACTCATTCATGAGTACTTTTGTTTGATATCTGATTGATATACTAAGGTCTGTATAAGTTTGTACTAAAGTCTGTATAAGATTGTAAAAATCAGTCATGTGTTAAAGAGACAAAAATTTCTTAAACATAAGTTTACCCATAACATTTAGTTTATTAAGATTTAAATTTTCTAGAGCAGGCAACCATAAAAATTAAACAACTGTTTAATTAAGAACTGTTATTTTAGAGCACTGTACTGCCATTTCTTTAAAAGCTAAACTTGGTTAATGTAGAAACATTAATGTAATTGTGATGCTATTAATGTGCTCATATCTTCCAGTTATAAAACTCTATAAGGTAGAAACTTTAAAAGAGCATTATATCAAGCAGGTGTTCTGAAGTTGTATGGTAAATAAAATATATATTGGGGATTTATTTACCTGTTATCAATAATATATGTAAAGTTTTATGTTACTTTTTACATTGTGGAACAATTTAAATGTATTTTTAAGTTAATGAGACCCTAATCTATGTAAAGGTTAAAATCTTTCAGCCGTACTTTAATTCATGTTTTAAATGTGATATCATATGGTGTGAGCTAATGTTCATGTAACCTCAAAAATTTATGTAAACTTTGTAAAATGATTTTTAAAAAACAAAGATCAGCTTTAGAACTAAAGCATTTAAGGTTTATATGGAGCCCTGCTTACCTGAGATAAGACTCTGTGTCCCATCTTACTACATGTGAGAATGACTACGAAAGCAGTAGGTCAGATTTTATTTCATTTAAAGTTATGTTCAAATTTTTTTTTCTGTCAAGATTACTAGGATCTCAAAAAGATGATATAATATATAACTCACCCAAAAAATTCAGGGTAGCTATTACATGAACTAAGTATTTTTACTCTAGTTAAAAAAATTTTATTTTTTAATTTCCTTATAAGTGATCTAAAGATTCCCTGTTGGTGTTTTACAGAAGTGTTGCTTTAAGAACACAACATGGGTTAATTTAAGATAATAAGTCATCAACTACAAGACAGACAGAATAATAAGATCCCAATTAATAATATATAAATAATTATAAACTTATAGACATTAAAGCACAGTACTCTTAATATATGGCTGTTAAAATTCATTTGCTGGTTGTTTCAGATTAGGATTGAAAATTAAAGTTAAATAAAACGGTCCAAAAAAAACGATATTTGACTCTTGCCCTCTGAGTCAGTCTGAATCCAGGGAACAAGGGATTTCTCTATGAGCTTTGCAACTCTGGGCCACATAACCTCCCGATCAGAGAGATTAATGAGACCACTGGAAAACAGAAAGCCAATCAGTGCATTTGCTACAAAGAGGTGAGTCATCAGGAAAGGGAGACATCCCTGATGCTTCTGAGGGAAGCCACATGGTCAAGCAAGACCTGGACCCACATAGCTCAAATTGCACTAGCAGAACTGAGAAGCTGCTCTCAAGTTTCCCAAAAAATGACTCCCATAAAAGCTCAGCTGACTGCTAACAACAGATAGAAACAAAAGTCAGTTTGACTGCTTCATCTTAAACACTTAGCAAAGACAGTTAAAACCAAAATACAGCCAATCCTGGGCATTTTAAATAATAATAATAATAATAATAATAATAATAATAATAATAATAATATTTTAAGGTATACACTTTATGTTAGCCTCCCAAAATAAGTAAAACTGTTGGCTACAAAGAAGGATTCTCAGAGAGAAATGCCTGATAACTATAAAAATAGACTATCAAGAGGAGCTGCCAGAGGCAGAAGTTTTTGGTTTAAGGCCTACAGATATTTCTAACCTACACAGGTAGGCTTGGTGTTTGCTAGTACAATTATCCAGCCCTGAGTAAGAGAATTAAATGTTTCTCTATTAAACACAGAGGTCATACTAGTGAAAGTATTCTGCAAAATCAGATGACATTAAATTATTAAACTGTATATTATGGGGAGGGACAACTGTATCACTAAAAGTTAAATATTAAGTTCACAATCCTGATAATTGGGGATATTAAAGACTGGTGAGGGTACTTCATACAGTGACATGATCCAGCTACTGCAACATTTATTCAATACTCATGTTTTTTGTTTCTCTCATAGAAGAACCAATCCCCAGATGACTTTACAACCTGTTCTTCCTCAACAAGACTTCAAAAAGAACTGACTTCAAAAAGGCAACTCATGTCCCTCACGCCATGCACACTCATGTCACCCTTTCTCAGCTGAGAAAAAGCCAAAATGAGAGACGACTCTCTACTTACACCAATGGAGCTAAAAATAAATAGACTATCAATATAAGTAATTAATTAAGTCAGGTAATATCAGGGAGACTGGTTTTCGGTGAGTTCTAAAAATTTGGTGACTGTTAAGTGAGGGATTAAAATTTCCTCAGTGCTTTTCCACTAACCTATCAAGGATTACAAAGGGACACATAAGAAAAGGGGGGAATGATACACCCAACCTTACCTTTTATTAAAATTGGGAGCCATCTTGCAACAAAGCCATGAAAAAATCATTTTGGCTTTACTGTAAATTACTGCAAATTCTGAACCTGCTTGGAATGACTGCCCGTGCCTTGAACTCACCCGTGCATGGCTCTCTGACCAGATAGCAGCCCTCTCTGAAACTTTGTCACACCTCATAAATTTTGCCCTTTTGTGGCCAGACAATGACCCTCTCTGAGGCTCTAATGGTCCTCATAAATTTTGATGTTGGGGCTAGCAAAAAAAAAAAAAAATGTAAACTCCCATTAGTGTGATGCTTGTCAGAGTTCTATTATCTGTTACCCCATTTTTGTGTAACTTTCTGGGCTACAAACCTGGGCTGTAGTAAAGGTGGGGTTTCTCTCTTGTTCTCGCAATTTTGGGAGGGAGTGGCAGCCCAGCCAGTGGAAATAATAAGCTTACTTTAATTTGATTTTAAGTGGAGTCAGTGTTCATTTCTTACATCCTGGTCTAAGAGGTAAACACTCCACAAACATAGAGCTCTGCTGGCCTAAAGACTTCTTGAGAAACTGCCTCTGAGGTTGGATACCTTAAATATATTTTGTTGTCAGAAGGTTTAGCTTCTTTTCTAGTGAGACCATCAAAGCTGGGTCTGCATCTATGTGAATGGAGAGCATGGTTTCTTATTTTCCAATGAACATGAGGCAGCAGTGCTGAATTATCTCTTGGTAGGTAAACTGTGGCCATTGGGGGCTAAGTGTCTCCCTGTGTGGACTGTGAAGCCATTTGATCATCCTCCATTTTTGTGGTGTTTCTTGGTGCTGCACTGGGAGTTTGGTATTTGCTTCACGAAATACAAGGAGTTCAACTGCGACACAGTGCTGGAGGGAGTTCTGTCACGTGGGGTGGGTCAGAAACTGCAGGAGAATGCACCAACCAGGCTTCTATTTCACATAGCTTTTTCCTTGACCAACCCACCTGATTCTGAACATTGCCTTGAAACCTCTCCATATAATAAGATGCCTTAGCATGTAAGGTTCTGCTGGATGCACCATGGCAGCCAAAAGGCATTTGGAAGTCAATTGGAAATCCACATGGCCCCACCTCAGATATTTTATCACACACCTGCACACCACTGCTCTGGGCCCACTATTCAGCAGTGCAAATTACTGGCATCTCTGTTCTTCACCATTTTCATGAAACCCAGTCAATCAAGGCACTGTCTGGTACACTCATGATCAGCAACAGGAGATCCAAAGGTTCTCCAGTGCCACCTGGTCATGGGAGTTTTAAAAATTTCAGGGTGTTTATCTAGCCACTTTTCAAGGATGAAGTTGGAGAAACTGTGGGTTTCAATTCATTCAGGAACCATTTAATGTTGAGGAACCTCATTTCAATGAATGCTCTGGAGAACTCTCAAAGGCAAGGCTTCCCAAAGAGTAGCCAAACGGTCACATGAAGCCCAGCCCATTGAGGTCTACAATGTGAGGTCCATCTGTGTTTTGACTCTCAACTATGCCTGTCAAGTCTTTCAGAATAAAATCATGTGATATCCTGGCTGAGATTCCCAGTGATCAGTCGAAAGCCACCCTTGGCCTAGATTTCAGTTTCCAAGGGCGAATCTCATGCGTGGCATTCTAAAATCGCAACACAATTCATGACAATACTTCTCTGAGGTCAGTTTCAGAACTCAGTCTCTAAGGGGAATCATACCAAAGTTCCAGCCCTGGTGGATCCAGTCATTTCTTCCAACTGCTACAAAAATGAACACAATTAAAACCAAAACATACCCACATGGTCCTCACCTTCTTCCATATAGACACTCATTTTAACCTCTGGCTGGAGGTTTCCATGAGGGGTGCAGCACAAGACGGTATCCAAAACAAGCTCCCTTGTCCCTTATTTGCTTAAAGTCAGCTAGGCCTGGACACCATTCCTGTGAACCAGGAGTGATAAAATAAGCCTGGCCTTAATACTGCTCTGCTTCTCCAATTTGAGGCCTACTGACTGTCAGGTATAGATTCTTTATGTGATTTGGAATAATGAAAAAACCCAAGCTCATATGGGCTAGCCTCTCCAGGGCTTTGAAGAACTCATTTGACTCAAAGGATCCATATTCTCACTTGATGGAGATCAGAAACCTATCAGAGTAAGGCAAGATACTCCATACACAGTGACTGATCTTTTTGCCATTTTGGTTTTGAAAGCACACATGGAATCTTTCTTTAGTTCCAACAGGTGCTGAGAATCTAAGCCACTGCCTCACACAGGGCCAAGTGGCTGATTCAGACACATCCATTTCCAAAGCAATTAAGCAAAGATACACAGGTGATGCCCATTCATTTCCATTTGAAAACTGTTTTCTTAAGGCTTCACAAATTGGAGGACTGAGGCAAAGACCTTCCTGGCACTCAGAGCAACAGAAAAATAGGTAAGCAAAAGGCCCAAAGCAGGGTTTCTCTACTGAGACTTTCTTTGTCACACTGTTATCAGAGTTTTCTGAGATGCTTGCTATTCCATTCAGCTATCCAGTACATGGACATGTCACAGAGATTGGAGGTGGTACATATCTTGGACAGAAAACCATGAGCCTGCTCTGAAGAGTGGCCAGAATTCAGGAAGAAAACAGGAACTCTGGAAGATAGTAGGTGTTGCCCGTCGCTAAAGCAACCTGCAGTCCACTCATAAATTGGGCAGAATGAATGTTGGCAAGCTTTCTACTAGACAGGACACATCCATTGATGCATTATCTTTTATAATGTCTACAACCACGGACACAGTGGGATACACAGGCATACCAACAATCGCCTTGTCAAATGACTTACTATAAACAGTCCACTCCAAAACAAACAAACCGCCTTTCTTACCTATTCTCAGAACATGAGACTAAACCACAAAATCACAACCACACCCACAACGACACCTCCTTTATTCAAGTAAGTCTGTGACTAATTGGAATGTACTCTGACTGATGGGCCATACTATGTTTCCTTGAAATGGCCTGTCCTTCTCAGATCTGGTCTCCTTGGCCAACACTGTGAAGTTTTCAGGAGCCAGTGGTGAGCCACTACCTGCTTTCTCAGGAAATTCCCCTTTTCAGAGCTCTCCTGGCATTTGGCAATCCTCACATCAGTAGGTACCAAGGAAGACTTACTCTGTCCTTGGTTATTCCAAAAAACTGAGCCCACTGGGAAAGAAACTGGGACTGACTCTGGGTGCCTGGCTTCCTGGATCCCAAGTTCAGAGAGATCCGTCATCAAGGAAGAGGGGTAGGTCACTTCATTCATTAACTGAATGAGGTTACTGCCGTGGCAACCACTTTGTCCTAACAATTGCTTTCAAGGGTCCCATGAGATGGAGGCTGCCCCTACTTCCTGTGACACTTTCACAAGTTAGATTGGTATATCAACCATTGGCACCTGGGAACAGCTCTCCACACAGGCCTGGTTTGGTCCATCTTCTCTACATTAAGAAGAGAGAAGCTGATTCAGACACAACCCTTCATCCTGACCAGGTTGTTTGCCATGGAGGATGACTTTTGGTCTCTTAGGTCCTCCATAGCTGCTTACAACTTCTCCAGGAATCATTTCTGCATGGACCTTTGAGTTTCTCAGCATGTGGAAGATCCCCTCTATTCCTGTATTGTAAGACCAACTCTATCCCTGCTCTTCTGTAAAGTTAAATTGACTGAACAGTGTATGGTTAGGTTAACTAACAGGTTCGATTTGGATTAGGAATCTTTCTGCGCGATGAATAATGGTATTGGGAAACTGCGATATTTACAAGAATATATAGGTGAAATATAAGTATGAAAACAGAAATCTAGCTAAGATATGAAGCCCAAAAGGGCATTGGGCCCTTGATTGGGATACGTAGCTTTGAATTATGTTCTGCACTGATGTGTCAGGTAAATCGATATACAATGGCTTAGGTCCTTGTACCATGGATGATTAAATGTAGAAGAGAACTTCCAGTCAAAAGGGATAGTCGGTAGGATTCGGAAGATTCTCAGTAGGTTTAGAAAGAAGACTGAGCATAGGATTTGGACCAAATGTTGTTTAGCAATAGGGTTTCCGGTAGACAGTGAATGTTAATGTCAGCACAAGTGAAGAGACTGTCACAATGATGAACTGGGGAAAATAGTTAGGAAAGCTGATATCAATAGAGACATTACGAAATCAGGCAAAGTATAAAGTGAGTGATAGGATTAGATATTTTCAACAGGGTTGAGTTTGAATATATAATCTAAGAAAGAAACAAATATGTAGTGACCAATAGGATTGACATTTGACAGCATTAGGCAACCTGGACATGGATGTTTAGTAATCCATGCTCACTTTTCATTTAGTCTTTGCTACAATCTTAAGTGTGACCTTTGCTTTTTTTGTCCAGAATATTACTGTGATAAAACGTACATGTAGATCAGGTGACATGACTCTTTCTTCCACCATTTCTGGCAGCAACATATTCAAGACGTATAAATTAGTAATGGGGGTAAAAAGAGGTGTACCCTTTGTCTGCGCATATAGAGATAATGCATGAATAGACCATACTGTGAATAAATAATATATCTGGTTCTGACTTTAAATAATGAATTGAAATTATATCTGAAAAAATACAGGAAATCTTATATTGACATACAAACATTCATTCCAACCAGTTACATATCTAATGGCCACATTAAGGTTATGGTTTATCATGATGGGTGTGTGAGTTTTGCTTCAAAAGTGATTGTGGAAATCGAAAATAATGTGTTTGGAAAGAAGTCTCATGAAAAGACCAGTCAAGAAACCTGGAGGAATACATGTTTCATGAAGCAGGAAGTGATTGTGAAACAAATCCGTATAAATTTGTGAACTTGTGGATGAAGTGTATATTTCTTATGATTTGTAAAAACTGAAGAAATAGTAATGTACCACTGTTGAATGAAAATAAACGTCAGAATACACATCATGTCCCATACGAATCTACTTGATTGATGTTAATCTGGGTTAGTTACTGTACAAATATTAGGATTTGTAAGCACCATTTACTGAAGTTAGTTTTCAGAACTATGAAACAAATGTGTATTTCAGGTGGATGAATATTTCTGAGAATAATTTTGTGAAAAGTTTATTATAAATCCACATTTTTGAACATGGATGAACTTAGGGAGTGTATTTAAGAAACATATATTTTATATTTTAAAAATCAGGACAGTGTATATATATATATATATATATATATATATATATATATATTCATAATTATATATATGTGTATATACATATATATGTGTATATATATATATATACACACACACACACACACACACACACACACACACAAAACACACACACAGACATTAAAATGTAGGAATATATATGCCAATCGAAGTTCATCATAAAATATAGAGCATCCACAGATGCAAAAATATTTATTTTACTGAACAAGAATTTATGTATAATGTTGTTCTACTAGAAAGCTCACCCATAGTTTGAATTTTCAGTTCCAACAGCGTTTAGAGGAGTGATCTCTTCTCACAAGTTGTATCTGCCAAGTCAGTCACCTCACAAAAATGAACGTGTGATACCAGGTAGAATTCTATATAAGCATATAAAAATAAATGTGCTGAATAGGCTACAGAGAAAGGCAGAGAGGAATTTACATATTTGTTAACTTTAACAACACATGGAGAACTATTTCAATTAAATTTGACTAGATTTATAACACCTACCATTAATCATGCAAATGGCAAGTATAACTATACCCCATGCCTCCTCTAAACTGCTTGTATTTCTATTATGTTTGGGTTGTTTTTCTCCATCATGTTTGGATTGGTAAACAGAGTATAGTAGGGTATGGGTGATTGTCAGGGATTCAGTATATTCAATGGAAAATAGGAAAACGAATCCAATGTGAATAAAATATATGCTACACAATTATCTTCCCACTCTCATCCAGAACAATGCCTTTACATTACCTTCACCCCAAGAAAGACACAATTAGAGTAGAAGAGTTTGAAAATCCGTGAATGCATATCTGGGGTGGAAACAGTACTGAGAAACAAATAATTATTTCAGGCGGATGAATATTTCTGAGAATAATCTTGTGAAAAGTTGATTATAAATCCACAACATAAATATGAATGAATTTAGGAAGTGTGTAATAAGACACATATTTCATGTTTTGAAAAATCTTGAGACTGTATCTATATATATATATATATATATATATATATATATATATACATATTTATATACACAAACAGAGAGAGACATTAAAAATTGCAATATATATGCCAAATGAAATTCACCATGAAATGTATATCATCCACAGATCCAAATATATTCATTTTACTGAATATTGATTTATCTATAATGTTGTTCAACTAGGAAGCTCACTTACATTTGAATTAAATGTTCAAGCAGCATTTAGGAGGAGTGATCTCTTCTTCCAATTTGTATCTGCCAAGTCAGCCACCTCACAAGAATGTACGTGTGGTACCAGGTAGGATTCTATATGTGCATATAAAAATACGTGTGCTGAATAGGCTACAGAGAAAGGGGGACAGGAATTCACTTATTTGTTAACTTTAAAAACGCATGGAGAACTATTTCAACAAATAATTGACTAGAGTTATAACTGCTACACTATACCAGGCAAAAGGCAACTCCAACTATAAAACATACCTCCTCTAAACTGCCTGTATTTCTATTCTGTTTGTGTTATTTTTCTCCATCATATTAGGATTAGTAGTCAGAGTCTAATAGGGTATATGTTAGTTTCAGGGATTCAGCATTTCTAATGGAAAATAGGAAATTGAATCCAATGTGTATGCAAATATGTGCTACACAAAATCTTCCCACTTTCATCCAGAACAATGCCTTGACATTACATTCTCCTCAAGTAAGACACAATTATAGGATAAGAGTTAGAAAATCTGTGAATATATATCTGGAATGGAAATACTCAGGAGTTTACAACTTTGGAGGTGGTAGAGAAGATTCTAAAAGTAAGGGACAGGGTAAACATTCCACAAACATGCAGCTCTGCTGGCCTACATACTTTTTGAGAAACTGCCTCTAAGGGTGGGCACTTGAAATATTTGATGTTCTGAGGAGATTTAGTTCCTTTGTAGAGAGACCATCAAAGCTGGGTCTGAATCTATATTACTTGGAGGACATGGATTCTTATTATCCAATGAACATGAGGCAGCAGTGATGAATTCTCTCTTTGTAGGTAAACTATGGACACTGGTGTCTAAGTGTCTTTCAGTGTGGACTGTGAAGCCAATTGGTCATCCTCCACTTTTCCTGGTGTTTCTCGCTGCTCCACTGGGAGTTTGGTATTTGTTTCAAGAAATACAAGGAGTTAAAATGGGACAGAGTGGTGGAGGGAGTTCTTTAAGGTGTGGTGAGTCAGGGTCTTCAGGAGAATGCACCAACCAAGGTTCTATCCCACGTAGATTGCCCCCTTGAGTATAGCAATATGATTCTGAACATTGCAGTGAATCCTCTCCATATAGCAAGATGCCTTTACATATATGGGCCTGCTGGCTGCACCATGTCAGTCACAAGCAATTTGGAAGCCCATGGCTGATCCACATGGCCACAACACAGATGTTTTATCACACAATTGCATACCACTGCTAAGGCCAACTACTCACCAGGCTCCAAATTACTGGCATATCTGTTCTACACCATTTTCATGAAACAAAGTCAATCAAGGCAGTGTCTGGTATACTCAGGATCAGAAACAAGACATCCAAAGTTTTTCCAGTGCCAGCTGAACATGAAAATATCAAAAATTTCATGGTAATTTTCTAGCCATTTTTCACGAATGAAGTTTGCGGCTCTGAGGGCTTCAATTAATTCAGGAACCATTAAATGGTGAAGAAGCTAATTTCAATGAAAGCACTGGAGTACTCTCACAGGCATGGTTTCCCTAAGGGTGGCCAAAATGTCACATGAAGCCAGGCCCATTGAGATCTACAATGTGAGGTTCATGTGTGTTTTAAACTCAAATATGGCTGCCAAGTCTTTAAGAAAAATTGTATGTAATATCCGGGCTGAAATTCCCAGCGTTCTGTGGAAATCCAACCTGGGCCTAGATCTCAGGTTCCAAGGGCGACTCTGATGTGTGGCCTCCTAAAATCCCAACACAATTCATGGCAATACTTCTCTGAGGTCAGTTAAAGAACTCAGTCTCTAAGGGGAATCACACCAGAGTTCAAGCCCAGTGGAACAGTCATCTCTTCCAACCGCCACACAAATGACCACAATTAAAACCAAAACACTCCCACATGGTCCTCATCTTCTTCCATATAGACACTCCTTATAACGTCTGGATGGAGTTTTCAATGAGGTCCACAGCCCAAGTCAGTGTCCAAATTAAGATCCTGTTCCCCTCATTTGTCTAACATCAAGGTGGCCTGGACACACTTCCTGTAAACCAGGAGTGATCAAATAGGCCTGCCATTAATACTGCTCGGCTTTTTCAATTTGAGGCCTTCTGACTCTATGGTTTAGATTCTTTATGTGAATTTGAGTCATGAGAAAACCCAAGCCCCTCTGCAGAGATTTGAATAACTCATTTGGCCCAAAGGATTCCTATTCTCCCATGATGGAATTCAGGATCCTAACAGAGGAAGGTAAAAGAATTCATTCACAATGAGTGAATATTTGCCATTTTGGTTTTGGATGGACACATGGGATCTTTCTTTTAATCCATCAGGTGCTAAGAATCTAAGCCACTGCCTCACACAGGGCCAAGAGGCTGATTCAGACACATCCTTTTCCAAAGCAATTAAGCAAAGAGCCACAGGTGATGCCCATTCATTTCCATTTGAAAACTGTTTTCTTCAGGGTTCACAAAGGTGTGGCCTGAGGCAAAGACCTTCCTGACACTCAGAGCAACAGAAAAATAGGTAAGCAAAAGGCCCAAAGCAGGGTTTCTCTACTGAGACTTTCTTTGTCACACTGATATCTGAGTTTTCTGAGATGCTTGCTATTCCCTTCAGCTATCCATTATATGGCAATGTCACAGAGCTTGGAGGTGGTACATATCTTGGACAGAAAACCATGAGCCTGCTCTGAAGAGTGGCCAGAATTCAGGAAGAAAACAGGAACTCTGGAAGATAGTAGGTGTTGCCCGTCCCTAAAGCAACCTGCAGTCCACTCATAAATTGGGCAGGATGAATGTTGGCAAGCTTTCTACTAGACAGGACACATCCATTGATGCATTATCTTTTATAATGTCTACAACCACGGACACAGTGGGATACACAGGCATACCAACAATCGCCTTGTCAAATGACTTACTATAAACAGTCCACTCCAAAACAAACAAACCGCCTTTCTTACCTATTCTCAGAACATGAGACTAAACCACAAAATCACAACCACACCCACAACGACACCTCCTTTATTCAAGTAGGTCTGTGACTAATTGGAATGTACTCTGACTGATGGGCCATACTATGTTTCCTTGAAATGGCCTGTCCTTCTCAGATCTGGTCTCCTTGGCCAACACTGTGAAGTTTTCAGGAGCCAGTGGTGAGCCACTACCTGCTTTCTCAGGAAATTCCCCTTTTCAGAGCTCTCCTGGCATTTGGCAATCCTCACATCAGTAGGTACCAAGGAAGACTTACTCTGTCCTTGGTTATTCCAAAAAACTGAGCCCACTGGGAAAGAAACTGGGACTGACTCTGGGTGCCTGGCTTCCTGGATCCCAAGTTCAGAGAGATCCGTCATCAAGGAAGAGAGGTAGGTCACTTCATTCAGGAACTGAATGAGGTTACTGCCGTGGCAACCACTTTGTCCTAACAATTGCTTTCAAGGGTCCCATGAGATGGAGGCTGCCCCTACTTCCTGTGACACTTTCACAAGTTAGATTGGTATATCAACCATTGGCACCTGGGAACAGCTCTCCACACAGGCCTGGTTTGGTCCATCTTCTCTACATTAAGAAGAGAGAAGCTGATTCAGACACAACCCTTCATCCTGACCAGGTTGTTTGCCATGGAGGATGACTTTTGGTCTCTTAGGTCCTCCATAGCTGCTTACAACTTCTCCAGGAATCATTTCTGCATGGACCTTTGAGTTTCTCAGCATGTGGAAGATCCCCTCTATTCCTGTATTGTAAGACCAACTCTATCCCTGCTCTTCTGTAAAGTTAAATTGACTGAACAGTGTATGGTTAGGTTAACTAACAGGTTCGATTTGGATTAGGAATCTTTCTGCGCGATGAATAATGGTATTGGGAAACTGCGATATTTACAAGAATATATAGGTGAAATATAAGTATGAAAACAGAAATCTAGCTAAGATATGAAGCCCGAAAGGGCATTGGGCCCTTGATTGGGATACGTAGCTTTGAATTATGTTCTGCACTGATGTGTCAGGTAAATCGATAAACAGTGGCTTAGGTCCTTGTACCATGAATGATTAAATGTAGAAGAGAACTTCCAGTCAAAAGGGATAGTCGGTAGGATTCGGAAGATTCTCAGTAGGTTTAGAAAGAAGAGTGAGTATAGGATTTGGACCAAATGTTGTTTAGCAATAGGGTTTCCGGTAGACAGTGAATGTTAATGTCAGCACAAGTGAAGAGACTGTCACAATGATGAACTGGGGAAAATAGTTAGGAAAGCTGATATCAATAGAGACATTACGAAATCAGGCAAAGTATAAAGTGAGTGATAGGATTAGATATTTTCAACAGGGTTGAGTTTGAATATATAATCTAAGAAAGAAACAAATATGTAGTGACCAATAGGATTGACATTTGACAGCATTAGGCAACCTGGACATGGATGTTTAGTAATCCATGCTCACTTTTCATTTAGTCTTTGCTACAATCTTAAGTGTGACCTTTGCTTTTTTGTTCAGAATATTACTGTGATAAAACGTACATTTAGATCAGGTGACATGACTATTTCTTCCACCATTTCTGGCAGCAACATATTCAAGACGTATAAATTAGTAATGGGGGTAAAAATAGGTGTACCCTTTTTCTGTGCATATAGAGATAATGCATGAATAGACCATACTGTGAATAAATAATATATCTGGTTCTGACTTTAAATAATGGATTGAAATTATATCTGAAAAAATACAGGAAATCTTATATTGACATACAAATATTCATTCCAACCAGTGAAATATCTAATGGCCACATTAAGTTTATGGTTTAACATGAAGGGTGTGTGAGTTTTGCTTCAAAAGTGATTATGGAAATCGAAAATAATGTGTTTGGAAAGAAGTCTCATGAAAAGACCAGTCAAGAAACCTGGAGGAATACATGTTTCATGAAGCAGGAAGTGATTGTGAAACAAATGCGTATAAATTTGTGAACTTGTGGATGAAATATATATTTCCTATGATTTGTAAAAACTGAAGCAATAGTAATGTACCAGTGTTGAATGAAAATAAACGTCAGAATACACATCATGTCCCATACGAATCTACTTGATTGATGTTAATCTGGGTCAGTTACTTTACAAATATTAGGATTTGTAAGCACCATTTACTGAAGTTAGTTTTCAGAACTATGAAACAAATGTGTATTTCAGGTGGATGAATATTTCTGAGAATAATTTTGTGAAAAGTTTATTATAAATCCACATTTTTGAACATGAATGAACTTAGGGAGTGTATTTAAGATACATATATTTCATATTTTAAAAATCAGGACAGTGTATATATATATATATATATTCATAATTATATATATGTGTATATATATACACATATAATTATATATATGTATACACACACACACACACACACACACACAAAACACACACACAGACATTAAAATGTAGGAATATATATGCCAATCGAAGTTCATCATAAAATATAGAGCATCCACAGATGCAAAAATATTTATTTTACTGAACAAGGATTTATGTATAATGTTGTTCTACTAGAAAACTCACCCATAGTTTGAATTTTCAGTTCCAACAGCGTTTAGAGGAGTGATCTCTTCTCACAAGTTGTATCTGCCAAGTCAGTCACCTCACAAAAATGAACGTGTGATACCAGGTATTCTATATAAGCATATAAAAATACATGTGCTGAATAGGCTACAGAGAAAGGCAGAGAGGAATTTACATATTTGTTAACTTTAACAACACATGGAGAACTATTCCAATTAAAAATTGACTAGATTTACAACACCTACCATTTATCATGCAAATGGCAAGTCCAACTATACCCCATGCCTCCTCTGAACTGCTTGTATTTCTATTTTGTTTGGGTTGTTTTTCTCCATCATATTTGGATTAGTAGACAAAGTATAGTAGGGTATGGGTTATTGTCAGGGATTCAGTATTTTCAATGGAATATAGGAAAATGAATCCAACATGTATAAAATATATGCTACACAATTATCTTCCCACTCTCATCCCGAACAATGCCTTTACATTACCTTCACCCCAAGTAAGACACAATTAGAGTAGAAGAGTTTGAAAATCCGTGAATGCATATCTGGGGTGGAAACAGTACAAAGAAACAAATACGTATTTCAGGTGGATGAATATTTCTGAGAATAATCTTGTGAAAAGTTGATTATAAATCCACAACATAAACATGAATGAATTTAGGAAGTGTGTAATAAGACACATATTTCATGTTTTGAAAAATCTTGAGAGTGTATATATATATATATATATATATATATATATATATATATATATATATATACACACAAAGAGAGAGACATTAAAAATTGCAATATATATGCCAAACGAAATTCACCATGAAATGTATATCATTCACAGAACCAAATATATTCATTTTACTGAACATGGATTTATGTATAATCTTGTTCAACTAGGAAGCTCACTCACATTTGAATTATCAGTTCAAGCAGCGTTTAGGAGGAGTGATCTCTTCTTCCAATTTGTATCTGCCAAGTCAGCCACCTCAGAAGAATGTACGTGTGGTACCAGGTAGGATTCTATATGTGCATATAAAAATACGTGTGCTGAATAGGCTACAGAGAAAGGGGGACAGGAATTCACTTATTAACTTTAAAAACGCATGGAGAACTATTTCAACAAATAATTGACTAGATTTATAACTGCTACACTATACCATGCAAAAGGCAACTCCAACTATAAAACATACCTCCTCTAAACTGCTTGTATTTCTATTCTGTTTGTGTTATTTTTCTCCATCATATTAGGATTAGTAGTCAGAGTCTAATAGGGTATATGTTAGTTTCAGGGATTCAGCATTTCTAATGGAAAATAGGAAATTGAATCCAATGTGTATGCAAATATGTGCTAAACAAAAATTTTCCCACTTTCATCCAGAACAATGCCTTGACATTACATTCTTCTCAAGTAAGACACAATTAGACGATAAGAGCTAGAAAATCTGTGAATATATCTGGAATGGAGAATACTCAGGAGTTTACAACTTTGGAGGTGGTAGAGAAGATTCTAAAAGTAAGGGACAGTGTAAACATTCCACAAACATGCAACTCTGCTGGCCTAAATGCTTTTTGAGAAACTGCCTCTAAGGGTGGGCACTTGAAATATTTGATGTTCTGAGGAGATTTAGTTCCTTTGTAGAGAGACCATCAAAGCTGGGTCTGCATCTATGTTACTTGGAGGACATGGTTTCTTATTATCCAATGAACATGAGGCAGCCGTGCTGAATTCTCTCTTTGTAGGTAAACTATGGACACTGGGGTCTAAGTGTCTTTCAATGTGGACTGTGAAGCCAATTGGTCATCCTCCACTTTTCGTGGTGTTTCTCGCTGCTCCGCTGGGAGTTTGGTATATACTTCAAGAAATACAAGGAGTTAAAATGGGACAGAGTAGTGGAGGGAGTTCTTTAAGGTGTGGTGAGTCAGGGTCTTCAGGAGAATGCACCAACCCAGGTTCTATCCCACGTAGATTGCCCCCTTGAGAATAGCAATATGATTCTGAACATTGCAGTGAATCCTCTCCATATAACAAGATGCCTTTACATATATGGGTCTGCTGGCTGCACCATGTCAGTCACAAGCCATTTGGAAGCCAATGGCTGATCCACATGGCCACAACACAGATGTTTTATCACACAATTGCATACCACTGCTCTAGGCCAACTACTCACCAGGCTCCAACTTACTGGCATATCTGTTCTACACCATTTTCATGAAACAAAGTCAATCAAGGCAGTGTCTGCTATACTCAGGATCAGAAACAGGACATCCAAAGTTTTTTCAGTGCCAGCTGAACATGAAAATATCAAAAATTTCATGGTAATTTTCTAGCCATTTTTCACGGATGAAGTTTGCGGCTCTGAGGGCTTCAATTAATCCAGGAACCATTAAATGGTGAAGAAGCTAATTTCAATGAAAGCACTGGAGCACTCTCACAGGCATGGTTTCCCTAAGGGTGGCCAAAATGTCACATGAAGCCAGGCCCATTGAGATCTACAATGTGAGGTCCATGTGTGTTTTAAACTCAAATATGGCTGCCAAGTCTTTAAGAAAAATTGTATGTAATATCCGGGCTGAAATTCCCAGTGTTCTGTGGAA
This sequence comes from Callospermophilus lateralis, assembly GCF_048772815.1. Lineage (NCBI taxonomy): Eukaryota > Metazoa > Chordata > Mammalia > Rodentia > Sciuridae > Callospermophilus > Callospermophilus lateralis. The sequence goes on from NW_027513770.1 coordinate 1,050,863, forward strand.
ATCCAACCTGGGCCTAGATCTCAGGTTCCAAGGGCGACTCTCATGTGTGGCCTCCTAAAATCCCAACACAATTCATGGCAATACTTCTCTGAGGTCAGTTAAAGAACTCAGTCTCTAAGGGGAATCACACCAGAGTTCAAGCCCAGTGGAACAGTCATCTCTTCCAACCGCCACACAAATGACCACAATTAAAACCAAAACACTCCCACATGGTCCTCATCTTCTTCCATATAGACACTCCTTATAACGTCTCGCTGGAGTTTTCAATGAGGTCCACAGCCCAAGTCAGTGTCCAAATTAAGGTCCTGTTCCCCTCATTTGTCTAACATCAAGGTGGCCTGGACACACTTCCTGTAAACCAGGAGTGATCAAATAGGCCTGCCATTAATACTGCTTGGCTTTTTCAATTTGAGGCCTTCTGACTCTGTGGTTTAGATTCTTTATGTGAATTTGAGTCATGAGAAAACCCAAGCCCCTCTGCAGAGATTTGAAGAACTCATTTGGCCCAAAGGATTCCTATTCTCCCTTGATGGAATTCAGGATCCTAACAGAGGAAGGTAAAAGAATTCATTCACAATGAGTGAATATTTGCCATTTTGGTTTTGGATGCACACATGGGACCTTTCTTTTGATCCATCAGGTGCTGAGAATCTAAGCCACAGCCTCACACAGGGCCAAGAGGCTGATTCAGACACATCTTTTTTCAAAGCAATTAAGCAAAGAGCCACAGGTGATGCCCTTCATTTCCTTTTGAAAAAATGTTTTCCTCAGGCTTCCCAAAGGGGTGGCCAGAGGCAAAGACATCCTGAGATTCACGGCAACAGAACAATAGGTTAGCAAAAGAGCCAAAGCAGGGTTTCTCCACTGAGACTTTTCTGGTCACACTGATATCTGAGTTTTCTGAGATGTTGGCCATTCCCTTCAGATATCCAGTAAATGGCCATGTGACAGAGATTGGAGGTGGTAGATATCTTGGACACAAACTCAAGAGCCTATTCTGAAGAGTTGTCAGAATTCAGAAAGAAAACAGGGACTTAAAAAGGTAGTAGGTGTTGCCTATCGATATGGAAACCACGCTCCATTCATTAAATGGGCAGGATGAATACTGGGAAGCTTTCTACTAAAGAGGACACATGCATTGATGCATTCTCTTTTATAATGTATACAACCACGGACACAGTGGGATACACAGAAATAGAAACACTCACCATGTAAAACGACTTATTAGAAACAGTTCACTCCAAACCAAAGAAACCTCCTTTTCTACCTATTCTCAGAACAGAGACAAAACCACACACCCACACTCAAAAAGACACCTCTTTCCCCAAAGTAGGGCTGTGATTATCCGGAGTGTCCTCTTACAGGTTTGCCATAATATGTTCCCCGTTAATGGTCTGTCCTGTCTCAGATCTGGTCTCCTTGTCCAACTCTGTGATGCAGTCAGGAGCCAGGGGTGAGCCACTACATACTTAGTCAGGAAAGGCCCATGTTCAGATCTTTCCTGGCATTTGGCCATCCTCACATCAGTCAGTACCAAGAAGACTGACTCTGTCCTTGGTGATTCCAAACAAATGAGACCACTTGGACTGGGACTGGGACTGGCTCTGGTGCTTGGTTTCCTCGGTCCCAAGTTCAGAGAGTTCCATCAACAAGGAAGTGAGGTAGGTCACTTCCTTCAAGAACTGAATGAGGTCACTGCCTTGGCAACCACTTTGTCCTAACAGTTGCTTCCAAGGGTCCCATGAGATGGAGGCTGCCCCTACTTCCTTTGACACTTTCACAACTTAGAATGGTATATCAACCTTAGGCACCTGGGAACAGCTCTGCACACAAGCCTGGTTTGGTCCATCTTCTCTACATTAAGAAGAGAGAGGCTGATTCAGACACAACCCTTCATCCTGACCAAGTTGTTTGCCATGGAAAATGACTTTTTGTCTCTCAGGTCCTTCATTGATGCCTACATCTTCTCCAGGGATCATTTCTGCATGGACCTTTGAGGTTCTTAACAGGTGGAGCATCCCCTACATTCCTGTATTGTAAGAACAATCTGTCTCTGCTCTTCTGTAAAGTTAGATTGAGTGAACAGTGTATGGTTAGGGTTAATTTCATGTTCGATTTGGGTTAGGAATCATTCTGCTGGATGAATAATGGTATTGGGAACCTGTGATATTTATAAGAATATCGAGGTTAAATATATGTATGAAAACAGAAATTAAAGTAAGATTTGAATCCCAGAAGGGCTTTGGGCAGTTGATTGGGATATTTAGCTTTGAATTGTGCACATATGTCTCAAATAAATCGATATACAATGGCAGAAGAACTTGAACCTTGGATGATTGAATGCTGAAGAGAACATCCAGTCAAAAGGGATGGTCGGTAGGATTAAGAAGATAGTCGTTATGTTTAGCAAGTAGAGTTAGTATAGGATATGTAACAAAAGTTCTTTAGCAATTTTTTTTCGGGCAGTGAGTGAATATAAATGTCAGCACATATGAAGAAATCAGACACAATGATGAAATGGGGAAAATTTGTAGAAAAGCAGATATCAATAGAGACATTAGGAAATCAGGCAAAGTATAAAGTGAGTGATAGGATAAGACATTTTCAACAGGGTTGAGATTGAATATCTAATCTTAGGAAGAAACAAATATGTAGGTCACCAATAGGATTGACATTTGAGAGCATTAGGCAACATGGACATGGATGTTTTTAGTAATCCATGTTCACTTTCCATTTAGACTTTGGTACAATCCTAAGTGGGACCTTTGCATTTTGTTTCCAGAATATTACTGTGATAAAATGTGTATGTAGATCAGATGACATGATTATTTCTTCCACCATTTCTAGGAGCAGTATTTTGAAGACGTATAAATTAGCATTGGGGGTAAAAAGAGGTGTACCCTGTTTCTATGAATATACAGATAATGCATGAATAGACCTTAATTTCAATAAATAATATAACTTGTTCCACTTTAAGTAATGGATTGAATTGATATCTGAAAATATATAAGAAATCTTATATTGATATGCAATCATTCATGACAACCAGTTATACACCTAATGTTAATATTAGGTTACGGTTTATCATGAAGTTTGTGTGAGTTTTGCTTCAAAAGTGATTATGGAAATCGAAAATAATGTGTTTGGAAAGAAGTCTCATGAAAACGCCAGTCAAGGAACACCGAGGAATTCATGAGTTCTGAAGAAGGAAGTGATTGAAATTGAAAAAAATGACGATAAATTTGCTTACTTGTGGATGAAATATTATAATATGATGTGAATAAACTGAAGAAATAGTAATGTACCAGTGTTGAATAAAAATGAACATCAAAATACACATCATGTCCCACAGGAATCTACTCGCATTGATGTTAAACTGTGTCAGTTACTGTAGAAATATTAGGATTTCTTTGCACCATTCACCAAAGTTAGTTTTCTTTTTTTTTAATTTTTATTTATGCTTGTTCAAAACATTACATAGTTCTTGATATATCATATTCCACACTGTGATTCAAGTAGGTAATGAACTCCCATTTTTACCCCGTAAACAGATTGCAGAATCACATCAGTTACACATCCATTGATTTACATATTGCCATACTAGTGTCTGTCGTATTCTGCTGCCTTTCCTAACCTCTACTATCCCCCTCCCCTTACCTCCCCTCCCCTCTTCTCTCTCTACCTCTTTACTGTAATTCATTTCTCCCCCTTGTATAATTTTTTCCTTTCCCTCACCTCCTCTTTTATGTAATTTATATAACCCTGAGGGTCTCCTTTTATTTCCATGCAATTTCCCTTCTCTCTCCCTTTCCCTTCCTCCTCTCATCCCTGTTTAATGTTAATTTTCTTCTCATTCTATTCGTCCCTACTCTGTTCTTAGTTACTCTCTTTATATCAATAAAGACATTTGGCATTTGGTTTTACGGATTGGCTAGCTTCACTTAGCATAATCTGCTCTAATGCCATCCATTTCTCTGCAAATTATATCATTTTGTCATTTTTTAATGCAGAGTAATACTCCATTGTGTATAAATGCCTCATTTTTTATCCATTCATCTATGGAAGTGCATCTAGGTTGGTTCCACAGTCTTGCTATTGTAAATTGTGCTGCTATGAACATCAATGTAGCAGTGTCCCTGTAGCATTTTTTTAGGTCTTTAGGGAATAGACTGAGAAGGGGAATACCTGGGTCAAATGGTGGTTCCATTCCCAGTTCTACAAGAAATCTCCATACTGCTTTCCAATTTGGCTGCACCAATTTGCAGTCCCACCAGCAATGTACAAGTTTACCCTTTTCTCCACATCCTCACCATCACTTATTGTTGTTTGAGTTCATAATAAATATCTGGAATGGAAAATGCTCAGGAGTTCACAACCTTGAAGGTGGTAGAGGAGTTTCCAAAAGTAAGGGACAGGGTAAATACCACAAACATGGAGCTGTGTCGGCCTTAAGACTTCTTGAGAAAATGCCTCTGAGGTTGGGCACTTGAAATATACGTTGTTGTCAGGAGCTTTAGCTTCCTTTGTAGTGAGACCATCAAAGCTGAGTCTGCATCTATGTGACCTGAAGAACATGGTTTTTTATTTTCCTATAAACATGAGGCAGCAGTGCTGAATTCTCTCTTTGTAGGCAAACTGGGGCTACTGGGGGCTAAGTGTCTCCCCGTGTGGACTGTGAAGCCATTTGATCATCCTTCACATTTCGTCATGTTATTTGATGCTGCACTGAAAGTTTGGTATTTACTTTACGAAATAAAGGAGTTTAACTGCGATACAGTGCTGCAGTGAGTTCTGTCACGTGTTGTGGTCAGGATCGGCAGGAGAATGTACCAAGCAGGCTTCTATCACACATAGTTGCCCCCTTGACCATAGCAATATGATTCTGAACATTGCCCTGAAACCTCTCCATTCAACAAGATGCCTTTACATCCAAAGTTCTGCTAGCTGCACATGTCAGTCACAAACCATTTCTAAGCCAATGGCAGATCCACGTGGCCCCACCACAGATGTTTTTTCACACACCTACACTCTACTGCTCTTGGCCCACTACTCAGCAGGCTCCAACTTACTGGCATCTCTTTTCTACACCATTATCATGAAACTCAGTCAAACCAGACACTGTCTTGTATACTCATGATAAGCACCAGGACATCAAATGGTTTTCCAGTGCCAGCTGGTCATGGAAATTTCAAAAATTTCATGGTATTTTCTAGCCATTTTTCAAGGATGAAGTTGGAGGTACTGTGGGTTTCAATTCATTCAGGAACCATTAAATGTTGAGGAAGCTCATTTCAATGGAAGCTCTAGAGAACTCTCACAGGCAAGTCTTCCGAAAAAGTGGCCCAATGTCACATAAAGCCAGCCACATTGAGGTCTACAATGTGAGGTCCATGTGTGTTTTGACTCTCAACTATTGCTTCCAAGTCTTTCAGAATATAATCAAGTGATATCCTCGCTGAGATTCCCAGTGCTCTGTGGAAAGCCACCCTGGGCCTAGATCTCAGTTTCCAAGGGTGACTCTCATGTGTGGCCTCCGAAAATCCCAACACAATTCATGGCAATACTTTTCTAAGGTCAGTTCCAGAACTCAGTCTCCAAGGGGAATCCCACAAGAGTTGAAACCCAGGTGGACACAGTCATCTTTTCCAACTGCCATACAAATGACCACAATTGAAACCAAAACACTCCCACATGGCCCTCATGTTTTTCCATATAGACACTCATCATAACCTCTCGCTGGAGGTTTCCATGAGGGGCGCAGACCAAGACACTGTCCAAAATAAGCTCCCTTGCCCCTAATTTGCCGAAAGTCAGGGTGGCCTACACACCCTTACTGTGAACCAGAACTGATCAAATAGGGATGTAGTTAATACTGTTCTGCTTTTCCAATTTGAGGCTTACTGACTGTCAGGTATAGATTCTTTATGTGATTTGGAGTCATCAGAAAACCCAAGCACTTCTGCAGGGGTTCAAAGAACTCATTTGAACTAAAGGATCCTGATTCTTACTTGATGAAGGTCAGGAATCTAATAGAGGAAGGCAAGAGACTCATTTGCCATTTCTGTTTTGAATGCACACATGGAATCTATCTTTAGATGCATCAGGTGCTGAGAATCTAAGCCACAACCTCACACAGAACCAAGAGGCTGATTCAGACACATCCTTTTACAAATCAATTAAGCAAAGAGCAACAGATGATGCCCATTCATTTTCATTTGAAAACTGTTTTCTTCAGGCTTCACAAAGGGGTGGCCAGAGGCAAAGACCTTCCTGACATTTAGGGCAACAGAAAAACAGGTAAGCAAAAGACCCAAAGCAGGGTTTCTCCACTGAGACTTTCCTGGTCACACTGATATCTGAGTTTTCTGAGATGCTCCCCATTCACTTCAGCTATCAAGTACATGGTCATGTCACAGAGCTTGGAGGTTGTATATATCTTGGACACAAAACCATGAGCCTATTCTGGAGAGTGGCCAGAATTCAGGAAGAAAACAGGATCTTAGGAAGATAGTAGGTTTTGCCCATCCAGAAGGCAAGCCGCGGTCCATTCATCAATTGGGCAGGATGAATGCCAGGAAGCTTTCTACTAGACAGGACACATCCATTAATTCATTCTCTTTTCTAATGTCTACAACCACAGACACAGTGGGATACACAGACATAGAAACACTCACATGTCAAACGACTTACTAGAAACAGTGCAATCCAAACCAAACAAACCGCATTTTCTACCTATTCTCAGAACATGTGACAAAACCACAAAACCACAACCACTCCCACAAAGGCACCTCCTTCCCCCAAGTAGGTCTGTGACTATCCAGAGTGTCCTCTGACTGGTGGGCCATACAATGTTCTCCCGAAATGTCCTGTCCTGACTCAGATCTGGTCTCCTTGGCCAACTCTGTGAAGTTGTCAGGAGCCAGCGGTGAGCCACTACCTGCTTTCTCAGAAAAGGTCCCTCTTCAGAGCTCTCCTGGCCTTTGACCATCCTCACATAGGTAGGTACCAAGAAAGACTGACCCTGTCCTTGGTAAAACCGAACAAGGGAGCCCACTGGGACTGGGACTGGGACTGGCTCTGGGTGCCTGTCTTCATGGATCCCAAGTTCAGAGAATTCCTTCACCAAGGAAGGGACGTAGGTCACTTCTTTCAGGAACTGAATCAGGTTACTGCCTTGGCAACCAATTTGTCCTAACAGTTGCTTCCAAGAGTCCAATGAGTTGGAGGCTGCCCCTACTTCCAGTGAAACTTTCACAATTTTGCATGGTATATCAACCATAGGCACCCAAAAAAAGCTCTCCAGATAGGCCTGGTTTGGTCCATCTTCTATACATTAAGAAAAGAAATGTTGATTCAGACACATCCCTTCATGCTAACCAGGTTGTTTGTCATGGAAGATGACTTTTGCTCTCTGACGTCATTCATAGCTGCCTACATTTAATCCTGGGATCATTTCTTTAATGACCTTGGAGGTTCTCAGCAAGTGGAAGATCCCCTAATTTCTGTATTGAAAGACCAACTCTGTCCCTGCTCTTCAGTAAAGTTAGATTGAGAGAACAGTGTGTTGTCAGGGTTAATAACATGTTCCATTTGGGTTAGGAATCATTCTGCGGGATGAATTATGGTATTGGGAACGTGCGATATTTATAAGAATATAAGTGAATTATAAGTATGAAAACAGACATCTAGGTAATATTTGAAGCCCAGAATTGCATTGGACCCTTAGCTGGGATTCTTAGCTTTGAATTATATTCTGCACAGATGTCTCAGATAAATCGATATACAATGGCATAATTACTTGTACCTTGGTTTATTGAATGTTGAAGAGAACATCCAGTCAAAAAGGGATAATTTGTAGGATTAGTAAGATAGTTGGTAGGTTTTGAAAGAAGAGTGAGTATAGGATTTGGATAAAAAGATCTTTAGCTGTAGGGTTTCGGATAGAGTGAATGTAATTGTCAGCACATGTGGAGAGTCTGTCAAAAGGATGAACTGGGGAAAAAAGTAGGAATGCAGATATCAATTGACATTAGGAAATCAGGCAAAGTATAAAGTGAGTGATAGGATAAGACATTTTCAACAGGCTTGAGTTTGAATATATAATCTTAGGAAGAAACAAACATGTAGTCACGAATAGGATGAACTTTTGAGAGCATTAGGCAACATGGACATGGATGTTTTCCGTAATCCATGCTCACTTTTCATTTAGGCTTTGGTACAAACATAAGTTTGACCTCTTCTTTCTGTGTGCAGAATACTACTGTGGTAAAATGTATATGTAGATCAGGTGACATGAGTATTTCTTCCACCATTTCTGGGAGCAATATTTTGAAGACGTATAAATTATTTTTGGAGGTAAAAATGGTGTACACTGTGTCTATAATTATAGAAATAATGCATGAATAGACCATACTGTAAATAAATATTATAACTGGTTCTAACTTTAAATAATGGATTGAATTGATATCTGAAAATATACAGAAAATCTTACATTGATATACAATCCTTCATTCCAACCAGTAATATATCTAATGGTTATATCAGCATTATGGTTTTTCATGAAGAATGTGTGAGTTTTGCTTCAAAAGTGATTATGGAAATCGGAAATAATGTGTTTGGAAAGAAGTCTCATGAAAAGACCAGTCAAGAAACCTGGAGGAATACATGTGTTTTGAAGCAGAAAGTGATTGAAAGTGAAACAAATGCCTATATATTTGTGAACTTGTAGATCAAATATATATCCTATGATGTGCATAAACTGAAGAAATAGTAATGTACCACTGTTACATAAAAATGAACGTCAAAATACACATCATGTCCTCTCCCACAGGAATCTACTTGCATTGATGTTAAACTGGGTCAGTTATTGTAGAAATATTAGGATAATGCCGCAGTCTTGCTGGGCACAATCAGGAGCCACTTGCCAAAAGAAACGAACTTTATTTTTAGAACCACACACGCCAAACAAAACAGCCTCTCAGGAAAAACCTTCAGAGCCCCAACTGCCACCACTGGCTTTCCAAAACCTCTTCCTCCCACATGAGCCTCTCTCCGCCTCCCACAATCCTCCTGCTCTTGAGGCCGATTGGCTGGGTCATGTGGGCAAAGTCAAAAAAAGTCCCCCAATGAGCAGTTTTGTGGTCTGAAAGGGCAGGGAAACAGCCCATTGAGCATCACCGCAGAGGAGCCAATCAGCTAGTTGTTGCTGGGGCCGCTGTGAGCCAATCATCAGCCGGCAGCTGGAAGTTTGCTGGCAGCAGGAATTTTGCTGGGGCCCCTTCGGCTGTGGCTCTCAACATCTTCTCCTCTCTGTTTAAACAACACGCATGTGGCTTAGGGACCGTGCCTGCCTTAGGTTGTCCAATAGTACATATGGTCTTTACCCTTTAAGTTGGTACCATTGCAATTGGATCTTACCCGTCACTGACTACCCGTCCAGTATAGAGCCACACCTGTGGAGAGGTCTTTGTACCAGCGGAGGTGGGTGAGGTTCTTTGCCTCACCTCTGTTGGCCCCCCCAAATTTTAGCTGGACAATCATGACACGCAGAAGGGAGGAAGATACACCAAGCCAATTGACGGCTCCTTTTGGAAAAATTGTACCACCGATGACATCATCAGCAAATATACCCCAACACTACGACAAGTCGCTGCACCAACAGATAGTTCACAATGCATTTAGGTGAGTTCACATGTGTCCAGGCAAGTTCTGCAAGCAGTACAGGGATGGCTATTGCAGAAGCTGTAGACTGGAATTATCTTTGATTTCACCTGCACTGGGATGAAGATAGGAACTCTGGCAATAATGTCTAAAGAAAAAAATTATGTAACATTCCAGAAGGCACTAAAACCAAAAAAAAAAAAAACATATGTAACATTCCAGAAGGCACATCAAAAACCAAAATGGCCCAAAAAGCATTCATTGAGGATGAAGTCTCTCACCTTCCTCTGTAAGGTTCCTGACCTCCATAAAATGAGAATAGGGATTTATTGGGTCAAATGAGTTCTTCAAAACCCTGCAGAGGGTAGCCAATGGGTTATTGGGTTTTTTCATTACTCCAATTCACATCAAGAATCTATACTCCACAGACAGTAGGCCTCAAATTAGAGAAGCAGAGCAGTACTAAAGTCAGGGTTATTTGATCACTCCTGGTTCACAGAATGGGTCTCCAGGCCACCTTGACTTTAGGCAAATGAGAGGAAAGGGAGATTATTTTGGACACTGTCTTGGGCTGTGCCCCTCAAGGAAACATCAAGCCAGAGGTTATGATGAGCGTCTATATGGAAGAAGATGAGGGCCATTTGGGAGTTTTTTGGTTTTCCTTGTGGTCATTTATGTGGCAGTCGGAAGAGATGACTGGGTCCACCAGGGCTTGAACTCTGGTGTGATTCCCCTTAGAGACTGAGTTCTGGAACTTACCTCAGAGAAGTATTGCCATGATTTGTGTTGGGATTTTAGGCGGCCACCCATGAGAGTCCCCCTTTGAAACTGAGATCTAGGCCCGGGGTGGCTTTCCACAGAGCACTGGGAATCTCAGACAGAATATCATATGATGTTATTTTGAAATACTTGCCAGACATAGTTGAGAGTCAAAACACACATGGACCTCACATTGTAGACCTCAATTGGCCTGGCTTCATGTGACTATTTGGCCACTCTTTGGAAAGCCTTGCCTGTGAGAGTTCTCCAGAACTTTCCTTGAAATGAGCTTCCTCAACATTGAATAATTCCTGAAAGAATTGAAACAAATAATGCCTCCAACTTCATCCTTGTAAAATGGCTAGATAAATACCATGAAATTTTTGAAATTCGCATGATGAGGTGGCACTGGAGAACCTTTGATGTTCTGTTGCTCATCATTAGTGTACCAGACAGTGCCTTGATTGATTGTGTATAATGAAAGTGGTGTAGAACAGAGATGCCGGTTAGATGGAGACTGCGGAGTATTTGGCCCAGAGCTGTGGTGTGCAGGTGTGTGATAAAATATTTATGGTGGTGCCATGTGGATCTGCCATTGATTTACAAATGGCTTTTAGCTGACATGGTGCACCCAGCAGACCCTTATATGCAAAGGCATCTTGTTATATGGAGAGGTTTCAGGGCAATGTTCAGAATCAGGTTGCTATGGTCAAGGGGGCAAGCTATGTGGGATAGAAGCCGGATTGGTGCGTTCTCCTGGAGACTCTGACCCACCACATGTCACAGAACTCCCTCCAACACTGTGTCCCAGTTGAACTCCTTGTATTTCTTGAAGCAAATACCAAACTCCCAGTTCAGCACCAAGAAACACCATGAAAATTGAAGGATGACTAAATGGCTTCATCGTCCACACAGTTTGACACTTTGGCCCAGTGGCCTCTGTTTACCTACAAAGAGAAAAATCAGCACTGCTGCCTCAGGTTCATTGGAAAATAAGAAACCATGTTCTCCAGGTCACATAGATTCAGACCCAGCTTTGATGGTTTCACTACAAATGAAGACAAAGCTACTGACAACAACATATATTTCAAGTGCCACACCTCAGAGGCAGTTTCTCCAGAAGTCTTTTTTCCAGCAGACCTCCATGGTTGTGGAGTGTTTACCCAGTTCCTTACTTCTGGAAACTCCTCTACCTGCTCCCAGGTTGAGAACTCCTGAGAATTTTCCATTCCAGATATGTATTCACAGATTTTCTTACTCTTCTCCTCTAATTGTGTCTCACTTGGGGCAAAGGTAATGTCAAGGCATTGTTCTAGGTGAGAGTGGGAAGATTATTGTGTAGCACATATTTGCATACACATTGGATACATTATCCTATTTTCCATTTGAAATACTGAATTCCCGACACTAACCCATACCCTACTAGACTCTGACTACTTATCCTAAAATGATGGAGAAAAAGAAACCTAACAGAATAGAAATACAGGTCTTTTGTAGGAGGCATGTAGGAGGTATACTTGGATTTTCCTTCTCCTTTATCAAGGATATGTGTTATGAATCTAGTCAACTTTTTATTGTAATATTTCTCCATGAGTTTTCAAAGTTAACACATATGTAAATTCCTGTCTCCTTTTCTCTGTAGCCTCTTTAGAACATGTATATTTTATGCATATATAGACTCCTACCTGGTAACACACGTACATTCTTGTGAGCTCACTGACTTTGGAATATACAAATTATGAGAATAGATAACTTCCCCTAAATACTGATGGAACTGAAAATTCAACCTATGGGTGAGCTTCCTAGTGAACAACATCATACATAAATCCATGTTCAGTAAAATGAATATTTTTAGATATGTGGATGATATATATTTCATGATAAATTTTGATTGGCATATATATTGCTACATTTTATTGTTGTGTGTGTGTGTATATGTATATATATATATATATATATATATATATATATATATATATATATATATATATATATATATATATATATATTTTCACGAGATTTTCCAGATTTTCCAAAACATGAAATAAATGTGTCTTATTATACACTCCCTAAATTCATTCAAGTTCATGTATGTGGATTTAAAATCAACATTTTACATGATTATCATCAGTCTGGCTGGGCACAATTCAGGAGCCAATTGTCAAAAAAAACGAACTTTATTTTTAGAACCACACAAACCAAACAAAACAGCTTCTCAGGAAAAACCCTCAGAGCCCAACTGCCACCACAGTCTTCCCACAAGCCTCTCCCTCAACCACAAGCCTCCTCCTTTTGAGGCCGATTGGCTGGGTCACATGGGTGGAGCCAAAAAAGTCCACCAATGAGCAGCTCCGTTGTCTGAAAGGGCAAGGAAACATCCCATTGAGCATCACCACAGAGGAGCCAATCAGCTAGATGTTGCTGGGGCCTCTGTGAGCCAATCATCCACTGGCAGTCTGAATGGGCGGGGAAACAGCTCAATGAGCATCTGCAATGAGCATCACCACAGAGGAGCCAATCAGCTAGATGTTGCTGGGGCCGCTGTGAGCCAATCATCAGCCGGCAGCTGGAAGTTTGCTGGCAGTTGGAGGTTTCCTGGGGCCCCTTTGGCTGTGGCTCTCAACATCTCCCCCTCTCTGTTTAAACAACAAGCATGTGGCTTAGGGACCATGCCTGCCTTTGGTTGTTCAAAAGTACATATGGTCCTTACTGGAGAACCTTGGCTGTGGCTATCAACAGGATTTGTATGTACCATTCACTGAAGTTAGTTTTCAGTACTAGGAAACAAATATGTATTTCAGGTGGATAAATATTTCTACGAAAAATCTTGTGAAAAGTTGATTATAAATCCACATACTTGAACATAAATGAATTTAGGGAGTGTAAATAAGATACATATATTTCATATTTTGAAAAATCTGGAGAGAGAGAGAGTGTGTGTGTGTGTGTATACACACACAGACACATACAGATATTAAAATGTAGCAACATATATGCAAATGTAAATTCACCATGAAATATACATCAATCACAGATCCAAAAATATTCAATTTTCTTAACAGGGATTTATGTATAATGTTTTTCTACTAGGAAGCTCACCCATTATTTGAATTATCACTTCCAACAGCGTTTAGGAGGAGTGATGTCTTCTCACAAATTGTATCTCCCAAGTCAGTCACCTCACAAGAATGTAGGTGTGACACCAGGTGTTATTTGATATGTGCATATAAAAATACATGTGCTGAATAGGCTACAGACAAAGGGAGACAGGAATTCACATATTTGTTAACTTTAAAAACACATGGAGATCTATTTCAATTAAAAACAGACTGGATTTATAACACCTAACATTTATCATGCAAAAGGCAAGATCAACTATACACCATGCCTCGTCTGAACTGCTTGTATTTCAATTCTGTTTGTGTTACTTTTCTGCATCATATTAGAATTAGTAGTCAGAGTCTAGTAGGGTATGGGTTCGTGTCAGGGATTCAGTATTTCGAATGGAAAATTGGAAAATGAATCCAATGTGTATGCAAATATGTGCTACACAAAAAAAATTCCCACTCTCATTCAGAACAATGGCTTGAAATAACCACGCCCCATGTAAGAAACAATTAGAGGAGAAGAGTTAGAAAATCTGTGAATACATACATAGAATGGAAAATGCTCAGTAGTTCACAACCTTTGAGGTGGAAGAGACGTTTCCAAACCTTAGGGACAGGGTAAAACTCCACAAACATGGAACTCTGCTGGCCTAAACACTTCTGGAGATACTGACAATGAGGTTGGGTACTTGAAATATATGTTGTTGTCAGAAGCTTTAGCTTCCTTTGTAGTGAGACCATCAAACTTGGGTCTGCATTTTTGTGACCTGGAGGACATGAATTCTTATTGTCCAATGAACATGAGGCAGCAGTGCTGAATTCACTCTTTGTAGCTAAACTGTGGCCACTGGGGGATAAGTGTCTCCCCGTCTGGACTTTGAAATCATTTGGTCATGCTCCACTTTTCGTGGTGTTTCTTGCTGCTGCAGTGGGTGTTTTGTATTTGGTTCATGACATACAAGGAGTTAAACTGGGACACAATGCTGGAGGGAGTCCTGTAACGTATGGTGTGTCAAGGTCTGCAGGAGAATGCACCAACCAGGCTTCTATCCCCCATTGCTTGCCCCCTTTACCATAGGAACTTGATTCTGAATATTGCCCTGAAAACTCTCCATGTAACATGATGCCTTTACATACAAAGTTCTGCTAGCTGCACCATGTCAGTCACAAGCCATTTGGAAGCCAATGTAAGATCCACATGACCCCACCACAGATGTATTGTCACACACCTGCACACAACTGCTCTAGGCCCACTACTCAGCAGGCTCCAACTTACTGGCATCTCTGTTCTACACCATTTTCATGAAACGCAGTCAATGAAGGCATTTTCTGGTACACTCATGATCAGCAACAGGACATCCAAAGGTTCTCCAGTGCCACCTGGTCATGGGAATTTCAAAATTTGGTGGTAGTTATCTAGCCATTTTTGAAGGATGAAGTTGGAGGCACTGTGGGTTTAAATTCATTCAGGAGCCATTAAATATTGAGTAAGCTCATTTCGATGAAAGCTCTGGAGAACTCTCACAGGAAAGGCTTCCCAAAGAGTGGCCCAAGGTCACATGAAGCCAGGCCCATTGAGGTCTACAATGTGAGGTCCATGTGTGTTTTGACTCTCAACTATGGCTGTCAAGTCTTTCAAAATAAAATCATGTGATATCCTTGCTGAGATTCTCAGTGCTCTGTGGAAAGGAACCCTGGGCTTAGATCTCAGTTTCCAAGGGTGACTCTCATGCATGGCCTGCTAAAATCCCAACACAATTCATGGCAATACTTCTCTGAGGTCAGTTCCAGAACTCAGTCTCTAAGGTAAATCACACCTGAGTTCAATCCCAGGTGGACCCAGTCATCTCTTCCAAATGCCACACAAATGACCACAATTAAAACCAAAACACTCCCACATGGCCCTCATCTTCTTCCATATAGACACACATCATAACCACTGGCTGGTGGTTTTCATGAGTTGCGCAGCCTAAGACAGTATCCAAAATAAGCTCCCTTGCCCCTCATTTGCCTAAAGTCATGGTGGCCTGGACACCCTTCCGGTGAACCATGAGTGATCAAAAAGGCTTGCTGTTAATACTGCTTCGATTTTACAATTTTAGGCCTACTGACTCTTGGGTTTAGATTCTTAATGTTAAATGGAGTCATGAGAAAAACCAAGCACCTCTGGGCTAGACTCTTCAGGGCTTTGAAAAACTCATTTGACCAAAAAGATCTTGATTCTCACTTGATGGAGGTCAGGATCCTTAGAAGAATTCGAGAGACTTCACCCACAATGACTGCTCTTTTGGCCATTTTGGTTTTGGATACACAAGAGATCTTTCTTTAGATCCCTCAGGTTCTGAGAATCTAGGCCACAGCCTCACAGGGGGCCAAGAGCCTGAATCAGACACATCCCATTCCAAAGAAATTAAGCAAAGAGCCACAGGTGATGCCCATTTATTTCCATTTGAAAACTGTTTTCTTCATGCTTCACAAAGGGGTGGCCTGAGGCAAAGATGTTCCTGACATTCAGTGCAACAGAACAATAGGTAAGCAAAATTCCCAAAGCAGGGTTTCTCCACTGAGACTTTCCTGGTCACACTGATATCTGAGTTTTCTGAGATGCTCACCATTCCCTTCAGCTATGTAGTACATGGCCATGTCACAGAGCTTGGAGGTGGTACATATTTTGGACACAAAACCATCAGTCTATTCTGGAGAGTGCCCACAATTCAGGAAGAAAACAGGAACTTAGGAAGATAGTAGGTGTTGCCCATCTATAAGACAAGCCACAGTCCATTCATAAATTGGGCAGGATGAATGCTGAGAAGATTTCAACTAGACAGGACTCATCCATTGATGCATTTTCTTTTCTAATGTCTACAACCAGGGGCACAGTGGGATACACTGATATCCAAACACATGCCTTGTCAAACGACTTACTACAAACAGGTCCTGCCAAAAAAAAAAAAAAACCACCATTCTTACCTATTCTCAGAACATGAGACAAATTCACAAATCCCCACCCACACCCACAAAGACACCTCCTTCCCCCAAGTAGGTCTGTTACTATCTGGAGTTTCCACTGACTCGTGGGCCATAGTATGTTCCAAATAAATGGCCTTCCTGTCTCAGACCTGCTTTCCTTGTGCAACTCTGTGAATTTGTCAGGAGCCAGCAGTGTGCCACTACCTGCTTTCTCAGGAAAAACCCCTCTTCAGAGCTTTCCTGCGTTTTGGACATCCTCACATCAGTAGGTACCAAAAATGAATTTCTGTGTCCTTGGTAAATCCAAACAAGGAGACCACTGGGACTTGGACTGGACTGGCTATGGGTTCCTGTCTTCCTGGATCCCAAGTTCAGAGAGTTCCATCACCAAAGAAGTGATGTGAGGTCACTTCCTTCAGGAACTGAATCAGATCACTGCCTTGGCAACCTCTTTGTCCTAACAGTTGCTTCCAAGGCTACCATGAGAAAGAGGCTGCCCCTACTTCCTGTGACACTTTCACAAATTAGAATGCTATATCAACCATAGGCACCCGGGAGCAGCTCTCCACACAGGCCTGGTTTGGTCCATCTTCTCTACATTAAAAAGAGAGAGGCTGATTCAGAAACAACCCTTCATTCTGACCATGTTGTTTGCCAGGGAAGATGACTTTTGCTCTCTCAGGTCCTTCATAGCTGCCTACATCTTCTCCAGTGATCATTTCTGCATGGAACTTTGTGGTTCTCAGCAGGTGGAAGATCCCCTACATTCCTATATTGTAAGACCAACTCTGTCCCTGCTCGTCTGTAAAGTTAGATTGAGGGAACAGTGTATGGTTAGGGTTAATAACATGTTCGATTTGGGTTAGAAATTATTCTGCTGGATGAATAATTGTACAAGAATAATGAGGTGAAATGTATAAGGAAAACAGAAATCTAAGTAAAATTTGAAGCCCAGAAGGGGATTGGGCTTCAAGGGATTGTGATACTTAGCATTGGGATCAAGGGATTGTGATACTTAGCATTGAATTATGTTCTGCAGAGATGTCTCAGAGAGATCCATATACAATGGCATAAGACCCTGTACCTTGGATTATTGAATGTAGAAGAGAATATCCAGTCAGAAAGCGTTAATAGGTAGGATTAGGAAGATAGTCAGTAGGTTTAGGAGGAAGAGTGAGTATAGGATTTTGAACAAAAGTTTCTTAGCAATAGGGTTTCGATTAGAGTGTGAATGAAAATGTCAGCACATGTGAAGAGTCAGTCACAATGATGAACTGGGGAAAATATGTAGGAAAGCAATCAATAGAGACATTATGAAATCAGGAAAAGTATAAAGTGAGAGAAAGGATTAGATGTTTTCAACAGGGTTGAATTTGAATATATAATCTTAGGAAGAAACAAATATATTGTCACAAATAAGATTGATTTTTGAGAGCATTAGGCAACTTGGACATGGATGTTTTTAGTAATCCATATTCACTTTACATTTAGGCTTTGGTACAAACATAAGTGTGACCTTTTCTTTTTGTGTCCAAATATTACTGTGATAAAATGTATATGTAGATAAGGTGACATGAGTATTTCTTCCATCATTTCTGAGACCAATAATTTGAAGACATATAAATTAGTATTGGGTTTACAAAGAGGTGTACCCTGTGTCTATGAATATAAAGAAAAAGCATGAATAGACTGTACAGTGAATAAATAATATAACTGGTTTCACTTTAAATCATGGATTGAATTGATATCTGAAAATATATAAGAAATATTATATTGATACAAAATCATTCATTCCAACCAGTTATACATCTAATGGTAATATTAGGGTTATGGATTATCATGAAGGGTGTGTGAGTTTTGCTTCAAAAGTGACTATGGAAATCGAAAATAATGTATTTGGAAAGAAGTCTCATGAGAAGACCAGTCAAGAAACATGGAGGAATACATGTGTTTCGAAGCAGAAAATGATTGAAAGTGAAACAAATGCCTATAATTTTGTAACTTGTGGATGAAATATATATCTTATAATGTGCATAAACTGAAGAAATAGTAAAATACCAGTGGTGAATAAGAATGAACATAAAAATACACATCATGTCCCATAGGAATCTACTTGCATTAATGAGAAACTGGGTCAATTATTGTAGAAATATTAGGATTTGTATTCACGATTCACTGAAGTTAATTTTCAGTAATAGGAAACAAATAGTATTTCAGGTGGTTGAATATTTCCGAGAATAATCTTGTGAAATGTTGACTATAAATCCACATACATGAACTAGAATGAAATTAAGGAGTGTATAATAAGACACATATATTTAATATTTTAAAACATCTGGAGTGTGTATACACACACACACACACACACACACATTAAAAAGTAGTAGTATATATGCCAATCGAAATTCATCATGAAATATATATCATCCACAGATCGAAAAATATTCATTTTCCTGAACATGGAATTATGTATAATATTGTTCAACTAGGAAGCTCAGAGAGAGGATGAATTTTCAGATCCCACAGTGTTTAGGAGGAGTGATCACTTCTCACAATTTGTATCTGCCAAGTCAGACACCTGACAAGAATGTACGTGTGATACCAGGTAGGATTCTATAGATGCATATAAAAATAGATGTGCTGAATAGGCTACATAGAATGGGAGAGAGGAATTCACATATTTGTTAACTTTAAAAACACATGGACAACTATATCAATTACAAATTGACTAGATTTATAATACCAACACTTTGTCACGCAAAAGCCGTGTCCAACTATACACTATGCCTCCTCTGATATGCTTGTATTTCTATTCTGTTTGAGTTATTTTTCTCCATCATATTAGGATTAGTAGTCAGAGTATAGTAGGTTATGGGTTAGTGTCAGGGATTCAGTATTTCAAGTAGAAAATAGGAAAATGAATCTAATATGCATGAAAATATGTGCTACAAAAAATATTCCCACTCTCATCCAGAAGAATGCCTTGAAATTATCTTCGCCCCTAGTATGACACAATTAGAGGAGAAGAGTTAGAAAATATGTGAATACATATCTGGACTGGAAAATGCTCAGCATTACACAACTATGGAGGTGGTAGAACAGTTTCCAAAAGTAAAGGACAGTGTAAACCCTCCACAAACATGGAGCTATGCTGGCCTAAAGACTTCTTGAGAAACTGCCTCTGAGTTTGGGTAGTTGAAATATATGTTGTTGTCAGGAGCTTAACTTCCTTTGTAGTGAGACCATCAAAGTTTGGTCTGCATCTATGTGACCTGGAGGACATGGTTTCTTATTTTCCAATGAACATGAGGCTGCAGTGCTGAATTCACTCTTTGTAGCTAAACTGTGGTCACTGGGGGCTAAGTGTCTCCCCATGTGGACTTTGAATTCATTTGGTCATCCTCCACTTTTCCTGGTGTTTCTTGCTGCTGCACTGGGTGTTTTGTATTTGCTTCACGATATACAAGGAATTCAACTGGGAAACAGTGCTGGAGGGAGTCCTGTAACATGTGGTGGGTCAGGGTCTGCAGGAGAATGCCCCAACTTGGCTTCTATCCCACATTGCTTGCCCCCTTGACCATACCAACCTGATTCTGAACATTGCCCTGAAACCTCTCCATATTACAAGATGCCATTTCATATAATGGTCTGCTGGCTGCACGAAGTCAGTCACAAGCAATTTGGAAGCCAATGTAATATCCACATGGCCACACCACAGATGTATTATCACACACCTGCACACCACTGCTCTAGGCCCACTACTCAGCACGCTCTAACTTACTGGCATCTCTGTTCTACACCATTTTCAAGAAACCCAGTAAATCAAGGCACTCTCTGGTACACTCATGATCAGCAATGGGACATCCAATGGTTATCCAGTGCCACCTGGTCATTGGGAATTTCAAAAATTTTATGATATTTATCTATCCATTTTTCAAGAATGAAGTTGAAGGCACTTTGGGGTTTCCATTCATCCCGGAACAATTAAATGGTGAGGAAGCTCATTTCAATGAAAGCTCTGAGGAACTCTCACAGGCAAGGCTTCCCAGAGTGTGCCCAAAAGGTCACATGAAGAAAGGCCCTTTAAGGTCTATAATGTGAGGTCCTTGTGTGTTTTGACTCTTAACTGTGGCTGCCAAGTTTTTCAGAATAAAATCATGTGATATCCTTGCTGAGATTCTCAGTGCTCTGTTGAAAGCTTTCCTGGGCCTAGATCTCAGGTTTCAAGGGCGACTCTTATGCATGGCCTCCTACAATCCCAACACAACTCATGGCAATACTTCTCTGAGGTCAGTTTCAGAACTCAGTTTCTAAGGGGAATCACACCAGAGTTCAAGCCCATGTGGACCCAGTCATCTATTCCAAACGCCACAAAAATGACCACATTTAAAACCAAAACATTCCCACATTGCCCTTATCTTTAACCATATAAACACTCATCATTAACTCTGGCTGCAGTTTTCCAAGAGTGGCGCAGCCCAAGACAGAATCCAAATAATGCACCCTTGCCCCTGATATGTCCAAAGTAAGGGTGGCCTGTTCACCCTTCTTATGAACCAGGAGTGATCAAATAGGCCTGCCATAAATACTGCTCTGCTTCTACAATTTGAGGCCTACTGACTGTCAGGTATAGATTCTTTATGTGATTTGGCATCATGAGACAACCCAAGCAGTTCTGCAGGAATTTGAAGAACTCATTTGATCCAAAGGATCCCTATTCTCACTTGATGGAGGTCAGGAACCAAACAGAAGAAGTCAAGAGACTTCATCCACAATGACAGATTTTTTGCCATTTTGGTTTGGATGCACACATGGGATCTTCTTTAGATCTATCAGGAGCTGAGAATTTTAGCCACAGCCTCAAACAGGGCCTAGTGTCTGATTAAGACACATCCCTTTCCAGAGCAATTAAGCAAAGAGCCACAGGTGATGCCCATTCATTTCAATTTGAAAACTATTTCTTCAGGCTTCACAAAGGGGTGGCCTGAGGCAAAGACCTTCCTGACATTCAAGGCAACAGAAACATAGATAAGCAAATGGAGCCAAGCAGGGTTTCTCCACTGAGACTTTACTGGTCACACTTGTATTTGAGTTTTCTGAGATGTTCCCATTCCCTTCAGCTATCAAGGACATGGCCATGTCACAGAGTTTGGAGGTGGTACATATCTTGGACAATAAACCATGATACTATTCTGGAGAGTGGCCAGAATTCAGGAAGAAAACAGCAACTTAGGAAGTTAGTAGGTGTTTCCCATCCATAAGGCAAGCAACAGTCCATTAATCAATTGTGCAGGATGAATGCTGTGAATCTTTCTACTAGACAGGACACCTCCATTGATGCATTCTCGTTTCTAATGTCTAAAACCACGGACACAGTGGCTACACAGACATAGAAACACTCGCCTTGTCTAAAGACTTACTAGAAAAAGTCGACTCCAAACCAAACCAACCACCTTTCCTACCTATTCTCAGAACATGAAACAAAACCGCAAACTCACACCCACAACCAAAAAGGCACCTCCTTCCCAAAAATAGGTCTTTAACTATCTGGAGTGTCCTCTGACTGGTGGGCCATACTATGTTCCACTCGAAATGGCCTGTCCGGTCTCAGATCTTGTCTCCTTGGCCAACTCTGTTATTCTGGGAGGAGCCAGTGGTTAGCCACAACCTGCTGTCTCAAGAAAGGCCCCTCTTCAGAGCTCTACTGGCATTTGGCCATCCTCACATCACTAGGTACCAAGAAGGTCTGACTCTGTACTTGGTAAATCCAAACAAGTGAGCCCACTGGGACTGGGACTGGGACTGGCTCTTGGTGCCTGGCTTCTTGCATCCCAATTTCAGAGAGTTCCATCACCAAGAAAATGAGGTATGTCACTTTCTTTGGAACTGAATGAGGCCACTGCCTTGGCAACAACTTTGTCCTAACACTTGCTTACAATGGTCCCATGAGTTGGAGGGTGCCCCTACTTCCTGTGACAATTTGACTAGTTAGAATGGTATATCAAAATAGACACCATGGAACAGCTCTCCACGAAGGCCTGGTTAGGTCCATCTTCTCTACATTAAGAAGAGAGAGTCTGATGCATACACATCCCTTCGTCCTGTGCAGGTTGTTTGCCATGGAAGATGGCTTTTGCTCATTCAGGTCCTTCATAGCTGCCTACATCTTCTCCAGGAATAATTTCTACATCGAACTTTGAGGTTCTCAGCAGTTGGAAGATCACCTACATCCCTTATTGAAAGAATAGCCCTGTCCCTGCTCTTTTGTAATGTTAGATTGAGGCAACAGTGTATGGTTAGGGTTAATAACAGGTTCGATTTGGGTTAGGAATCATTCTGCGGGATGAATAATGGTATTGGGAACCTGCAATATATAGAAATATAGTGGTTAAATATAAGTATGGAAACAGAAATCTAGGTAAGATTTGAAGCTCAGAAGTGCATTGGGCAATAGATTGGGACACGTAGCTTTGAATTACGTTCTGCATACATATTTCAGAAAAATCGATATACAATGGCATAGGACCTTGTACCTCGGATGATTGAATGTAGTAGAGTACATCCACTCAAAAAGGGATAGTCGATAGGATCAGGAAGATAGTCAGTATGTTTCGGAAGAAGATAGAGTATAGGATTTGGACCAAAGTTCATTAGCAATAGGGTTTTGGTTAGAGAGTGAATGTCAATGTCAGCACATGTGAAGGGTCATTCACAATGTTGAACTGGGAAAAATATGTAGGAAAGTAGATATCAATAGACATTAGGAAATCAGGCAAAGTATAAAGTGAGTGAAAAAACTAGACATTTCCAACAGTTTTGAGGTTGAATATATAATCTTAGGAAGAAACAAAAATGTGGTCACCAATAGGATTGACATTTGAGAGCATTAGGCAACCTGGATATGGATGTTTTTAGTAATCCATGTTCAGTTTCCATTTAGGCTTTGGTACAATCATACGTGTGACTTTTGCATTTTGTGTCCAGAATATTACTGTGGTAACATGCATATGTAGATCAGGTGACATGAGTATTTCTTCCACCATTTCTGGGAGCAATATTTAGAAGAGGAATAAATTAGTATTGGGCATGCTAAGAGGTGTACCCTGTGTCTATGAATATAGAGATAATGCATGAATAGACCATATAGTGAATAAATAATATAACTGGTTCCACTTTAAATAATGGATTAAACTGATATCAGAATATATATAAGAAATACTATATTGATATGAAATCATTCCTTCCAACCAGTTATACATCTAATGGTGATATTATAGTTATGGTTTATCATGAAGTGAGTGTCAGTTTTGCTTCAAAAGTGATAAAGGAAATCAAAAATAATGTATTTGGAAAGAAGTCTCATGATAAGACCAGTCAAGAAACCTGGAAGAATTCATGTGTTCTGAAGCAGGAAGTGATTGAAAGTGAAACAAATGCCTATAAGTTTGCCAACTTGTGGATGAAATATATATCCTATGATGTGCACAAATTGAAGAAATAGTAATGTACCAGTGTTGAATTAAAATAAATTTCAAAGTACACATCATGTCACATAGGAATGTACTTGCATTGATGTTAAACTGGGTCAGTTACTGTAGAAGTATTAGTATTTGTATGCAACATTAACTGAAGTTAGTTTTCAGTACTGCAAACAATATGTATTTCAGGTGGATGAATATTTCTGAGAATGATCTTGTGAAAAGTTGATTATAAATCCATATACATGAACATGAATGAATTTAGTGAGTGTATATAAGACACATATATTTCATATTTTGAAAAATCTGGAGAGTGTATATATATATATATATACAAAAAAAACACACACAGACAATAAATTAGCAATCGAAATTTATCATGAAATATATATCTTCCACAGATGCAAAATTATTTCTTTTAGAACATGGATTTATGTATAATGTTGTTCTTCTAGGAAACACACCCCTAGGTTAAATTTTCAGTTCCAACAGAGTTTAACAGGAGTGATCATTTCTCACAAATTGTATTTGCCAAATTAGCCTCCTCACAAGAATGTAGGTGTGATACCAGGTAGTGTTCTATATGTGCATTTAAAAATACATGTGCTGAATAGGCTACAGAGAAAGGGAGAGAGGAATTCACATATTTGTTAACATTAAAAACACATGGAGAACTATTTCAATTAAAAATTGACTAGATTTATAACACCTACAATTAATCATGCAAAAAACAAGTCCAACTATACACCATGATTCCTCTGAACTGCTAGTATTCCTATTCTGTTTGTGTTATTTTTCTCCATCATATTAGGAGTAGTAGTCAGAGTTTATTAGGGTATGCGTTAGTGTCAGGGATTCAGTATTTCGAATGGAAAATTGGAAAATGACTCTAAAGGGTATGAAAATATGTGCTACACAAAAATGTTCACACTCTCATCCAGAAGATTGCCTTGGCATTACCTTAGTTCCAAGTAAGATACAATAAAGGACAAAAGTTAGAAAATCTGTAAATATATATCAGGAATAAAAAATGCTCAGGAGTTCACAAACTTGTAGGTGGTAGAGGAGTTTCCAATAGTAAGGGACAGGGTAAACACTCCACAAACATTGAGCTCTGCTTGTGTAAAGACTTCTTGAGAAACTCTCTGAGGTTGGGCTCTTAAAATACATGTTGTTGTCAGGAGCTTTAGCTTCCTTTGTTGTGTGACCATCAAATCTTGGTGTGCAAATATGTGACCTGAAGGACATTGTTTCTAATTTTCCAATGAAAATGAGGCAGCAGTGCTGAATACTCTTTTTGTAGTTAAACTATGGCCACTGGGGTGTAAGTGTCTCCCCGGGTTGACTGTGAAGCCATTTCGTCATCCTCCAATTTTCGTGGTGTTTCTTGCTGGTGCACTGGGAGTTTGGTATTTGCTTCATGAAATACAAGGAGTTCAACTGGGACACAGTGCTGGAGGGAGTTCTGTCACGTGTGGAGGGACACGGTCTGCATGAGAATGCACCAACCAGGATTCTGTCCCACATAGGTTGCCCCTTTGTCCATAGCAACCTGATTCTGAACATTGCCCAGAAACCTATCCATATAACAAGATGCCTTTACATATAAGGGTCTGCTGGCTGTACCCTGTCAATCACAAGGCAATTGGAAGCCAATGGCAGATCCACATGCCCCAACACACATGTTTTTTCACACACCTTCACACCACTGCTCTAGGCCCACTAATGAACAGGCTCCAACTTACTGTCATCACTGTTCTACACAATTTTTATGAAACCCCCTCACTCAAGGCACTGTCTGATAGACTCATGATCAGCAACAGGACATCCAAAAGTTTTCCAGTGCCACCTGGTGATGGGAATTTCAAAAATTTCATGGTATTTATCAAGCCATTTTTCGAGGATAAAGTTGGAGGCTCTGTGGGTTTCAATTCATTCAGGAAGCATTAAATGTTGAAGAAGCTCATATCAATGAAAGATCTTGAGAACACTCACAGGCAAGGCTTCCCAAAGAGTGGCCAAAAGGTCACATGAAGTCAGGCCCATTGAGGTATACACTGTGAGGTCCATATGTGTTTTGACTCTCAACTGTGGCTTTAAAGAATTTCAGAATAAAATCATGTGATATCCAGGCTGAGATTCCCAGTGCTGTGGGCAAAGCCACCATGCACCTAGATCTCCCTGCACCACAATTAATACCTGAGATGTTGGTTGCATGGCCTAGTAAAATCCAAACACAATTCATCACAATACTTCTCTTATGTCACTTCCAGAATTCAGTCTCTAAGGGGAATCATACCAGAGTTCATCCCAGGTGGACCCAGTCATCTGTTCCAAGCGCCAAACAAATTACCACAATTCACAACAAAATGCTCCCACATGCCCCTTATCTTATTTCATGTAGACACTCATCATAACATCTGGATGGAGGTTTCCATGAGGGGCACAGCACAAGACAGTGTCCAAAATAACCTTTCTTGCCCCTCATTTGCCTAAAGTCAGTGTGGCCTGGAAATCCTGACTGTGAACCAGGAGTGATCAAATACGCCTGCCGTTAATACTCCTTGGCTTCTCCAATTTGATGCTTACTGACTGTGGGGTTTAGATTCTTTATGTAAACTGGATTCATGAGAAAACCCAAGCACCTATGGGCTAAACTCTGCAGGGCTTTAAAGAACTCATTTGACCCAAAGGATCCCTATTTTCACTTGATGGATGTCAGGAATCTTAGAGAAGAAGGTGAGAGTCTTCATCCACAATAACTGCTCTTTTGGCCATTTTGGTTTTGGATGCACCCATGGGATCTTTCTTTAGATCCATCAGGTGCTGAAAATCTAAGCCACAGCCTCACACAGGGCCAAGAGGCTGATTCAGACACATCCCTTTCCAAAGCAATTATGCAAAGAGCAAAACACACACAGACATTATAAAGTGGCAATATACATGCTAATTGAAATTCATGATGAAATATATATCATCCACAGATCCAAAAATATTAATTTTACTGAACATGGATTTATGAATAATGTTGTTCAACTAGAAAGGTTACCCTTAGGTTGAATTTTAAGATCCAATAGCGGTTAGGAGGAGTGATCTCTTGTCATAATTTGTATCTGCCATGTCAGCCACCTCACAAGAATGTATATGTGATACCAGGTAGGATTCTATATGTTTATATAAAAATACATGTGATGAATAGGCTACAGAGAAAGGGATAGAGGAATTCACATATTTATTAACTTAAAAAACACAAGGAGAACTATTTCAATTAAAAATTAACTAGATTTATAACACCTACCCTACATAATGCAAAAGGCAAGTCAAACTATACACCATGCCTCTTCTGAACTGCTTGTATTTCTATTGTGTTTGTATGCACTGTGGGTTTCAAGAACCATTAAATGTTGAGGAAGCTCATTTGAATGAAACTCTGGAGAACTCTCATAGGCAAGGCTTCCCAAAGAGTGACCAAAAGGTTAGATATAGCCAGGCCCATTGAGGTCTACAATGTGAGGTCCATGTGTGTTTTGACTCTCAACTATGGCTACCAAGTCTTTAAGAATAAAATCATGGGATATCTTGGCTGAAATTCTCAGTGCTCTGTGGAAATCCACCCTCGGCCTTGATCTTAGTTTTCAAGGGCGACTCTCATGCTTGGCCTCCTAAAATATCACCACAATTCATGGCAATACTTCTCTGAGTTCAGTTCCAGAAGTCAGTCTCTAAGGGGAATCACACAAGAATTCAATCCCAGGTGGACCCACTCATCTCTTCCAACCGTCACACAAATGACCACAATTAATACCAAAACACTCTCACATGGCCCTCCTCTTCTTCTATAAAGGCACTCATCATAACATCTGGCTGGAGGTTTCCATGAGGGGCACAGCCCAAGACAGTGTCCCAAATAAGCTCCCTTGCCACTCATTTGCCTAAATTCAGGGTGGCTTGGACACCCTTCTTGTGCACCAGGAGTGATCTGAAAGGGTAAAATAAATTGAAATTAAAGTGTAAAAGTTGAAGTGTAAAAGACTGGGTTTTGTAAAGTTTCTAAGCTGCAAGGCCTGAGTTAAAATGTAAAGGACCAGGTATTGTTAAGTTCCTTTGCTACATGCAAAACCTGAAATTCCTGTAGCTTGTAGTACAATTCCCGACTGCCCAGTAAATATTCCCCCTGACCGCCTGGTTATTTAATAACCTAGGACCCTGTGTGGCCTGGCACATAGGCATTGCAAGGCCTAAAGCAATCTGTTTGAATGTGTACCTCGCTTTAGAACTGACCTATCACTCCTGCCTCACCTGTTCCTGCCAATGAATGAACTAATCATGTTTAGGAATTGTTGTTTGATTTTTCTGCGGTGTATGTTGATTTCTTAAAGGAGACTGTGATATATGTAAAGTCCCGCCCTCCCCAAAAAGTGTACTTAAGCACTGCTCAACCCCTGCTCGGGGCTCTGGGCTGCTCTCCCTTCTTGAGTGAGCACGTAGCCCCAGCATGCTGGATTGGATCCTCAATGAACGCCTTTTTCTGTTGCATGAGCCATGGTCTCTTGGTGGTCTCTTCCTCCGACGTTCACCGGATCCTTACATTTGGTGCGTTGGCCGGGAATCACGCAGCATAGGACAAGGACACCCCAACAGACCCATCTGGGGGTAAGTAAGGCGCTTCTTTCCATTTTTCCTTGCGATCGCTCAGAGCTTTTTGTTCAGGTTCCGTTTTTCCGTTTTTGGTTTGGGTTGGCAGAGTGGCTGCCAGCGGAGAACGTAAGTTCCCCCTGTCAGTGGTGGACAAACGTGTCCTAAAGCCACAGACCACGTCCTTGCAAGGGATGCCTTGGAGGACTCAGGGAGTGATGGATGTGCCCTCATTAGGTGAGGAGGGACGGATGAGCCCACATTAGGTGACTCTGCTCCCAACCCATCATATCTTGCTGGCTACTTTTTTCTCTCAGGTTGAATTCACTGTCTGGCTTTGTGGTCTAACCCATCAGGTTTTGCCAGTTACTAGGTTCTAATCTTTACTTCTGAACTCGTGTTAATTGTTACCTGTGTGTACATGTTTGTGTCACGTTTGTATTGTCCTTGTCTCTGTTTGAGAAACTCTCATTATGGGACAAAGCCATTCCATACCTCTGTCCTTGAAGCCTTTCCTGGTCCCTGCCTCCAATCCGACACCGTCACCCAGGATCCTATCACTCAAACCTTCTACTCCTTCCCCTCTTCCCTCCATTCTCCCTGAGTCACAAGATTGTATATCTTGGGATTGTGAACAAACGGGAGCTGCATGATGGTCTTTGTGTGTCTTTTTATCTGTGTTTCTGTTAAATGTGATGGCATTGTTTGGACCGATGCAGAGTCCCGAGTTCCAACCTGCCTTACATATGTGGAAGTTACTTTAGCTAAATTTTAAACTAATGCTTCTCCTGTGAGGGACCAAAAGTCAATAGAACCGCCAGTTTTTCTGTTCTCACCTTTTGCACCTCTCTTAGCTGTGTTTTAAAGAACTTTGATAAACTTTACTCCCCTTTGTTAAGCAAGATTACGGAAGCAGTGATTTCTTTTCTTCCCGTAGTTGGCTTGAGCATGCCCACTGCAGAGGGAAATGTCTGGGGTCAAAGAACTTTGATATCTCGCTTAAAATTTTCTCAAAACCCTGTACTCATTATTAAATTGGCATTAATTGGCTTTGGGATGGGAACCAAGCCTTCAGTCATAAATTTTGACACCCCAGAGGGGACTTTAAATAAACCCCACTCTGCCCTCTTGGGAAAGCCTAGCACTCAAAACAACTGCAAGCAGAGGATGAAATTTTTGGGAGCTGACTACTGCAAAGTTGGGAGACATAGAATATGCCTGGTGCCTGGGGTCAAAGCAAACCAGAGGAACTAATCCTGTAAGTAAATGGTGAGGCTAAGGGACTCCCAGCAGCTGACAGAGCCATTTTGCTGTGGGGAACTCCTTTATTCCTTACTTGCACTTTAAGGATTTCTCCACCTCTGTTTACTTAACAAAAGGGACAATGAATGCATTAATATGTTGATATTATAGATTGTTTCTTGGGGATGATCTAGGGTGAATGTGTATCTAAAAATGATTTTTTTTTATTTTAACCATCTCGTATCTAAATGGGTTTCTAAAGCATTGCACTATGTTACAGTTAAAAGTTGGGTTTAAACAATTGTTTAGTTTGATTTCAGGTAGTTCATGCTAGGAAACTTAAATACTTAGGATAAAAAATAATTAAAGAGTTTTAATTTTGAACTAGGCAGCCTGAAAAAATTTCACTAGATATACCAGTGCATTAACTTGGGAAGAGATAATAAATTATGATATGGTACCTATTCCCATCAGTGTGTAAGATTTTAAAAAATGGTACTAAATTAAAACGTTGGTCTGGCTTATTGAAATGACATTAATTAGCAACAGTCTTGGAAATTTTAAAAGCTTAATTTCGGATACACATGGTAGTGTGTGGTTCTTTTTAAAAAATTTTCAGCCAATTTAATGTAACTTAATACTATTAGAAACTTCATAACAAAGAAAGGGGCTTAACGATCCTATAGAAACTTCTTCTGATGGTGGCTTTAATATTATCAAAAAATGATCCTATTTTCAGTTTTGTGTGAGCAAGTTTTTCTAGTGTAGAAAAATCTAAAGATATAAAATTTTGAGAATTACATCTTAAACTTGCATCAAAATTTTCAACATCCAAACCTAGAAATTATGACTTATAGCTAAAATGCCTTAGGCCTGAGGTTTCTGCTACGAATTCCAGTCTTTTCAGTTTTCCAGACCTCAGCCAGGACTTAAGTTGATATGCAAATAAAAGAAGCCTGCAGCACTCAGCAGGAGACAGATAAAAAAGAGTAAATGTGTCTTTTTACCTGAACTCAAACTAGACCTAACCAAAAAATTATATTATACGGTATTTACTAATTACTGGCCAGTCATCTTTTTTAGGACTCTTGCTTTTCTTAGATTCTGTATTTTTTTTTTTGAGCTCATGATCTTGATTCTGCTGATGGGTTAATGTTTTCTGATCAGTTCTATTTTTGATCGACTCTGGAGTTTTTAGCATTTCAATGGAGATTTCACCTGAAAAAGCTACAAGGCTTTTACTATTGTGTTATGTGTTACATTTGTGTTACGTGTTGTATGTTGGTATGTCTGTATGTGTGTATGTCCATATATCATGCAGTGATATGACAATTGACAGATGAGGAGCACTCATGAAAAATTTAGAATGTATCCAAATGTCTTTGATTCACGTGATTCATATGTTTTAATTCAAATTGGGTAAACAGATAAAAATAAAGATGTCTTTAAAATTAGGCCTATAAGTTTTCTAGGTTTTCAAAAAGGCCCTAATAAAATGTAGATGTCTATAAAATAATCTGCCTAAATTCAGAAATTTACAAGTATTGTATTGAAATGTGAACAGAAAGAGGTTAGTAGATGAAAAAGAGAAACTAAAAGTTCCAGATATAGATCTAATAGAGGAAAAATGTGTTTCTGGATAAGAGAGTCTATATGATTAAGTAATTAAAAGGGTTTAAGTAAATAATAAAAAAAGGTTTGTGTAACTTGGTTATATGTGTAAGTTTTGAGCAAGTAATCTTAAAAAAATAAACAGCTGGTAAAACAAGTACTGTTTTTATAAAATTGTGCCATGTTATTTCTTTAAAATCTAAACTTGTTTAATACAAAAACATCAATGTAATTGTGGTGTTAATGTGTTCATATCTTCCAGGTATACAAGTCTGTATGGTACAAGCTTCCAAAGACCATTGTATCAAGCTGGTGTTCTAAGGTTGTATGGTAATTCTAGGCTTAAAAGAAAAACATGTTGGAGATTTATGTATATCATTTGTGTTCTATAATTGGACTTGTTATCAATAAGATATGTACAGTTCCATGTTACTTTTTACACTGAGATACAATCTAAAAGTATTTTTAACTTAATGAGAGCCAAATCTGTGAAGGTTTTATTGTAAACACAAAGGTAATGCCCATTCATTTCCATGTGAAAACTGTTTTCTTCAGGCTTCACAAAGGGGTGGCCTGAGACAAAGACTTTCCTGATATTCAGGGCAACATAACAATAGGTAATCAAAAGGCCCAAAGCAGGGTTTCTCCACTGAGACTTTACTGGCTACACTGATATCTGAGTTTTCTGAGATGCTTGCCATTCCCTTCAGCTATCCAGTACATGGCCATGTCACAGATCTTGGAAGTGGTTCATATATTGGACACAAAATCATGAGCCTATTCTGGAGAGTGGCCAGAATTCAGGAAGAAAACAGGAACGTAGGAAGATAGTTGGTGTTGCCCATTGATAAGGCAAGCCACACTCCATTTATAAATTGTGCCGGATGAATGCTGGGAAGTTTTCTCCTTGAGAGGATACACCCATTGAGGCATTCTCTTTTCTAATGTCTTCAACCACGGACACAGTGGGATACACAGACCTAAAAACACTCGCCTTGTCAAAGGACTAACTAGAAACACTCCACTCCAAACCAAACACACCCCCTTTCCTAACTATTCTCAGAACAAAAGAAAAAACCACAAACCCATACCCACAACCACAAAGGCACCTCCTTCCCCCAAGTAGGTCTGGAACTATCCAGAGTGTCCTCTGACCGGAGAGCCATACTATGTTCCCCAGAAATGGTCTGTCCTGTCTCAGATCTGGGCTCCTTGGTCAACTCTGTGAAGTTTTCAGGAGCCAGCAGTGAGCCTCTACCTGTTTTCTCTGGAAGGGCCCCTCTTCAGAATTTTTCTGGAATTTGGCCATTCTCACATAAGTAGGTACCACAAAAGACTGACTCTGTCCTCGGAAAATCCAAACAAGTGAGAACACTGGAACTGGTGCTGGGACTGGGTCTTGGTGCCTGGCTTCCTGGAACCCAAATTTGGAGAGTTCCATCAACAAGGATGTGAGGTGAGGTCACTTCCTTTAGTAACTGAATGAGGTCACTGCCTTGGCAACCAATTTGTCCTAACATTTGCTTCCTAAGGTCTCATAACATGGAGGATGTCCCTACTACCTGTGACATTTCACAAGTTAGAATAGTATAGAAACCATAGTCACCTGGGAACAGCTCTCCACAAAGGCCTAGTTTGGTTCATCTCCTCTACCTTAAGAAGAGAGAATCTGATTCAGACACAACCCTTCATCCTGACCAGGTTGTTTGCCATGGAAGATGCCTTTTGCTCTATCATGTCCTTCATAGCTGCCTACGTCTTCTCCAGGGATCATTTCTGCATGGAACTTTGAAGTTTTCAGCAGGTGGAAGATCCCCTGCATTCCTGTATTGTAAGACCAAATCTTTCCCTGCTTTTCTGAACACTTAGATTGAGGGAACAGTATATGGTTAGGGTTAATAATATGTTCAATTAAAACCAAAATACTCCCACATGGCCCTCATTTTCTTCCATGTAGACATTCATCATAACCTCTGGCTGGAGGTTTCCATAAGGGGCGAAGCCCAAGACAGTGTCCAAAATAAGTTCCCTTTCCCCTCATTTTCCTAAAGTCAGGGTTTCCTGGACACCCTTCCTGTAAACCAGGATTGATCAAATAGGCCTGCCAGTAATACTGCTCTGTTTCTTCATTTTGAAGCCTACTGACTGTGAGGTATAGATTCTTTATGTGATTTGGAGTCATGTGAGAACCCAAGCACTGCAGGGCTTTGAAGAACTCATTTGTCTCAAAGGATCCCTCTACTTACTTGATGGAGGTCAGGAACCTAACAGAGGAAGCAAGAGACTTCATCCACAATGACTGATCTTTTTGCCATTTTGGTTTTGGATGCACACATGGGATCTTTCTTTAGATCCATCAGGTGCTGAAAATCAAAGCCACAGCCTCTCTCAGAGCCGAAAGGATGATTCAGACACATCCCTTTCCAAAGCAATTAAGCAAAGAGCCACAGGTGATGCTCATTCATTTCCAATTGAAAGCAGTTTTTTTCAGGCTTCACAAACTGGTGGCCTGAGGAAAAGACCTTCCTGACATTCAGGTCAACAGAACAGTAGGTTAGCAAAAGGCACAAAGCAGGGTTTCTCTACTGAGACTTTACTGGTCACACTGATATCCGAGTTTTCTGAGATGCTCCCAATTCCCTTTATCTATCCAGTACATGGCCATGTCACAGAACTCGACAGAGGTCCATATCTTGGACAAAAACACATGAGCCTATTCTGGAGAGTGGCCAGAATTCAGGAAGAAAACAGGAACTAAGGAAAGAAGTAGGTGTTGCCCATATAAGGCAAGCCACAGTCCATTCATAAATTGGGCAGGATGTGTGCTGAGATGCTTTCTACTAGACAGGACACATCCATTGATGCATTCACTTTTCTAATATCTACAACCACGGAAAAAGTGGGAAACACAAACATAGAAACACTCGCCATGTCAAATGACTTACCAAAAACAGTCCACTCCAAACCAAACATACTGCCTTTCCTACCTATTCTCAGAACATGATACAAAACTACAAATTCACACCCACACCCACAAAGGCACCTCCATTACCCAAGTAGGTCTGTGACTATCCAGAGTGTCCTCAGACTGGTGGGCCTTACTCTGCTCCCTCGAAATCGACTTTCCTGTCTCAGATCAGGTCTCCTTTACCAACTCTGAAAAGTTGTCAGCATCAATCAGTGAGTCACTACCTGCTTTCTCAGGAAAGGCCCCTCTTCAGAGCTTTCCTGGCATTTAGCCATCCACACATCAGTATGTACCAAGAAAGACCGACTCTGCCCTTGGTAAATCCAAACAAGTGAACCCACTGGGACTGGGACTGGGACTGGCTCTGAGTGCCTGGCTTCCTGGATCCCAAGTTCAGAGAGTTCCATCACCAAGGAAGTGAGGTAGGTCACTTCCTTCAGGAACTGAATGAGGTCACTATCTTGGCAACCACTTTATCCTAACATTTGCTTCCAAGGGTCCCATGAGAGAGAGGCTTCCCCTACTTCCTGTGTCACATTCACAAGATAGAATGGTATATCAACCATAGGCACATGTTAACAGCTCTCCACACAGACCTGGTTTGGTCCATCTTCTCTACATTAAGAAGAGAGAGGCTTATTCAGACACATCGCTTCATCCTGACCAGGTATTTTACCAAGGAAGATATCTGTTGCTCTCTCAGGTTCTTCATAGCTGCCTACATCTTCTCCAGGGTTTATTTCTGCATGGAACTTGAGGTTCTCAACAGGTGGAAGATCCCCTATCTACCTGTATTATAACACCAACTCTGTCCCTGCTCTTCATAAAGTTAAATTGAGGGAACAGTGCATGGTTAGGTTTAATAGCATGTTCGATTTGGGTTAGGAATCATTCTGTGAGATGAATAATGGTATTGGGAACCTCCGATATTACAAGCATATATAGGTGTAATATAAGTATGAAAACAGAAATCTAGGAAAGATTTCAAACCCAGATGAACATTGGGCCCTTGATTGGGATACTTAGCTTTGAATAATTTCCGCAAAGTTGTGTCAGATAAATCGATATACAATGGTATAGGACCTTGTACCTTGGATGACTGAATGAGGAAGAGATCGTCCAGACAAAAAGAGATAGTTCGAAAAGTTATTTAGATATAGGGTTTTGGTTAGAGAGTGAATGTAAATGTCAGCATATGTGAAGAGTCAGTCACAGTGATGAACTGGGGAAAATGTTTAGGAAAGCAGATATCAATAGAGACATTAGGAAATCAGGGAAAGTACAAAGTGAGTGATAGGATAAGATGTTTTTAACATGGTTGAGTTTGAATATATAATCTTAGGAAGAAACAAATATGTAGTCACCAATAGGAATGATATTTGAGATCATTAGTTAATCAGGACATGGATGTTGTTAGTAATACATGCTCACATTAAATTTAGGCTTTGCTACAATCATAAGGGTGTTCTTTGCATTTTTTGTCAGGAATATTACTGTGTTGAAATGTAAATGTATATCAGGTGACTACAGTATTTCTTCAACTATTTCTGAAAGCAACATTTTAAGACTGATAAGTTAGTATTGGGGACACAAGTACGTGTACCCTGTGCCTATGATTATAAAGATGATGCCTTAATAGACCATACTGTAAATAAATAATATAACTGGATCAAACTTTAAATAATTGATTGAATTGATATCTGAAAATATATAGGAAATCTTATATTGATATACATAAGTTCATTCTAACCAGTTATACATCTAATGGTAATTTTAGCATTATGGTTTATGATGAAGAGTGTGGGAGTTTTGCTTCAAAAATGATTATGGAAATCGAAAATAATATGTTTGGAAATAATCTCATGCAAAGAACAGTCAAGAAACATGGAGGAATACATATGTTCTGAAGCAGCAAGTAATTGCAAGTGAACCAAATGCGTACAGATTTGTGAACTTGTGGATGAAAAGTATTATCCTATGATGTCCATAAACTGAAGAAATTGTAATGTACCAGTGTTGAATAAAAATGAACTTCAAAATACACATCATGTCCCATAGGATTTTACTTGCATTGATGTTAAACTGGGTCAGTTACTGTACAAATATTAGGATTTGTAAGCACCATTCACCAAATTTAGTTTTCAGTACTGGGAAATAAATATGTATTTCATGTGGATGAATATTTCTGAGAATAATCTTATGAAAATTTGATTATAAATCCACATATAGGAACATGAGTTAAATTAATGAGTGTATAATAAGACACATATATTTCATATTTTGAATAATCTGGAGAAAAAAAATATATATATATAGATACAAACACAGACATTAAAATGTAGTAATATGTATGCCAGTCAAAATTCATTATGAAATATATATCATCCTCATATCCAAAAATATTCTTTTTACTGAGCATGGATTTATGTATAATGCTGTTCATCTAGGAAATTCACCAATATGTTGAATTTTCAGTTCCATCAGTATTTAGGGGCAGTGATCTCTTCTCACAATCTGTATCATCCTAAAACAGCATGCTCACAAGAATGTACGTGTGATACCAGGTAGGATACTAAACATGCATAATAAATTTCATGAGATGAATAGGCTACAGAGAAAGGGAGACAGAAATGTACATATGTGTTAACTTTAAAAACTCATGGAGAAGTATTACAATAAAAAGTTGACTAGATTTATAACACATACACTTGATAAAGCAGAACGCAAGTCCTAGTATACACCATGCCTCCTATGTACGGCCTGTATTTCTATTCTGTTAGGTTTCTTTTTCTACATCATATTAAGATTAGTAGTCAGAGTCTAGTAGGGTATGGGTTAGTGACAGGGATTCAGTATTTCTAATGGAAAATAGGAAAATGAATCTAATGTGTATGCAAATATTTGCTAGACAAAAATCTTCCCACTGTCCTCCAAAACAATGCCTTGATATTTCCTTCGCCACAAGTAATACACAATTAGTGGAGAAGAGTTTGAAAATCTGTGAATATATATCTGGAAAAGAAAATGCTCAGGAGTTCACAACCTTGGAGGTGGTAGAGGAATTTCCAAAAGTAAGGTACAGGGTAAACACTCCACAAACATGGAACTCTGGTGGCCTAATGAGTTTTTGAGAAACTGCCTCTGAGTTTGGGCCCTTGAAAAATTTGTTGTTGTCAGGAGCTTTAGCTTCCTTTGTATTGAGACCATCAAACCTGGGTCGGCATCTATGTGACCTGGATGACATGGTTCCTTATATGCTATTGAACATGAGGAAGAAGTTCTGAATTTTCCCTTTGTTAGTAAACTGAGGACACTGGGGTCTAAGTGTCTAACCATGTGATCTGTGAAGCCATTTGGTCATACTCCACTTTTCGTGGTGTTTCTTACTGCTGCACTGGGAGTTTGGTATTGGCTTCACGTAATACAAGGAGAAAAACTGGGACACAGTGCTAGAGGGAGTACTCTCACGTGTAGTGGGTGAGGGTCTGCAGGAGAATGCACCAACCAGGCTTCTATCCCAAAAAGCTTGCACCCATGTCCATAGCAACCTGATTCTGAACATTGCCCTGAAACCTCTCCATATAACAAGGTCCCTTTACTTGTAATGTTCTGCTGGCTGCAACATGTCAGTCACAAGTCATTCGGAAACCAATGGCAGAACCACGTGTCCCGAAGACAGATGTTTTATCATACACCTGCCCACCACTGCTCTGGGCCCACTAATCAGCAGGCTCCAACTTTCTGGCACCTCTGTTCTCACCATTTTCATGAAACCCAGTCAATCAATGCAATGTCTGGTACACTCATGATCAGCAACAGATATCCAAAGGTTCTCCAGTGCCATCTGTTCATGGAAATTTAAAAAATTCATGGTATTTATCTAGCCAATTTTCAAGGATGGAGTTGGAGGCACTGTGGCTTTCAATTTATTCAGGAACCATGAAATGGTGAGGAAGCTTATTTCAATTAAAGCTCGGGAGAACTCTCAGAGGCAAGGTTTCCCAAAGAGTGGCCAAAAGGTCACATTAAGCCATGCCCATTGAGGTCTACAATTGAGGTCCATGTGTGTTTTGACTCTCAACAATGGCTGCCACGTCTTTCTGAATAAAGTCATGTGATATCCTGCCTGAGATTCCCAGTGCTCTTTGGAAAGCTATACTGAGCCTAGATCTCAGTCTCCAAGGGCAACTCTCATGTGTGGCCTCCTAAAATCCCAACACAATTCATGTCAATACTTCTCTGAGTTCATTTCAGTCTCTAAGGGGAATCACTCGAGAGTTGAAGTCCATGCGGACCCAGTCATCTCTTCCAACCACCACACAAATGACCACAATTAAACCAAAACACTCCCACATGGCCCTCATCTTCTTCAATATAAACTCTCAACATAACCTCTTGCTGGAGGTTTCCATGAGGGGCGCAGCCTAAGGAAGTGTCCAAAATAACCTCACTTGCCCCTTATTTGCCTAAACTCAGTGTGGCCTGGAAACCCTTCCTGTGAACCAGATGTGATCAAATAGGCCTGCCATTAATACTGCTCTACTTCTCCAATTTGAGGCCTACTCTCTGTGGGGCATAGATTCTTTATGTGAATTGGGGTCATGAGAAAATCAAGCACCTATGGGCTACCCTCTGCAGGGCTTTGAAGAACCCATTTCAGTGAGTCGAGGAATTGGACCAAATGTTCTTTAGATATAGGGTTTTTGTTAAAGAGTGAAAGTAAATGTCAGCATATTTGAAGAGTCAGTCACAGTGATGAACTGGGGAAAATGTGTAGGAAATCAGATATCAATAGAGACATTAGGAAATCAGGCAAAGTACAAAGTGAGTGATAGGATAAGACATTTTTAACAGGGTTCAGATTCAATATTTAATCTTAGGAAAAAACAAATATGTAGTCACCAATAGGAATGATATTTGAGATCATTAGTTAATCAGGACTTGGATGTTGTTAGTAATACATGCTCACTTTCAATATAGGCTTTGGTACAATCATAAGTGTGTCCGTTGCATTTTGTGTCAGGAATATTACTGTGATAAAATGTGTATGTATATCAGGTGACTAGAGTATTTCTTCCACCAATTCTTAAAGCAATATTTTAAAGACTTATAAATTAGTATTGGGGATACAAATAGGTATACCGTCGGTCTATGAATATAGAGATGATGCCTTAATAGACCATACTGTGAATAAATAATATAACTGGTTCAAACTTTAAATAATGGATTGAATTGATATCTGAAAATATATAGGAAATTTTATATTGATATACATAAATTCATTCTAACCAGTTATACATCTAATGGTAATATTAGCATTATGGTTTATCATGAAGAGTGTCTGAGTATTGCTTCAAAAATGATTATGGAAATCAAAAATAATGTGTTTGGAAAGAATCTTATGAAAAGAAGAGTCAAGAAACATGGAGGAATACATGTGTTCTGAAGTAGGAAGTGATTGAAAGTGAACCAAATGCCTATAAATTTGTGAAATTGTGGATGAAAGGATATATCCTATAATGTCCATAAACTGCAGAAATAGTAATGTATCAGTGTGGAATAAAAATGAACTTCAAAATACACATCATGGTCCCATAGGTGTCTACTTGCATTGATGTGAAACTGGGTCAGTCACTGTGGAAATATTACGATTTGTATGCACCATTCACTGAATTTAGTTTTCAGTACTAGGAAATAAATATGTATTTAAGGTGGATGAATATTTCTAAGAAATATTTTGTAAAAATTTGATTATAAATCCACATACACACACATGAGTGAATTTAGAAAGTGTATAATAAGACACATATATTTAATATTTTGGAAAATCTAAAGAGTAGATATCTATATCTATATAGATAGATAGATAGATAGATAGATAGATAATTAGATACTCACATACACAGACATTAAAATGTAGCAATATATATGCCATTCGAAAATCATAATAAAATGGATATCATCCACGTATCCAAAAATATTCATTTTACTGAACATTTATTTATGCATAATACTGTTCATCTAGGAAATTCACCCATAGGTAGAATTTCCAGTTCCATCAGTATTTAGAGGGAGCGATCTCTTCTCACAATTTGTATCTTCCAAAATAAGCAAGCTCACAAGAATGTACATGTGATACCAGGTAGAATTCTAAAGATGCATTAAAAATACATGTGATGAATAGGCTACAGAGAAAGTGAGACAGAAATTTACATATGTGTTAATTTTAAAAACTCTTGGAGAAGTATTACAATGAAAAGTTGACTAGATTTATAACACATACCATTGATAAAGCCGAAGGCAAGTCCAAGTATACACCATGACTCCTATGAAAGGCCTGTATTTCTATTCTGTTAAGTTTCTTTTTCTCCATCATATTTTGATTAGTAGTCAGAGTCTAGTAGGGTATGGGGTAGGTTCAGGGATTCAGTATTTCAAATGGAAAATAGGAAAATGAATCTAATGTGTATGCAAATATGTGCTACACAAAAATCTTCCCACTCTCATCCAGAACAATGCTTTGACATTACCTTCGCCCCAAATAAGACACAATTAGTGGAGAAAAGTTAGAAAATCTGTGAATACATATGTGGAAAGGAAAATGCTCAGGAGTTCACAAACTTGTAGGAGGTAGAACGGGTTACAAAAAGAGAGAGGGTAAACACTCCACAAACATGGAGCTCTGCTAGCCTTTTTGAGAAACTGCCTCTGAGGTTGGGCAGTTAAAATATATGTTGTTGTCAGGAGCTTTAGCTTCCTTTGTAGTGAGACCATCAATTCTGGGTCTCCATCTATGTGACCTGGATGACATGGTTTTTTTATTTTCTAGTGAACATGAGGCAGCAGTGCTGAATTCTCTCTTTGTAGGTAAACTTTGGCCACTGGGGTCTAAGTATCTAACTGTGTTGTCTGAAAAGCCA
Source organism: Callospermophilus lateralis (assembly GCF_048772815.1). Classification (NCBI taxonomy): domain Eukaryota; kingdom Metazoa; phylum Chordata; class Mammalia; order Rodentia; family Sciuridae; genus Callospermophilus; species Callospermophilus lateralis. The sequence goes on from NW_027513770.1 coordinate 1,092,213, forward strand.
TTTGGACATTATCCACTTTCGTGGTGTTTTTTACTGCTGCACTGTGAGTTTGGTATTGGCTTCACGAAATACAAGGAGTTCTACTGGGACTCAGTGCTGGAGGATGTACTCTCACGTGTGGTGGGTTACTAAAATGCACCAGTGGGGATTCAATCCCACATAGCTTTTCAACTTGACAATAGCAACCTGATTCTGGACATTGGCAGGAATCCTCTCCATATAATAAGATGCCTTTACATACAGTCTGCTGGCTGTACCATGTCAGTCACAAGTGATTTCTAAGCGAATGGCAGATCCACGTGGCCCCACCAGAAATGTTTTTTTCACACCCCTACACTCCACTGCTCTAGGCCCACTAGTCTGCAGGCTCCAACTTTCTGGCATCTATGTTCTACACTTTTTCCATGAAACCCAGTCAATCAAGGCACTGTCTGGTACAATCATGATCAGCAACAGGACATCCAGAGGTTCTCCAGTGCAACCTGGTCATGATAATTTCAAAAAATTCATGGTATTTATCTAGATATTTTTCAATAATGAAGTTGGAGGCACTGTGGGATTCAATTTATACAGGAACCATTAAAAGGTGAGGAATCTCATTTCAATGAAAGGTCTGGAGAACTCTAACAGGCAAGGCTTCCCAAAGAGTGGGCAAAAGGTCACATGAAGCCAGGCCCATTGAGGTCTACAATGTGAATTCCATGTGTGTTTTGACACTCAACTATGGCTGACAATCTTTCAAAATAAAATCTTGTGATATCCTGGCTGAGATTCCCAGTGCTCTGTGGAAAGTCACCCTGGGCCTAGATCTCAGTTTCCAATGGCGAATCTCATGCGTGGCCTCCAAAAATCCCAACACAATTCATGGCAATACTTCTCTGAGCTCAGTTCCACAACTCAGTCTCTAAGGGGAATCACAACAGAGTTCAAGCCCAGGTGGACCCAGGAATCTCTTCCAATTGCCACACAAATGACAACAATTAAAACCAAAACACTCCCACAGGGCCCTCTTCTTCTTTTATATAGACACTAATCATAACCTCTCGCTGGAGGTTTCCATGAGGGGCACAGCCCAAGACAGTGTCAAAAATAATCTCACTTGCCCCTCATTTGCCTAAAGTCAGGGTGGCCTGGACAACATTCCTGTGAAACAGAAGTGATCATATAGGACTGCTGTTAATACTGCTCCACTTCTCAAATTTGAGGCCTACTGACTGTGGGGTATAGATTCTTTGTGTGAATTGGAGTCATGAGAAAACGCAAGCACCTATTGTCCAGCCTCTGCAGGGCTTTGAAGAACTCATTTGACACAAATGATCCCTATTCTCACTTGATGGAGGTCATTAATATTACAGAGGAAGGCGAGAGGCTTCATGTACAATGACTGATCTTTTTTTCCATTTTGGTTTTGGATGCCCACATGGGATCTTTCTCTAGATACATCAGGTGCTGAAAATCTAAACCACAGGCTCACACAGGGCCAAGAGGCTGATTCAGACAAATCCCTTTCCAAAGCAATGAAGTAAAAAGCCACAGGTGATTCCCATTCATTTCCATTTGAAAACTCTTTTCTTCAGGCTTCACTAAGGTTTGGCCTGAGGCAAAGACCTTTCTGACATTCAGAGCAACAGAACAATAGGTAATCAAAAGCCCCCAAGCAGGGTTTCTCCTAGGAGACTTTCCTGGTTACTCTGATATGTGAGTTTTCTGAGATGCTCGCCATTCCCTTCAGCTATCCAGTACATGGCTATGTCACAGAGCTTGGAGGTGGTACATATCTTGTACAAAAATACATGATACTAATCTTTAGAGTGGCCAGAAATCAGGAAAAAAATGAGAACATAGGTAGATAGCAGGTGTTGCCCATGGATAAGGCAAGCCTCAGTCCATTCATTATTGGGAAGGATGCATACTGGGAAGTTTTCTACTAGACAAGACACACCCAATGAGCTATTTTCTTTTCTAATATCTACAAAGAAAAACACAGTGGGATACACAGACACAGAAACAGTCTCCTTGTCAAATGACTTACTAGAAACAGTCCACTCCATACCAAACAAACCTCCTTTTTCACCTATTCTCAGATCATGAGAAAAAACCACAAACACAAACCAACACCCACAAATGCACCTCCTTCTTCCAAGTAGGTCTGTGACTATCTGGAGTGTCCTCTGACTGGTAGGACATACGATGTAACCCAGAAATGGCCTTTCTGTCTCAGATCTGGTCTCCTTCGTCAAATCTGTGAATTTATAAGGAGGCAGTGGTGAGCCAATTCCTATGCTCTCAGGAAAGACCCCTCTTCAGAGCTTTCTTGGTATTTGGCAACCCTTACATCAGTAGGTACCAAGAAAGACTGACTCTGTCCTTGGTAAATCCAAAGAAATGAGCCCACTGTGACTGCGACTGGGACTGGCTCAGGGTGTCTGGCTTCCTGGATCACAAAATTCAGAGACCTCCATCACCAAGGAAGTGAGGTGAGGTCACTACCTTCAGAAAATGAATGAGGTCACTGTCTTGGCCACCACTTTGTCCTAACAGTTTCTTCCTATTGTCTCCTGACATGGAGGCTGCCCTACTTCCTGTGATACTTTCACATGTTAGAATGGTATAGAAACCATAGTCACCTGGGAACAGCTCTCCACACAGGCCTGGTTTTGTCCATCTTCCCTACATTAAGAATAGAGAGGCTGACTCAGACACATCCTTTCATCCTGACCATGTTGTTTTCCATGGAATATGACTTTTGTTCTCTCAGGTCCTTCATAGCTGCCTGCATCTTCTCCAGGGATAACTTCTGCATGGATTTTGAGGTACTCAGCAGGTGGAAGATCTCCTAACTTCCTGTATTGTAATACCAACTTTGTCCCTGCTCTTCTGTAAAGTGAGATTGAGGAAATATTGTATGGTCAGGGTTAATAGCATGTTCGATTTGGGTTGGAAATCATTCTGCTGGATGAATAATTGTATTGGGAACCAGCGATATTTATAAGAATATAGAGGGAAAACATAAGTATGAAAACAGAAATCTAGGTAATATTTGAAGCCCAGAAGGATTTGGACCCTTGATTGTGATCCTTAGCTTGAGTTATGTTTTGCACCGAGGTCTCAGTTAAACTGATATACAATGGCATAAGACCCTGTACCTCAGATGATTAAATGTAGAAGAGAACATCCAGTCAAAAAGGGATTGTGTGTAGGATTAGGAAGATAGTCAGTAGGTTTAGGAGGAAGAGTGAGTCTAGGATTTGGACCAAATGTTCTTTAGCAATAGGGTTTTGGTTAGAGAGTAAATATAAATGACACCATATGTGAAGAGTCAGGCACAATGATGAACTGGGGAAAATATGTAGGAAAGCAGACATCAATAGAGACATTAGGAAATCTGGCAAAGTATAACATGATAGGATTAGAGATTTTCAACAGGGTTGAGGTTGAATACATAATATTAAGAAGAAACAAATTTGTAGTCACCAATAAGATTGACATTTGAGAGCATTAGGCAACCTGGACATGGATATATTTAGTATTCCATGTTCACATTCCATTGAGGCTTTGGTACAATCATAAGGGTGACCTTCGCATTTTGTGTCCAAAATATTACTGTGATAATATGTATATGAAGATCAGGTGACATGAGTATTTTTTCCACCATTTCTGGGGGAAATATTTTGAAAAGATATAAATTAGTACTGGGGATACTAATAGGCTTACCCTGTGTTGATGAATATAGAGATGATGCATTAATAGACCATAATGTGAATAAATTATATGACTGGTTCCAAATTTAAATAATGGATTGTATTTATATCTGAAAAAATAGAAGAAATCATTTATTGATATACATACATTCATTCCAACCACTTACATATCTAATGGTTATCTTAGGGTTACTGTTTATCATGAATAGTGAATGAGTTTTGCTTCAAAAATGATTATGGAATCGAAAATAATATGTTTAGAAAGAAGTCTAGTGAAAAGACGAGTCAAGAAACATGGAGAAATATAAGTGTTCTGAAGAAGGAAGTGATTGAAAGTGAACCAAATGTTTATAAATTTGTGAATTTGTGAATGAAAGGATATATTTTATGATGTCTATAAACTGAAGAAATAATAACGTACCAGGTTTGAATAAAAATGAACTTTAATAAACACATCATTTCCAATAGGAATCTACTTGCATTGATGTTAAACTTGGTCAGTTACTGTAGAAATATTACGATTTGTAAGCACCCTTCCCTGAAGTTAGTTTTCAGTACTAGGAAACAAATATATATTTCAGTGGATGTATATTTCTGAGAATAAACTTGTTAAAAGTTGATAATAAATCCACATATATGAATATGAATGAATTCAGGCGGTCTATAAGAAGACACATATATTTCATATTTTGGTAAATCTGGAGAATATATATATATATATATATATATATATATATATATATATATAGACACACAAACACACACACATTATAATGTAGCAATATATATGCCAATTGAAATTCATCATGAAAAATAACTCATCCGCATATCCCAAAATATTCATTTTACTGAACAGTAATATATGTATAGTGTTGTTCATCTAGGAAGCTCACTCATGGGTTGAATTTTCTGTGAAAACAGCGTTTAGGAGGAGTGATCTCTTCTCACAATTTGTATCTGCCAAGTCAGCCACCTCACAAAACTGTACATGTGAAACCAGGTAGGATTCTATTTGTGCATATAAAAATACATTTGCTTAATAGGCTACAGAGAAAGGGAGACAGGAATTCACATATTTCTTAACTTTAAAAACACATGGAGAATTATTTCAACAAATAATTGACTAGATTTATAACTCCTACCTTATATCATGCAAAAGGTAAGTCCAACTATACACCATGCTTCCTCTGAAATGCTTGTATTTCTATTCTGTTTGGGTTATTTTTCTCCATTATATTAGGATTAGTAGTCAGAGTTTAGTAGGGTATGGGTTAGTGTCAGGGATTCAGTATTTCAAACAGAAAATTGTAAAATGAATCCAATGTTTATGCAAATATGTGCTAAACAAAATCTTCTCTCTCTCATCCAGAACAATGACTTGACATTCCCTTCGCCCCAAGTAAGTCAGAATTAGAGGAGAAGAGTTAGAAAATCTGTGAATATATATTTAGAATGGAAAATGTTCAGGAGTTCACAACCTTGGAGTTGATAGAGCAGTTTCCAAAAGTAAGTGACATGGTAAACACTCCACAAACATGGAGATCTGCTGGCCTAAACACTTCTTGAGAAATTGCCTCTGAGCTTGGGCACTTGAAATATATGTTGTTTTCAGGAGCTTTAACTTCCGATGTAGTGAGACCATCAAAGCTAGGTCTGCATCTATGTGACCAGGAGGACATGGTTTCTTATTTTCCAATGAACATCAGGCAGCAGTGCTAAATTCTCTCTTTGTAGCTAAATTGTGGCCACTGGGGCTAAGTGTCTCCCCATGTGGACTGTGAAGCCATTTGGTCATCCTCGACTTTTCGTTTTGTTTCTTGCTGCTGCACTGGGAGTTTGTTATTTGCTTCACGATATACAAGGAGTTCAAGTGGGACACAGTGCTGGAGGGAGTTCTGTCACGTGTGGTGGGTCAGTGTCTGCATGAGAATGCACCAACTAGGCTTCTATCCCACAAAGCTTGCCCCTTGACCAAAGCAACCTGATTCTAAACATTGCCGTGAAAAATCTCCATATAACAAGATGCCTTTATATAGAAGGGTCTGCTGGCTGCACCGTGTCTGTCTCAAGGCATTTGAAAGTCAATGGCAGATCCACATGGCTCCACCAGAGATGTTTTATCACACACCTGCACACCACTGCTCTAGGCCCACTACTCAGCAGGCTCCAACTTACTGGCATCTCTGTTCTACACGATTTTCATGATACCTAGTCAATCAAGGCACTGTCTGGTATACTCATGATCAGCAACAGGACATCCAATGGTTCTCCAGTGCCACCTGGTCATGAGAATTTCTAAAATTTTATGGTATTTATCTAACTATTTTTCACAGATGAAGTTGTTGGTACTGTGGGTTTCAATTCATTCAGGATCCATTAAATGTTGAGGAAGCTCATTTTAATGAAGGATCTGGAGATCTCTCACAGGCAAGGCTTCCGAAAGAGTGGCCAAATTGTCACATGAAGCCAGGCCCATTGAGGTCTACAATGTGAGGTCATGTGTGTTTTGACTCTCAACGATGGCTGCCAAGTCTTTCAGAATAAAACCTGTGATATCCTAGCTGAGATTCCCAGTGCTCTCTGGAAAGCCTCCCTGGGCCTAGACCTCAGTTTCCAAGGCGACTCTCATGTGTGGCCTCCTGAAATCCCAACAACATTCATGGCAATACTTCTCTGAAGTTAGTTTCAAATCTCATTCTCTAAGGGGAATCACATCAGAGTTCAAGCCCAGGTGGACCCAGTCATCTCTTCCAACTACCACACAAATGACCACAATTAAAACCAAAACACTCCCACATGGTTCTCATCTTCTTCCATATAGACACACATCATAACCTGTGGATGGAGTTTTCCATGAGGGGCACAGCCAAACCAGTGCCCAAAATAAGCTCCCTTGCCCCTCATTTGCCTAACGTCAGGGTGGATTGGACATGCTTCCTGTGAACCAGGAGTGATCAAATAGGCCTGCCGTAAATGCTCCACTTCTCCACTTTGAGGCCTTCTTACTGTGGGTATTATATTCTTCTTTTTCTAAATTTTTTTGGAAATTTAATTGGAAAGTTAAAAAAATTGTTTTGCAGAATGTTAAATTTCTAATGGCAAAGCCTTCACCTTGTTTGTGAAGGAAACCTTGATGCCTTGCCAATCTGGTAACATGGAGACACTCAAAATTTTCTGTTACATACTACATGGATGAATGGCTACAGCACATAGTTTTTTAAAACTGAAAGGCAGATACCAGCAAGTAAGATAACAAATAAAAGACAATTTTATTAAAAAATAAAGTTGTTAAATGACTCAAATATTGGAAATTCAATTCTTTTTATTTTTGGTTGTTCAAAACATTATAAAACTCATGATATATCATCTTTCATACATTTGACTCAGTTGGGTTATGAACTCCCATTTTTACCCCAAATACAAATCGCAGAATCACATCAGTTACACACTCACGTTTTTACATAATAGCATACTAGTTATTGTTGTATTCTGCTACCTTTCCTATCCCCTACTATTCCCCCTCCCCTCCCAACTTCCCTCTCTACCTCACTGCTGTTGTTTAATTCTCTCCCTTGTTTTCCCCTCTTTAGCCTCACAACCTCTTATATGTAATTTTGTGTAACATTGAGTAGTCTCCTACCATTTCCATATGCTTTTCCTTCTCTATCCCTTTCTCTCCCCCCACTCATCTCTGTTTAGTTTTAATATTTTTCTCATGTTCTTCCTCCCTGTTCTGTTCTTATTTGCTCTCTCTATATAAAAGGAAACATTTGGCATTTGTTTTTTAAGGATTGGATAGATTCGCTTAGCATAATCTATTCTAATGCCATTCATTTCCCTGCAAATTCTATGATTTTGTCATTTTTCAGTGCTGTGTAATACTCCATTGTGTATAGATGACACATTTTTATTATCCATTCGTCTATTGAAGGGCATCTAGGTTGGTTCCAAAGTCTAGCTATTGTGAATTGTGCCGCTATGATCATCGATGTGGCAGTATCCTTATACTGCGCTCTATTAACATCCTCAGGGAAGAGTCTGAGAAGGGCGATATCTCGGTCAAATGGTGGTTCCATTCCCAGCTTTCCCAGGAATCTCCATACTGCTTTCCATATTGTACTCACCAATTTGCAGTCCCACAAGCAGTGTACAAGTGTACCCTTTACCCCACATCCTCACCAACACTTATTGTTGTTCGACGTCATAATGGCTGCCAATCTTACTGGAGTGAGATGGTATCTTAGGGTGGTTTTGATTGCATTTCTCTGACTGCTAGAGATGGTGAGCATTTTTTCATGTACTTGTTGATTGATTGTATGTCCTCCTCTGTGAAGTGTCTGTTAAGATCCTTGGCCCATTTGTTGATTGGGTTATTTGTTATCTCATTGTTTAATTTTTTTGAGTTCTTTGTATATTCTAGATATTAGGGCTCTATCTGAAGTGTAAGGGGTAAAAATTTGTTCCCAGGATGTAGGCTCTCTATTTACCTCTCTTATTTTTTCTCTTGCTGAGAAAGATCTCTTTAGATTAAGTAAGTCCCATTTGTTTATTCTTTTTATTAACTCTTGGGCTATGGGTTTCCTATTAAGGAATTTGGAGCCCAACCCCACAGTATGTACATTGTAGCCAACTTTTTCTTCTATCAGACGCAGTGTCTCTGATTTTATATCTGGCTCCTTGATCCATTTTGAGTTAACTTTTGTGCATTGTGAGAGAAAGGGATTCAGTTTCATTTTTTTGCATATGAATTTCCAGTTGTCCCTGCACCATTTGTTGAATATGCTATCCTTCTTCCATTGCATGCTTTTAGGCCCTTTTTCAAATATAAGAAAGTTGTAATTTTGTGGATTTGTCTCTGTGTCCTCTATTCTGTACCATTGGTCCATCTGCCTGTTTTGATACCAGTACCACACTGTTTTTGTTACTATTGCTTTGTAGTACAGTTTGAACTCTGGATTCACACTTCCTGCTTAGAATTGCTTTCGCTATTCTGGGTCTTTTGTTTTTCCATATAAAATTCATGATTACTTTATCTATTTCTACAAGAAATGCCATTGGGTTTTTGATTGGCATCGCATTAAACCTGTAGAGAACTTTGGGTAATATCGCCATTTTGATGATGTTATTTCTGCCTATCCATGTACAGGGCATACTTTTCCATCCTCTAACATCTTCTTCTATCTCTCTCTTTAGGGTTCTGTAGATTTCATTGCATAAATCTTTCACCTCTTTGGTTAGGTTGATTCCCAAGTTTTTTATTTTCTTTGAGTATACTGTAAAAGGAGTGGTTTTCCTCATTTAAATTTCAAAAGTTTTGTTGCTGATATACAGGAATGCCTTAGATTTATGCGTGTTGATTTTATATCCTGCCACTTTGCTGAATTCATTTACTAACTCTAGCAGTTTCTTTGTAGACCCTTTTGGGTCTGTTAAATATATTATCATGTCATCCAAAAATAGCGATAATTTAAGTTCTTCTTTTCCTATTTTTAAGTCTTTAATTTCTTTTGTCTGTCTAATTGCTCTGGCTAGTATTTCAAGAACTAAATCGAATAGAAGTGGTGATAGATGGCATCCCTGTCTTGTTCCAGATTTTAAAGGGAATGCCTTCAGTTTTTCTCCATTTACGATGATGCTAGCCTGAGGTTTAGCATATATAGCTTTTACAATGTTGATGTAAGTTCCTGTTATTCCTAGTTTTTATAGAGTTTTAAACATAAAGGGATGCTGTACTTTGTAGAATGCTTTTTCTGCATCTATCGAGATGATCATATGGTTCTTCTCTTTAAGTCTATTGATGTGGTGAATAGTATTTATTGATTTCCGTATATTGAACCAGCCTTGCATCCCTGGGATGAATTCCTCTTGATCATGATGCACAATTTTTTTATATGCTTTTGTATTTGATTTGCCAGGATTTTATTGAGAATTTTTGCATCCAAGTTTATTAGAGATATTGGTCTGTAGTTTTCTTTCTTTGAAGTGTCTTTGTCTGGTTTTGGGATCAGGGTGATGTTGGCCTCATAGAATGAATTTGGAAGAACTCCTTCTTTTTCTATTTTTTGAAATAGCTTGAAAAGTATTGGTATTAATTCATCTTTGAACGTTTTGTAGAACTCTGCTGTATAACCATCTGGTCCAGGGTTTTTTTTGGTAGGTAGTCTTTTGAAGGTTTCTTCTATTTCTTCCTTTGTTATTGGTCTATTTAAATTTTGTGTGTCTTCCGGACTCAATCTGGGCAGATCATATGACATAAGAAATTTATCGATATCTTCATTATCTTCTGTTTTATTGGAATATAGGGTTTCAAAATACTTTTGAATTATCTTCTGTATTTCTGTAGTGTCTGTTGTGATATTGCCTTTTTTATCCCATATGTTAGTAATTTGAGTTCTCTCTCTACTTCTCTTCATTAGCATGGCTATGGGCCTGTCGATTTAATTTATTTTCAAAGAACCAACTTTTATTTGTTCAATTTTTTTTGTTTCAATTTTGTTGATTTCTCCTCTAATTTTAATTATTTCTTGTCTTCTACTACATTTGTTGTTTTGCTCTTTTTTTCTAGGTTTTTGAGATGTAGTGTGAGATCATTTATTTGTTGTTTTTTTTCTTTTTTTGAGGAAAGAATTCCAAGAAATGAATTTCCCTCTTAAAACTGCTTTCATTGTTTCCCACAGAATCCGGTATGTTGTGTCTGTATTGTCATTTGTCTCTAAGAGATTTTTTATCTCCTCCTTTATGTCTTCTGTAACCCATTGATTATTCAGTAACATATTGTTCATTTTCCATGTGATGTAGAATTTTTCCTTCCTTCTTCAATCATTAATTTCAAGTTTCATTCCATTATGATCATATATGGTGCATGGTATTATCTCCATACTTTCATATTTACTAAGAGTTTCCATATGGCATAATATATGGTCTATATTTGAGTAGGACCAATGTGCTGCTGAGAAGAACATGTATCCACTTTATGATGTTTGATATATTCTATATATGTTGGTTAAGTCTAGGTTATTGATTGTTCTATTGAGTTCTATAGTTTCTTAATTCAGATTTTCTCTAGAGGATCTGTCCAATGGCGAGGGTTGTGTGCTGAAGTCACCCGTAATTATTGTGTTATAGCCCATATGACTCTTGAACTTGGGGAGAGTTTGTTTTATGACTTGGCACCACCATTGTTTGGTGCATACAAATTGATAATTGTTATGTCTTGTTGGTGAATGTTGCCTCTTAACAGTATATAGTGTCCTTCTTTATCACTTTTGATTAACTTAGCATTTAAGTTGATTTTATTCGATATGAGTATGGCCACTCCTTCTTGCTTCCGAGGGCCAACAATGGCTGCGAAGTCTTTCAGAATAAAATCATGTGATTTCCTGGCTGAGATTCCCATTGCTCTGTGGAAAGCCACCTTGGGCCTAGATCTCAGTTTGAAAGGGTGACAATCATGTGTGGCCTCCTAAAAACAAACACAATTCATATCAATACTTCTATGAGGTACGTTCCAGAACTCAGGCTCTAAGGGGAATCACACCAGAGTTCAAGCCCAGGTGGACCAAGTCATCTCTTCCAACCCCCACACAAATGACCACAATTAAAACAAAAAAAACTACCACATGGCCCTCATCTTCGTCCATAAAGACCCTCATCAAATGTTCTGGATGGAAGTTTCCATGAGGGTTGCAACTAAAGACAGTTTTCAGAATAAGCTCCCTTGCCTCTAATTTCCCTAAAGTCAGGGTGGCCTGGACACCCTTCTTGTGAACCAGGAGTGATCAAAAAGGCCTGCCATTAATTCCGCTTTGTTTCTATAATTTGAGGCTTACTGAATGTCAGGTATAGATTTTTTATGTGATTTGGAGTCATGAGAAAACCCAAGCACATCTGCAGAGCATTCAAGAATTTATTTGACAAAGAGGATCCCTATTCTCACTTGAAGGGGGTCAGGAACCTAACAGAGAAAGGCAAGAATCTTCATCCACAATGACTGCTCTTTTTGCCATTTTGGTTTTGAATGCACACATGGGATCTTTCTTTAGATCCATCAGGTGCTGAGAATCGAAGCCACAGCCTCACACAGGGCCAAGAGGCAGATTCAGACAAATTCCTTTCCAAAGCAATTAAGCAAAGAGCCACAGGTGATGCCCATTTATTTCCATTTGAAATTTTTTTCTTCAGGCTTCACAAAGGGGTGGCCTGAGGCAAAGACCTTCCTGACATTCAGGGCAACAGAACCTTGATTGGTATACTGAGCTTGAATTATGTTCTGCACCGAGGTCTCAGATAAATTGATATACAATGGCATAGGACCGTGTACCTCGGATGATTGAATGTAGAAGAGAACATCCAGTCAAAAAGGGATAGTCTGTAGGATTAGGAAGATAGTCAGTAGGTTTAGGAAGAAGAGTGAGACTAGGAGTTGGACCAAAAGTTCTTTAGCAATAGGGTTTCAGTTAGAGAGTGAATGTAAATGTCAGCACATCTGAAGAGAAAGTCACAATGATGAACAGGATAAAATATGTAGGAAAGCAGATATCAATAGAAAGATTAGGAAATCAGGCAAAGTATAAAGTGAGTGATAGGATTAGACATTTTCAACAGGCTTGAGGTTGAATATATAATCTTAGGAAAAAACAAATATGTAGTAATCAATAGGATTGACATTTGAGAGCATTAGGCACCCTGGACATGGATGTTTTTAGTAATCCATGGTCAGTTTCCATTTAGGCTTTGGTACAATCATATGTGTGACCTTTGCATTTTGTGTCCAGAATACTACCGTGATAAAATTTATATGTAGATAAGGTGACATGAGTATTTATTCCACCATTATGGGGAGTAATATTCTGGAAACTTATAAATTAGTACTGGTGATACAAATAGGTGTACCTTGTGTTGATCATTATTGAGATGTTGCATGAATAGACCAGATTGTGAATAAAGTATATAACTGGTTCCAACTTTAAATAATGGATTGAGTTTGCATCTGAAAATATATTGGAAATCTTATATTGATATATATACCATCATTCCAACCAGTTATATATGTAATGGTAATATTAGGGTTATGGTTTATTGTGAAGAGTGAGTATTGCTTCAAAAATGATTATGGAATCAAAAATAATGTGTTTAGAAAGAAGTCTAGTGAAAAGACCAGTAAAGAAACATGGAGGAATACATGTGTTCTGAAGTAGTAAGTAAATGAAAGTGAACCAAATGCCTATAATTTTGTGAAGTTGTGGGTGAAAAAATATATCCTATGATGTCCATATACTGAAAAAATAGTAATGTACCAGTGTTGAGTAAAAATGAACTTCAAAATACACATCATGTCCCATAGCAATCTACTTGCATTGATGTTAAACTGGGTCAGGTACTGTAGAAATATTAGGATTTGTATGCACCACCTACTGAACCTAGTATTCAGTAGTAGGAAACCAATATGTATTACAGGTGTATAAATATTGCTGAAAATAATCTTGTAAAAATTGGATTTTGAACCCACATACATGAATATAAATGAATTTAGGGAGTGTATAATAAGACACATATTTTTCATATTTTTTTAAAATCTGGAGAATATATATACATATATATAAATATATATATATATATATATATATATATATATATATATATATACATATATAATATATATATATGTATATATATACACATATATATTTTTTTTCCAGATTTAAAAAAAAATACATACACACACACACACACACATTAATATTTAGCAATATATATGCCAATCGAAATTCATCATGAAATATAATTCATCCACATATCCAAAAATATTCATTTTACTGAACATGGATTTATGTATAGTGTTTTTCACTAGGAAGCTCACCCATAGGTTGAATTTTCAGTCCCATCATTATTTAGGGAGAGTCATCTGTTCTCACAATTTTATATTCCAAAATCAGGGAGCTCACAAGAATGTCCGTGTGATACCAGGTAGGATATTATATATATATGTATAAAAAAATACATGTGCTGAATAGGATACAGAGAAAGGGAGACAGGAATTTATATATGTGATAATTTTAAAAAATCATGGAGAAATATTACAATGAAAAGTTGACTAGATTTAAAACACATACTCTTGATAATGCAGAAGGCAAATAGAAGTATACACCATGCTTCCTATGAAAGGCCTGTATTTCTATTCGGTTAGGTTTCTTTCTCTCCATGATATTAGGATTAGTAGTCAGCGTCTAGTAGGGTATGGGTTAGGGTCAGGGATTCAGTATTTCAAATGGAAAAAAGGAAAATGAATCTAATGTGTATGCAAAAATGTGATACACAAAAATCTTCCCCCTCTCATCCAGAACAATGCCTTGACATAACCATCGCTAAAAGTAAGACACAATTAGAGGAGAGGAGTTAGAAAATCTGAATATATATGTGGAATGGAAAATGCTCAGGAGTTCACAACACTGGAGGTGGTAGAACAGTTTCCAAAAGTAAGGGAGAGGGTAAACAATCCAGAAACATGGAGCTGTGCTGGCCTTGAGACTTCTTGAGAAACTTCCTCTGAGGTTGGGAACAAGAAATATATGTAATTGTTAGGAGATTTAGCTTCGTTTGTAGTGACACCATGAAATCTGGGTCTGCATCTCTATGACCTGGAGCACATGGTCCTTATTTTCTAATGAACATGAGGGAGCAGTTCTGAATTCTCTCTTTGTAGGTAAACTGTGGCCACTGGGAGCTAAGTGTCTTTCCGTGTGGACTGTGAAGCCATTTGGTGATCCTCCACTTTCCAGGGTGTTTCTTACTGCTGCACTGGGAGTTTGGTATTTGCTTCACGAAATACAAGGAGTTCAACTGGGACAAAATGCTGGAGGGAGTTCTGGCATGTGTGGTTGGTCAGGGACGCAAAGAGAATGTACGAACCAGGCTTCTATCCTACATAGCTTTCCCCTTGACTATAGCAACCTGATTCTGAACATTGCCCTGAAACCTCTCCATATGACAAGATGCCTTTACATATAAAGGTCTCCTGCCTGCACCATGTCAGTCGCAAGTCTTTTGAAGCCAATGGAAGATCCAGGTGGTCCTACCAAAAATATTTATTTACACACCTACAGTCCACTTCTCTACGCCCACTACTCATTAGGCTCCAAATTACTGGCATCTCTGTTCTACACCATTTTCACGAAAACCAGTCAATCAAGGCACTCTTTGGTACACTCATGATCCACAACAGGAAATCCAAAGTTTATCCAGTGCCACCTGGTCATGGGAATTTCAAAAATTTTATGGTATTAATCTAGTCATTTTTCAAAAATGAAGTTAGAGGCACTGTGGGTTTCAATTAATTCAGGAACCATTAAATGGTGAGGAAGCTCATTTCAATGAAAGCTCTGGAGAACACTCAAGAAAAGCCTTCCAAAAGACTGGCCAAAAGGTCACATGAATCCAGACACATTGAGGTGTACAATGTGAGGTCCATATGTGTTTGGACTCTCAACTAGGGCTGCCAAGTCTTTAAGAATTAAATCATGTAATATCCTGGCTCAGAATCCCCGAGCTCTGTGGAAAGCCATCCTGGGCCTAGATCTCAGTTTCCAAAGGCGATTCTCATGCGTGGCCTAGTAAAATCCCAAGAGAACTCACGACAATACTTCTCTGAGGTCAGATCCAGAACTCATTCTTTAAGGGGAATCACACCAGAGTTCAAGCCCAGGTGATCCCAGTCATCTTTTCCAACTACCACACAAATTACCACAATTAAAACAAGAACACTCCCATATGGCCCTCATCTTCTTTCATATTGACACTCATCATAATTTTGCTGGAGGTTTCCATGAGGGGAGCAGACCAAGACAGTGTTCAAAATAAGCTCCTTTGACCCTCATTTGCCTATAGTAAAGGTGGCCTGGACACCCATCCTGTGAACCAGGAGTGATCAAATAGGCCTGCCATTAATACCGCTCCAATTCTCCAATTTGAGGCCTACTGACTGTTTGGTTTAGATTCTTTATGTGAATTTTAGTCATGAAATAACCAAGCACCTATGGGCTAGCCTCTGCAGGTTTTGAAGAACTCATTTGACCCAAAGGATCCCTATTTTCACTTGAGGGAGTTCCGGAAACTTACAGAGGAAGTCGAGAGACTTCATTCCAATGGCTGCTCTTTCTACCATTTTTCCTTTGGATGCAAACATGGGAACTTTCTTTAGATCCATCAGGTGCTGAGAATCTAAGCCTCAGCCACACACAGGGCCAGGGGGCTGATTCAGTCACATCCCTTTTCAAAGCACTTAAGAAAAGAGCCACAGGTATGCCCAATCATTTCCATTTGAAAACTGTTTTCTTCAGGCTTCACAAAGGGGTGGCCAGATGCAAAGAACTTCCTGACATTCAGGGCAACAGAACAATAGGTAAGCAAAAGGCCCAAAGCAGGGTTTCTCCTCTGAGACTTTCCTGGTCACACTGATATCTGAGTTTTCTGAGATGCTCGCCATCACCTACAGCTATCCAGTACATGGCCATGTCACAGAGCTTGGAGGTGGTACATATCTTGGACACAAAACCATAGGCCTATTCTTGAAATTGGCCGGAATTCAGGACGAAAATAGAAACTTAGGTAGGTAGCAGGTGTTGCTCATCGATAAGGCAAGCTACAGTCCATTCATAAACGGGGCAATATGAATGCTGAGAAGCTTTCTACTAGACACGACACATCCATTGATGAATTCTCTTTTCTAATGTCTACAACCACGGAAACAGTGGAATACACAGACATAGAAACACTCGCCCTGTGAAAAGACTTACTAGAAACAGTCCACTTCAAATGAAACAAACCGACTGTCCTACCTATTCTCAGAAAATGAGACAAAACCACAAACCCACAACCACACCCACAAAGCCACCTCCTTCCCCTAAGTAGGTCTTTGACTATCCGGAGTGTCCTCTGACTTGTAGGCCATAATACGTTCCCCCGAAATGGCCTGTCCTGTCTCAGATCTGGTCTCCTTGGCAAACTCTGTGAACTTCTCAGGAGCCAACGGTGAGCCACTAACGACTTTCTCAAGAAAAGCCCCGCTTCCGAGCTTTCCTGGCATTTGGCCTTCTCACGTCTGAAGGTACCAAGAAAGACTGACTGCATTTAGGAAATCCAAACAAGTGAGACCATAGGGACAGGGACTGGGACTGGCTCTGGGTGCCTGGCTTCCTGGATCCAAAGTTCAGAGAGTTCCATCACCATGGAAGTGAGGTGAGGTCACTTCCTTCCTGAACTGAATGAGGTCCCTGTCTTGGCAACCACTTTGTCTTAACTGTTACTTCCAAGGGTCCCATGAGATTGAGGCTGCCCCTACTTCCTGTGACACTTTCACAAGTTAGAATGGTATATCAACCATAGGCACCCAGGAATAGATCTCCACACAGGCCTGTTTTGGTCCATGTTCTCTACATTAAGAAGAGAATCTGATTCAGACACAACCTTTTATCCTGACCGGGTTGTTTGCCATGGAAGATGACTTTTGGTCTCTCAGGTCCTTCATAGCTGCGTACATCTTCTCCAGGGATCATTTCTGCATGGGCCTTTGAGGTTCTCAGCAGGTGGAAGTTTCCCTACATTTCTGCATTGTAAAATCAACTCTTTCCCTGCTCTTCTATAAAGTTAGATTGAGGGAATAGTGTATGATTATGGTTAAAAACATGTTTGATTTGGGTTAGAAATCATTGTGTTGGATGAATAATGGTATTGGGAACCTGCTATGTGTATAAGAATATATAGGTGTAATATATGTATGAAAAAAGAAATCTAAGTATGATTTGAAGGCCAGAAGGGCATTGGGCCCTTGATTGGGATACGCAGCATTGAATTACGTTCTGCAGAGATGTCTCAGATAAATCGATATACAATGGCATAGGACCTTGTACCTTGCATGAATTAATGTAGAAGGAACATCCAGTCAAAAAGGGATAGTCGGTAGTGAAAGGTTAATAAAATAGGTACTTGCTATTTCCTGTTTTTCTGTATGCTTAAAAAAACACTGTTGAAATCTTGAGAAATGTTTGCTAATCTTGTTCTAGAATGTACTGTTCCCAACTGCCAAACTGCAGAATGTACTGCCTCACTCGGTGTCACGCGAACCGCCCACTCACCCTTACACATCAGTAAACTTCCCTCCCTTCCCTCTCTAAGGAATGTATGTAAGCTCTGCATAAGCTGTTCTCAGAGCTCTCTGATCTATTTAAGTTAGCTGTGAGCCCCAGCAAGCTGGACCCAAAATAACCCTTTGCTGTTGCATGAGACAGTCTCTTGGTAGTCTCTTCCTCCAACACTCACCTGACCTTTACATATTGACGTTCCACCGAGTTCCGGCAGTGGCGGATGAGAGACCCCAACAGGCTCCTCTCGGAGCAAGTAAGGCGCCTCTTTCTGGTTTCAGGTGTCATGTTAGGGCTTGGCAAAATTTCTGGCGATGAAGAGCCTGGGGTCTCTCCGATGGTGGCTGAGAGACGTGTCACAGAGACATAGGGCACCTCCCTGGGGGACCCCGCAGAGGACTCGGAGAATCAAGGAACAATTGCTTCATCGACTCAGTGATATTTTCTTTTAGATTCGGTATTGCCATCCTATCGGGTTTTGCCGGCTACGCATTCGTGGTCTCAGTGTTGGATGTCCATTGCCTGTCTTTATGGTCTTGTCTTATCTGTGTCATGTGTCTTTGCTTTTACTGTTTGTGTACCTTTCATTATAGGACAGAGCACTTCAATGCCTCTGTCCCTGACCCTTGATCACTGAACCAAAGTCCGCTTAAGGGCTCAGAATCTTTCTTTTTTTAGTAAAACGCTGGACCTGGCAGACTCTCTGTGCCTCAGAATGGCCCATCTTTGGAGTCGTATGGCCCCAAGAAAGATCTTTCTACTTCCCACTAATTTAAAAAGTCAGAGATATTGTCTTTCAGCCAGGGCCACATAGCCATCCTGATCAACAGCCATATATCTTAACTTTGCAGGACCTCTGCAAATCTCCTCCTCCATGGGTGAAGCCTTTCCTTGCCCATGCCTCTGCTCATACTCCTTCCCACATGATCTCTCAAACCCTCACCTCTTCCTCCTCCTCCACCCTCTGTTTTCCCTGAGTCACAAGATTTGACTCTACTGGACTCTTCCTCCTCTCCTTATCCCCTGCCCTCGTCCCCTAACACACAACACACTCTAAGTGATTCCCCTGCTGCTGACTAAGCCTCTCTACCATTGGAGGAAGCTAAGCTGGTAATAGGATCTGATAATGGACCGATGTTCATGGCCCAGGTAAGTCAGGGGTTAGCCAGGAACCTGGGGATTAATTGGAAGTTATATTGTGCTTATAGACCCCAGAGTTCAGGACAAGTAGAAAGAATGAATAGAACCATTGAAGAGACCTTAATGAAATTAAGCTTAGAGACCAGCATAAAAGATTGGACTGTGCTCCTGACTTATGCAATGTTTCATGCAAGAAAAAATCCTTCTGTTTCTTTGAGTAACCTTACCCCCTGAGAAATTCTCTATGGTGGCCCTCGTCCAGTAAGGGTCCTAAGCCCAACTGTAAGACCTAAGGATCCTTTCCACACCCTCTTGCTTGACAGACTTAAAGCTCTTGAAAGAACTCAGTGATACCTGTGAAAATAGCTGCCCACTGCGTAACAAACTGTGTACCAGGGGATTCCACATCCATATCAAATAAGACTTCATGTATGTAAGATGACATCAGGTGTCATCCCTGGAACCCAGCAGGAAAGGACAATACCAGGTGCTACTTATAACACCTACAGTGGTAAAGGTATACAGAATCACTTCTTGGATCCAAGCCTCTCATCTCAAGCCTGCTCCTTGTCCAGAATCTTTCTGGAAACTGGAAAAGACTGGTAACAGTTTCAAATTGTGTATTCGCCATGTGGATAAGGTTATATACTCTCCCCTTGGCCACAAGTAGTCCTAACCCTCATCAGCCTTTTAAGCAGCGATGGCTGATCACAAATCCTACTGGAAAAGTGTATAATCTATCTCACATACAGCCCCCTTAGGGACCTGGTGGCCATCTCTTCACCCAGACATTTGTCAGCTGGCCATAGTTTTTTTCTATTGGGATATCCCTGATGAAGAAAATCCCACTAAAATACCATTAAATCCCTTCTGTACCATAGATAATGGAAACAAACATTATGGATGTAGGGACACGCGAGCCAGATGCAGGTTGGCTAGCCTAGATTACTATGTTTGCCCGGGAAACTATCAAAGCCACAAACAGTAACGGCTGTGTGGGGGAAAAACCGACTTCTTCTGTATGTCATGGAGATGTGAGCATACAGAGGCTGCCTGATGAAACCCCAATACTTCATCAAATTCAGTACACAGCATTGGCCATATTACCAAGCAGACAACAGAAAAAGGATGGCCCCCAGAGGGGTCTCTAGATCCTCAAATTTTGCGTGACCTTTTTAACTTGGCAAGTGCTCAAAAGGGTGAAAAGAGATTCCCCTATGTGGAAGCCCTTTCCCTCCTTCACTCATATCCTGAACTATGCTTCTCCAATAGATTTTTATCCTCAGCCTTCTGCTCCAGACTCTCTGCTGTCACTCCCACCTCAGCAACGTGATTTCTCCCCTCCAATTACTAGATCAGAATCCCAAACCTCCACCAGTTCTCAGACAATTGCCTGCTTGTGAGGTAGCAGGTACTGAGGTACCCCTCCACCCACTCACTCCACTCTCTTCCTGTCAGTGCCCACACCGGGTCCCACCAGGTCCTCTTTCCAGCTAACCCAAAGCTCAAACGAGCTGAGGAGAGCTCTCAGACCCTTATCCAAGATGTAATATAAATGGCCATTAAAGTTGCTTTGTCATCACTGAAAACAGGTTACTAAAATTTAAAGTCCCTCACAGGATTTTGGGATACTCACTCCCGTTTTCTGCTCTGCTCTACCTGTTCTACTGCTCAAGTTTTTTGCAAGGAAATTCCCAAACACCTTTCCAATTATTCTTTTACATCTCTCTTTTTCCTCATTCTCAGATCCTTGGAGCTTCTCTCAGCCCCACCTTCCCCGTATTCCCCCTCTGTACCAGGCCCACACAAAAGTCTTAAATGTCCTTCTCCAGAAGTCTTCACCATGGCTGACTTTAGAACTTTCAGCATAGAGTTTCTATAAAGAGTTCAATGTAGATAAACTTTCTCTTTTTGTATTGCCCTGTTATACTTGGCCACTGGCTAAAAAACTCAGTACTTCTAAGCTAGACAACCCCTAACTAGTTTTTCACAAAATATGTGAACAAGTCCTCTGGCCTTCAGCTGGGGCTTCACAGAAATGGCCACATTTCTAAGATAAAGAAATTACCAACTGGGCTCCGTTGTAACAGCTGGCAGGAGGAAAAAAAGAAAGGGAATAAAAAGCTCTCCTCCTCCCAGGTGTCCTTGAAAATTTAACTTGCCCAGAACAGAGGAAAAATCAGAAACATATACTGCTTTTTTGAACTTCTGCATACTGTAAACTTCTGAGCCCCATCCCTTATATGTTGGGTACACAATTCTGAAACTACCTAAACTTGAGTTTCAGGGGATTAATTGATTACAACAGAAGCAATGCCCTCGAATCCAGTTGCAACAATATAGGACTGTTTCCCTGTCTTCAGTGCTATCTTAGGTGCCTTGCCTTGTCTGTCCCTAGAACAGCATAATTCTATATACTTAAACATTGTTTATGTTTTCATGAAATGGTCAACAGATGTGATTATTTTGAAATGTTGCAGATGTTTCCCAGAAAGCTCTATCATGACGCAGGTTCGTTTGAAGATCAAATAGGGGGGGCATACAATCGGTTCCACTGGGAACTTGTATCCCTCACTTTAGCCATCCTATTAGGAATAGGAGTTGCTGCACGGGTGGGCACAGGAACCACTGCCATTGTCCATGGGACACAACAAATGACCCAATTAGAAGAAGCAATAGAGCAAAACTAAGATATTAGAAACCTCCATCAGAGCTTTGCATGAATCTTTAACCTCTCTCTCTGAAGTTGTTTTAAAGAACAGTTGAGGGTTGGACCTCCTCTTCATTAGAGAAGGGGGCCTTTGTGCTGCATTGAGGGAAGAATGTTGTTTTTATGCTGACCATACAGGAGTTGTAATAAAATCTATGAGTAAATTTAAAAGACTCCTTGAAGAGCATCAACAAGAGAGAGAGGCCCAAAAAGGCTGGCTTGAGTCTTGGTTCACACACTCCTCCTGGTTAACTACGTTTTTATCAACCCTGGCCGGTCCAATAATAATCCTCATATTAATGCTAACTATAAAATCCTGTTTGCTCAACCGTGTAATTTCTTTTCTCCAGGCTCAAATTGGACGAGTTAAACTTATGGTAATACCCCACTAGCAGACATAGAATGTGACACCCTCCAATGATCATTTTTATGATTAAAAGTAGCCAGAAGAAGAAGTGGGGAATTAAAGGTTAATAAAATAGGTACTTGTCACTTCTTGTTTTTCTGTATGCTTAACAAAACACTATTGAAATCTTGAGAAATGCTTGCAAATCTTGTTCCCAGAATGTTCTGTCCCCAACTGCCCAACTGCAGAATGTACTCCCTCACCCAGTTGAATGCAAACCACCCACTCACCCTGACCCATCAATAAAATTCCCTCCCTGCCCTCTCCAGGGAAAGTATATAAGCTCTATTTAAGCTATTCTTAGGGCTATCTGCTCTATTAAAGTGATCTCTGAGCCCCAGCATGCTGGACACCCAAAAAACCCTTTGATGTTGCAAGAGATAGTCTGTTGGTGGTCTCCTCCTCTGAAGCTCGCCCCACATTTACTTGGATGATTGAATGTAGAAGAGAACATTCAGTCAAAAACGATAGTCTGTAGCATTAGGAAGATAGTCAGTACTTTTATGAAGAAGGGTGAGTATAGGAATTGGAAAAAAATTTCTTTAGCAATAGGGTTTCGATTAGAGAGTGAATGTAAATGTCAGCACAGGTGAAGAGTCAGTCACAATGATGAACTGGGGAAAATATGTAGGAAAGCAGATATCAATAGAGACATTACAAAATCAGGCAAAGTATAAAGTGAGTGATAGGATTAGATATTTTGAACAGGGTTGAGTTTAAATATATAATCTTAGGAAGAAACAAATATGTAGTCACAATTAGGATTGACATTTGAGAGCATTAGGCAAATTTCAGGTGGATGAATATTTCTCAGAATAATCTTGTGAATAGTTGATTATAAATCCACATAATAAACATGAATGAATTTAGGGAGTGTATATAAGACACATATATTTTATATTTTGAAAAATCTGGAGAGTGTATATATACACCAGGCCTACTCTGAACTGCTTGTATTTCGATTCTGTTTGGGTTATTTTTCTCCATCATATTAGAATTAGTAGTCAGAGTCTGGTCGGGTATGGGTTAGAGTCAGGGATTCAGTATTTTGAATGGAAAATAGAAAACTGAATCCAATGTTTATGCAAATATATGCTACAGAAAATTCTTCCCACTCTCCTCCAGAACAATGCCTTGACATTACCTTCGCCCCAAGTAAGACACAATTAGAAGAGAAGAGTTAGAAAATCTGTGAATACCTATCAGGAATGGAAAATGCTCCAGATTTCACATCTTTGGAGGCGGTAGAGGAGTTTCCAAAAGTAAGGGACAGGGTAAACACTCCAAAAATATGGAGCTCTGCTGGCCTAAAGACTTTTTGAGAATCTGCCTTTAAGGTTGGGCACTTAAAATATATGTTGTTTTCAGGAGCTTTAGCTTTATTTGTAGTGAGACAATCAAAGCTCGATCTGCATCTATGTGACCTGGAGGACATGGTTATTTATTTTTCAATAAAAATGAGGCAGCAGTGCTGAATTCTCTCTTTGTAGGTAAACTATGGCCACTGAGGGCTAAGTGTCTCCCCGTGTGGACTGTGAAACAACTTGGTCATCCTCCAATTATCGTGGTGTTTCTTGCTGCTGCACTGGGAGTTTGGTATTTGCTTCATTAAATACAACGAGTTTAAATGGGAAACAGTGCTGAAGGGAGTTCTGTCAGCTGTGGTGTGCAGGGTCTCCAGGAGAATGCACCAACCAGGGTTCTATCCCACGTAGCTTGCCCCCTTGACAATAGCAACATGATTCTGAACATTGCCCTAAAACCTCTCCATATAAAAATATACCTTTACGTATATGGGTCTGATGGCTGCACCATGTCAGTCTCAAGCCATTTGGAAGCCAATGGAAGATCCACATGGCCCCACCACAGATGTTTTATCACTCACTTGCGTAACACTTCTCTAGGCCCACTACTCACTAGGCTTCTACTTACCAGCATCTCTGTTCTACACCATTTTCCTGAAACCCAGTCAATCAAGGCCCTGTCTGGTATATTCATGATCATCAACAGGACATCAAAGGTCCTCCAGTGACATCTGGTCATGGGAATTTTAAAAATTTCATGGTAATTATCTAGCAATTTTTCACGGATGAAGTTGGAGGCACTGTGGTTTGCAATTCATTCAGGAACCATTAAAGGGTTAGGAAGCTAATTTCAATGAAAGCTCTGGAGCACTCTCACAGGCAAGGCTACCCAAAGAGTGGCCAAAAAGTCACATGAAGCGAGGCCAATTGAGGTCTATAAAGCGAGGTCCATGTGTGTTTTGAATCTCAATAATGCATGCCAAGTCTTTCAGAATAAAATCATGTAATATCCTGGCTGAGATTCCCAGTGTTCTGTGGAAAGCCAACCTGTGCCTAGATCTCAGGTTCCAATGGCAACTTCATGCCTGGCCTCCTAAAATCCCAACACAATTCATGGCAATACTTCTCTCAGGTCAGTTCCAGAACTCAGTCTATAAGGAGAATCACACCAGAGTTCAAGTCCAGGTGGACCCAGACAACTCTTCCAACCTCGACTCAAATGAAAACAATTAAAACCAAAATACTCCCTCATGGCCCTATTCTTCTTCCATATAGACACTAATCATAACCTCTACCTGGAGTTTTCCATGAGTTGTGCACCCCACGAGAATGTCCAAAATAAGCTTCTTGCACCTCTTTTGCCTAACTTCAGGGTGGCCTGGGCACCCTTCCTGTGAATCAGGAGTGATCAAATAGGCCTGCCCTTAATACTGCTCCGATTATCCAATTTGAGGCTCTCTGACTGTGGGGTCTAGATTCTTTATGTGAATTGGAGTCATGAGAAAAGCCAAGACAGTGTCCAAAATCAGCTCGCTTGCCCCTCATTTGCCTAAAGTCAGGGTGGCCTGGACACCGTTTCTGTGAACGAAGAGTGATCAAATAAGCCTGCCGTTAATACTTCTGTGTTTCTCCAATTTGACGCCTACTGATTTCAGGTATCAATTCTTTATGGGATTTGGAGTTATGCGAAAACCCAAGCACCTCTGCAGGGAATTGAAGAACTCATTTGACCCAAAGAATCCCTATTCTCACTTGATGGAGTTCAGGAACTTAACAGAGGAAGGCAAGAGACTTCATCCATAATGAATGATTTTTTTTTTTTGCCATTATGGTTTTGGACGCACACATGGGATCATTCTTTAGATCCATCATTTGCTGAGAATCTAAGTCATAGACACAAACATGGCCAAGAGACTAATTCAGACACATCCCTTCCCAAAGCAATTAAGCAAAGAGCCACAGGTGATGACATTTATTTCCATTTGAAAACTGTTTACTTCAGGCTTCACAAAGTGGTGGATTGAGGCAAAGAACTTCCTGACATTCAGTGCAAAACAACAATAAGTAAGCAAAAGGCCCAAAGCAGGGTTTCTCCACTGAGACTTTCCTGGTCACACTGATATCTGCGTTTTCTGAGATGCTCGCCATTCTCTTCAGCTATCCAGTACATGGCCATGTCACAGAGTTTGGAGGTGGTACATATTTTGGACACAAATCCATGAGCCTATTCTGGATAGTGGCCAGAATTCAGGAAGAAAACAGCAACTTAGAAAGATAGCAGGTGTTGCACATCAACAAGACAAGCTGCACTCCATTCATATATTGGGCAGGATGAATTATGGGAAGATTTACACTAGACAGTACACATCCATTAATGCATTCTCTTTTCCAATATCTACAACAACGGACACAGTGGGATACACAGACATAGAAACACTTGCCTTGTCAAATGACTTACTAGAAACTGTCCACTCCAAACCAAACTAACCGCCTTTCCCATCTATTCTCAGAACATGAGACAAAACAATAAACCCATACCCACTCCCACAAAGTCACCTCCTTCCCCCAATTAGGTCTGTGACTATCCAGATTGTCCTCTGACAGGTGGGCCATACTATGTTCCCCTGAAATGGTCCGTCTTCTCTAAGATCTGGTGAAATATAAGTATGAAAACAGAAATCTAGGTATGATTTGAAGCCCAGAAGGGTTTTTCCCTTGATTGGGATTCTTAGCTTTGAATTATGCTCTGCAAAGTTGTCTCAGATAATTCGATATACAATGGCAAGGACCTTTTACCTTGGATAATTGAATGTAGAAGTGAACATCCAATCAAAAAGGGATAGTCGGTAGGATTAGGAAGATAGTCGGTAGGTTTGGAAAGAAGAGTGAGTATAGGATTTGGACCAAAAGTTCTTTAGCAATAGGGTTTTGATTATAGAGTGAATGTAAATGTCAGCACATATGAAGTGTCAGTCACTAGGATCAACTTGGGAAAATATGTAAAAAAGCAGATATCAATAGAAACATTACGAAATCAGGCAAAGTATAAAGTGAGTGATAGGATTAGACATTTTCAACAGGGTTGAGTTTGAATATATAAATTAGGAAGAAACAAATATGTAGTCACCAATAGGATTGACAATTGACAGCATTAGGCAACCTGGACATGGATGTTTTTAGTAATCCATGTACACTTTACATTTAGGCTTTGGTACAATCATAAATGTGACCTTTACATTTTTTTGTCCAGAATATTACTTTGATTAAATGTATATGTACATCAGGTGACATGAGTATGTCTTCCACCATTTCTGCGAGCAATATATTGAAGATGTAAAATTAGAATCGGGGGTACAAAGAGGTGTACCCTGTGTCTATGAATATAGAGATAAAGCATGAATAGACCCTAATGTGAATAAATAATATAACTTTTTTCAACTTTAAAAAATGAATTGATCTAATATCTGAAAAATTACAGGAAATTGTATATTGATATACAATCATTCAATCCAAGCAGTTATACATCTAATGGTAATATTCGTGTTTTGGTTTATCATGAAGAGTGTGTGAGTTTTGCTTCAAAAGTGACTTTGGAAATCGAAAATAATGTGTTTGGAAAGAAGACTCATGAAAATACCAGTAAAGAAACCCTGACAATACATGTGTTCTGAAGCAAAAAGTGATTAAATTTGAAACAAATGCCTATAAATTTGTGAACTTGTGGATGAAATGTATATCCTATGATGTGCAAAAACTGAAGAAATAATAATGTACCAGTGTCGAATACAAATGAATAAAGAATTACATATCATGTCCCATAGGAATCTACTTGCATTGATGTTAGACTGGGTCAGTTACTGTAGAATAATTAGGATTTGTATGCATCATTCCCTGAAGTTAGTTTTCAGTACAAGGAAACAAATATGTATTTCAAGTGGATGAATATTTCTGAGAATAATCTTGTGAAATGTTGATTAAAAATCTACATACATGAACATGAATGAATTTAGAGAGTGTATATTAGACACATATATTTCATATTTTGAAAAATCTGGAGAGTGTATACACACACACACACACACACACAAATAAAAAACACTCACAGACATTAAAAAAGTAGCAATATAAATGCCAATCGAAATTCATCAGTAAATATATATCATCCACAGATGCAAATATGTTTATTTTACTGAACATGAGTTTATGTATAATGTTGTTCTACTAGGACGCTCCCTATAGGTTGAATTTTCAGTTCCAACAGCGTTTAGGAGGAGTGATCTCTTCTCACAATTTGTATCTGCCAAGTCAGCCACCTCACAAAGATGTACGTGTGATACCTGGTAGGATTCTATATATGCATATAAATATACAAGTGTGAATAGGCTAAAGAGAAAGGGAAACATGAATTCTCATATTTGTTAACTTTAAAAACACATGGAGATCTTTTTCTATTAAACATTGACTAGATTTATAACTCCTACCTTGTATAATGCAAAATGCAAGTCCAACTATACAACATGCCTCCAATGAACTGCTTGTATTTCTATAGGTTTGTGTTATTTTTCTCTATCATATTAGGATGAGTTGTCTGAGTCTAGTAGGTATCGGTTAGTGTCAGGGATTCAGTATTTCAAAAGGAAAATTCGAAATTGAATCCAATTTTTATGCAAATATATGCTGCACAAATATCCTCCCACTCTCATCCAGAACAATGCCTTGAAATTACCTTCACCCCAAGTAAGACACAGTTAGAGGAGAATAGATAGAAAATCAGTAAATACATATCTGGAATGGAAAATGCTCAGGAGTTCACAACCTTGGAGGTTGTAGAGGAGTTTCCAAAAGTAAGGGACAGGGTAAACACTCCACAAACATGGAGCTCTGCTGGCCTAAAAACTTTTAGAGCAACTGCCTCTGAGTTTGGGAACGTGAAAATTATGTTGTTGTCAGGAGAATTGGCTTCATTTGTAGTGAGACCATCAAAGCTGGGTCTGCCTCTATGTGACGTGGAGGACATGGTATCTTATTTTGCAATGAACATGAGGTAGCAGTGTTGATTTTCCTCTTTTTTGGTTAACTGTGGCCTCTGGGGGCTAAGTGTCTCCCCGTTGGACTGTGAAGCCATTTGGTCCTCCTCCACTTTTTGTGGGGTTTTTGCTGCTGAACTGGGAGTTTGGTATTTGCTTCATGAAATTCAAGGAGTTCAACTGAGACACAGTGCTGGAGGGAGTTCTGCCATGTGCGGTGGTTCAGAGTCTGCAGAAGAACGCACCAACCACGCTTCTATCCCTCAAAGCTTGCCACATTGCATCCTTGTCCATAGCAACCTGATTCTGAACATTGCCCTGAATCCTCTTCATATAACAAGATGCCTTTAATTACAAGGGTCTGCTGGCTGCTTCAAGTAATCCACAAGCCATTTGGAAGCCAATGGAAGATCCACATTGCTCCAACAGAGATGTTTTATCACACACCTGCTCACCAAAGCTCTAGGCCCACTTCTCAGCAGGCTGCAACTTTCTGGCACCTCTGTTCTACACCATTTTCATGAAACCCAGTCAAGCAAGGCACTGTCTGGTACATCCATGATCAGCAACAGGACATCCAAAGGTTCTCCAGTGCCACCTGGTCATGGGAATTTCAAAAATTTCATGGTATTTATTTAGACATTTTTCAAGGATGAAGTTGGAGGCACTGTGGGTTTCAATTCATTCAGGAACCAGTAAATGGTGAGCAAGATTATTTCAATGAAAGCTCTGGAGAACCCTCACAGGCAAGGCTTCCCAAAGAATGGCCAAAAGGTCACATTAAGCCAGGCCCATTGAGGTCTACAATATGAGGTCCATGTGTGTTTTCACTCTCAACTATGGCTGCCAAGTCTTTCGAATGAAATCATGTGATATCTTGGCTGAAATTCCCAGAGCTTTGTGGAAAGCCACTCTGGGGCTAGATCTCAGTTTCCAAGGGTGACTCTCATACATGGCCTCTTAAATCACAACACAATACATGGCAATACTTCTCTGAGATCAGTTCCTGAACTCAGTCTATAAGGGGAATCACACCAGAGTTCAAGCCCAGGTAGACCTTGTTATGTCTTCCAACTGTCACACAAATATGCACAATTAAATCCAAAACACTTCCACATGGCACTCATCTTCTTCCATTTACACAATCATCATAACCTCTGGCTGGAGGTTTCCATGAGGGGTGCAGCCCAAGACAGTGTCCAATATAACCTCCCTTGCCCCTCTTTTGCCTAAAATCAGGGTGGCCAGGACATCCTTCCAGTGAACCAAGAGTGATCAAATAGGCCTGCCATTAATATGGCACTGCTTCTCCAATTTGAGGCCTACTGACTGTGTGTTTTAGATTCTTTATGTGAATTGGAGTCTTGAGAAAAACCAAGCACTTATGGGCTAGCCTCTTCAGGGTTTTGAGGAACACATTTGAACCAAATGATCACTATTCTCACATGATGGAGAACAGGACACTTACAGAGGAATGCGAGAGACTTCATCCACACTGACTGCTCTTTTGTCCATTTTGGTTTTGGATGCACACATGGGATCCTTCTTTAGATCCATCAGGTGCTGAGAATCTAAGCCACAGTCTCACACAGGGCCAAAAGACTGATTCAGACACATCCCTTTCCAAAGCAATTAAGCAAAGAGCCACAGGTGATGCCCTTTCATTTCCATTTGAAAACTGTTTCTTTAGGCTCTACAATGGTGTGGCCTGAGGCAAAGGCCTTCCTGACATTCAGGGCAACAGAACAATTGATGAGCAAAAGGCCCAAAGCAGGGTTTCTTCACTTAGAATTTCCTGGTCAAACTGATATCTGAGTTTTCTGAGATGCTCCCATTTCTTTCAGCTATCCAGTACATGGCCATGTCACAGAGCTTGGAGGTGGTACATATTTTGGACACAAAACCATGAGCCTATTCTGGAGAGTGGCCAGAATTCAGGAAGAAAACCGGAACTTAGGAAGATTGTTGGAGTTGTCCATCCATAAGTCAAGCCGCAGTCCATTCATAAATTGGGCAGAATTCAGGAAGAAAACAGGAACTTAGGAAGATTGTTGGAGTTGTCCACCCATAAGTTAAGCCGCAGTCCATTCATAAATTGGGCAAGTTGAGTCTAGACAGGACACATCCAATGATTCATTCTCTTTTCTAATATCTAAAACCACGGACACAGTGGGATACACAGACAAAGAAACACTGGCCTTGTCAAACGACTTACCAGAAACAGTTCACTCCAAACCAAACAAACCGCCTTTCCTACCTATTCTCAGAACATGAGACAAAATCTCAAACCCACACCCACACACACAAAGGAAGCTCCTTCCCCCAAGTAGGTCTGTGACTATTGGGAGTGTCCTCTGACTGGTGGGCCAAACTATGTTCTGATGAAATCGCCTGTCCTGTGTCACATATGGTCTCCTTGGCCAAATCTGTGAAGTTGTCACTACCCAGCGGTGAGCCACTACCTGCTTTCTCAGGAAAGGCCCCTCTTTAGAGCTTTCCTGACATTTGTTCATTCTCATCTCAGTAGGTACCAAGAAAGACTGACTCTTTCCTTGGTAAATCCAAAAAATAAGACCACTGGGACTGGGACTGAGACTGGCTCTGGGTGCCTGGCTTCCCGGATTCCAAGTTCAGAGAGTTCCATCACCAAGGAAGTGAGGTGAGATTACTTCCTTCAGGAATTCTTTGAGGTCATTGCCTTGGCAACCACTTTGTCCTAACTGTTGCTTACAATACTCCTATGAGATGGAGGCTGCCCTTTTTTCCTGTGACACTTTTACAAGTTAGAATGGTATATCAACCATAGGGACCCCGGAACAGCTCTCCACACATGCCTGGTTTGGTCTATCTTCTCTACATTAACAAGAGAGAGGCTTATTCAGACACAACCCTTCATCCTGGGAAGGTTGTTTGCGATGGAAGATGACATTTGCTCTCTCAGGTCCTTCATAGCTGCCTACATCTTCTCCAGGGATGAAATCTGCATGGACATTTGAGGTGCTCAGCAGGAGGAAGATTCCCTACATTCCTGTATTGTAAGACGAACTCTGTCCCTGCTCTTCTGCAAAGTTAGATTAAGGTAAGAGTGTATGGTTAGGGTTAATAACATGTTCGATTTGGGTTACGAATCATTGCGAAGGATGATTAATAGTATTGGGAACCTGCGATATTTATAAGATTATAGAGGTGAAATATAAGTATGGAAACAGAAATCTAGGTAAGATTTGAAGCCCAGAAGGGCATTAGGCCCTTGATTGGGATACTTAGCTTATAATTACGTTCTGCAGAGATGTCTCAGATAAATCGATAATCAATGGCATAGGACCTTACACCTTGGATGATTGATTTTAGAAGAGAACATCCACTCAAATTGAGATAGTCGGTGGGATTAGGAAGGTAGTCAGTAGGTTTAGGAAATAGAGTGAGTATAGAATTTGGGGCAAAAGTTCTGTAGCAATAGGGTTTTTGTTATAGAGTGAATGTAAATTTCAGCACATGTGAAGAGTCAGTCACATGATGAACTGGGGAAAATATGTAAAAAGGAAAATATCAATACAGACATTATGAAATGAGGCAATTATACAGTGAGTGATAGGATTAGACATTTTCAATAGGGTTGAGATTGAATACATAATCTTAGGAAGAAACAAATATGTCGTCACCAATAGGAATGATATTTGAAAGCATTAGGCAACCTGGACATTTATCGTTTTAGTAATCCATGTTCACTTTCCATTTAGGATTTGGTACAATCATAAGTGTGATCTTTGCATTTTGTGCCCAGAAAAATATTGTGAACAA
Organism: Callospermophilus lateralis; assembly: GCF_048772815.1. Lineage (NCBI taxonomy): Eukaryota > Metazoa > Chordata > Mammalia > Rodentia > Sciuridae > Callospermophilus > Callospermophilus lateralis. The sequence continues at coordinate 1,124,437 of NW_027513770.1, forward strand.
ATGTGTATGTAGATCATATGACATGAGTATTTCTTCCACCATTACTGGGAGCAATATTTGAAGACATATAAATTAGTATTGGGGGTACAAAGTGGTGTACCCTGTGTCTTTGAATATAGAGATAATGCATGAATAGACCATACTGTGAATAAATATTATAACTGATTCCACTTTAAATAATGGATTGAATTGATATCTGAAAATATATAGGAAATCATATATTGACATACAATCATTCACTCCAACCAGTTATATATCTAATGGTAATCTTAGGGTTATTGTTTATCATGAAGTGTGTGTGAGTTTTGTTTCAAAAGTGATTATGAAATCGAAAATAATATGTTTGGAAAAAAGTCTCATAAAAAGACCAATCAAGAAATATGGAGGAATTCATGTGTTCTGAAGCAGGAAGTGATTGAAAGTGAAACAAGTGCCTATAAATTTTCTAAATTGTGAATGAAATATATATCCTGTTATGTGCATAAACTGATGAAATAGTAATGTACCGGTGTTGAATAAAAGTGAACGTCAAAATATACATCATGTCCAATAGGAATCTACTTGCATTGATGTTAAACTGGGTCAGTTACTGTAGAAATATTAGAATTGCATGCATTATTCACCAAAGAGAGTTTTTTTATTTTTATTTATGGTTGTTCAAAACATTACATAGTTCTTGATATATCATATTTTACACTTTGATTCAAGTGGGTTATGAACTCCCATTTTTACCCTGTATACAGATTGCAGAATCACATCAGTTACACATCCATTGATTCACATATTGCCATACTAGTGTCTGTTGTATTCTGCTGCCTTTCGTATCCTCTACTATTCCCCCTGGCCTCCCCGCCCCTCCCCTCTTCTCTCTCTACTCCCTCTACTGTAATAAATTTCTCCCCCTTGTATTATTTTTCCCTTTCCCCTCAATTCCTCTTGTATGTAATTTTGTATAACCCAGAGGGTCTCCTTCCAATTCCATGCAATTTCCCTTCTCCCTCCCTTCCTCCTCTCATCCCTGTTTAATGTTAATCATCTTGTCATGCTCTTCATCCCTATCTGTTCTTAGTTACTCTCCTTATATCAAAGATGACATTTGGCATTTGTTTTATAGGAATTGTGTAGCATAATCTAGTCTAATGCAATCCATTTCCCTGCAAATTCTATGATTTTTTTATTTTTCAATGCAAAGTAATAATCCATTGTGTATAAATGCCACACTTTTTTATCCATTCTTCTATTGAAGGGCATCTAAGTTGGTTCCACAGTCTTGCTGTTGTGAATTGTGCTGCTATGAACATCGATGTAGCAGTGTCCCTGTAGCATGCTCTTTTTAGGTCTTTAGTGAATAGACCAAGAAGGGCAATAGCTGGGTAAAATGGTGGTTCCATTCCCAGCTTTCCAAGAAATCTCCATACTGCTTTCCAAATTGGCTGCACCAATTTGCAGTCCCACCAGCAATGTACAAGTGTACCTCTTTTCCCACATCCTTGCCAGCACTTCTTGTTGTTTGACTTCATAATGGCTGCTAATCTTACTGGAGTGAGATGGTATCTTAGGGTGGTTTTGATTTGCATTTCTCTGACTGCTGGACATGGTGAGCATTTTTTCATGTACTTGTTGATTGATTGTATGTCCTCATCTGAGAAGTGTCTGTTGAGGTCCTTGGCCCATTTGTTGATTGGGTTATTTGTTATCTTATTGTCTAATTTTTTGAGTTCTTTGTATACTCTGGATATTAGGGCTCTATCTGAAGTGTGAGTAGTAAAGATTTCTTTCCAGTATGTAGGCTCCCTATTTACCTCTTATTGTTTCTTTTGCTGAGAAAAAACTTTTTTAGTTGAGTAAGTCCCATTTGTTGATTCTAGTTATTAACTCTTGTACTATAGGTGTCCTATTGAGGAATTTGGAGCCCAACCCCACAGTATGTACATCGTAACCAAATTTTTCTTCTATCAGACAGTGTGTCTCTGATTTGATATCAAGGTCCTTGATTCATTTTGAGTTAACTTTTGTGCATGGTGTGAAAAAGGGATTCAGTTTCATTTTGTTATATATGGATTTTCAGTTTTCCCAACACCATTTGTTGAAGATGCTATCCTTCCTCCATTGCATGCTTTTAGCTCCTTTATCAAATATAAGATAGTTGTAGTTTTGTTGATTGGTTTCTGTGTCCTCTATTCTGTACCATTGGTCCACCTGCCTGTTTTGGTACCAGTACCTTGCTATTTTTGTTACTATTGCTCTGTAGTATAGTTTGAAGTCTGGTATCGCTATACCGCCTGATTCACACTTCCTGCTTAGCATTGTTTTGCAATTCTGGGTCTTTTATTTTTTCATATGAATTTCATGATTGCTTTCTCTATTTCTACAAGAAATGCCTTTGGGATTTTGATTGGCATTGGATTAAACCTATAGAGAACTTTTGGTAATATCGCCATTTTGATGATGTTAGTTCTGCCTATCCATGAACAGGGTATATTTTTACATCTTCTAAGATCTTCTATTTCTCTCTTTAGGGTTCTGTAGTTTTCATTGTATAAGACTTTCACCTCTTTTGTTAGGTTGATTCCCATTTTTTTTTTTTTAGGATATTGTGAATGGAGTGGTTGTCCTCATTTCCATTTCAGAGGATTTGTCACTGATATACAGGAATGCCTTTGATTTATGCGTGTTGATTTTATATCCTGCCACTTTGCTGAATTCATTTATTAGCTCCATTAGTTTCTTTGTAGAACCTTTTGGGTCTGCTAGGTATAGAATCATGTCATCTGCAATAGTGATAATTTAAGTTATTCTTTTCCTATTTATATGCCTTTAATTTCTTTCATCTGTCTAATTGCTCTGGCCAGTCTTTTGATAACTATATTGAACAAAAGTGGTGAGAGAAGGCATCCCTGTCTTGTTCCAGATTTTAGAGGGAATGTCTTCAATTTTTCTCCATTCAGAATGATGCTAGCCTGCGGTTTAGCATAGATTGCTTTTACAATATTGAGGAATGTTCTTGTTATTCCTAGTTTTTCTAGAGTTTTGAACATAAAGGGATGCTGTACTTTGTTGAATGCTTTTTCTGCATCTATCTAGATGATAATATGGTTTTTATTTTAAGTCTATTGATGTGGTGAATAACATTTATTGATTTTCGTATATTGAACCCTCCTTGCATCCCAGGGATGAATCCTACTTGATCATGGTGCACATTTTTTTGATATGTTTTTGTATCTGATTTGCCAGAATTTAATTTAAGATTTTTGCATTTAGGTTCATTAGAGATATCGGGCTTTAGTCTTCTTTCTTTGAAGTGTCTATCTGGTGTAGGAATCAGGGTGATATTGGCCTCGTAGAATGAATTTGGAAGATCTCCCTCTTTTTCAATTTTCTGAAATAGCTTTAAAAGTATTGGTATTAGTTCATATTTAAAGGTTTTGTAAAACTCTGCTGTATACCCATACGGTCCTGGGATTTCCTTAGTTGGTAATCTTGTGATGTTTTTTTTTTATTTCCTCAATTGATATTGGTATGTTTAGGTTGTCTATATCCTCCTAACTCACTCTGGTCAGATCATATGACTTAAGAAATTTTTTGATGCCTTCACTATCTTCTATTATTTTAGAGTATAAGGATTCAAAGTAATTTCTGATTATCTTCTGTATTTCTGAAATATCTGTTGTGATATTGCCTTTTTCATCCCGTATGATAGTAATTTGAGTTCTCTCTCCTCATCGTTAGCATGGCTAGGGGTCTGTCCGTTTTATTTATTTTTTCCTCCAATTGGTGTGACGTGTCTACCATGCCCGTGGACCCCTGTGGTGTTCTGCCAATCAGTCGCAGGTCTGCCTACCTTGCAGGCGTGGGCGGCGGCACTGCTCTACTCCTACTCCAATTGGGGTGAAGTGACTACCATGCCGGCGGGCCGCTGTGCCTGGTCCGCCGGTTGGTCGCAGGTCTGCCTACCTTGTGAGCACGGGCTACAGATCTGTTCTGCCCCTACTCCAAATATGGTAAAGTGTCTGCCGCGCCAGGCGGCCGCTGGGCCTCTTCTTCTGGTCAGGTGCAGGTCTGCTACCTTGCGGGCGCGGGTGGTGGCTCTGCTCTGCCCCTACCCCAATTGGTGTGTCGTGACTACCATGCCGGCAGGTTGCTGTGCCTGTTCTGGGCGTGGGCGAAGGCTCTGCTCTGCCCCTACTCCTATTGGGGTGATGTGACTACCATGCTGGTGACCCACTGGGATTTTACTAGGTGTGGGAGAAGGCTCTGCTCTGCAACTACTCCAATTGGGGTGACGTGACTACCACACCTGCGGGTCACTGGGCCTGTTCTGTGCACGGGCGGCGGCTCTGTTCTGCCTCTACTCCAATTGGGTTGACGTAACTACCATGCAGGTGTGTCACTGGGTCTGTTCCAGTCACGGGCAGCTGCTCTGCTCTGCCCCTCTGGCTTGATGACAAAGTGAGAGAGACCCAGGTGTTTGTGACTCACTTTCTTCACCAGGAGACCAACTGTTTCTGTCACTGCTGGTATCAATGAAGTTATCTCCTCTGCTGCTTTCTGATGACATCAGAAATTTGCCATGTTGGTATCCCATGTGAAAGGCAGCATTTCGTTCCCTTTTCTGGGTGACCAAAGCAATGAGTGAGTCCTGACCGGCCCTCACAAGCAGTGTCTCAATCCTGTTTCCACTGCCTATGAAGGCTCGGTTGATATTTACCTCCACAGTATTCAGCAAGACCCGGACCGAGAAGCAGTTTCCGCGGGTTCTTTAGCCCTGGGCCAGATCAGTTCCGAGAGGTGGAATTCGGCCGCTCTGGGCTTTGTGTATGTTCTAATAGGAGCAGGCTCCAAGACGGAGTTTCTGCAGGTTCTTTAGCACTGAGCCTGAGTAATTTGTCTGCAACACAAAGGTGAATGGCATCCTGAAATTACCTGTTCTATAGCTGAATGAGCTTCGATCAGTCAAAAACAGGGATGGTGACATCAGCTCTCCAAGATAGTGGCCGCTGGCTTCCTCTGTGGTCTGACCAGTGTGGAGAACCGAATTGGACCGCATCCTTCCCCATCTCAAACAAAGAATTCAGCACTTAGCACAGTGATTGCATACCTGGCAGGAGCCCACAGAATCCACACCACTGTATATTTGCATTGCTATCTCTTCATTTCCCAGTGCGCGCCGCAGACTCTAGCCACAGACCGATTTTCTGAATAAGCAGCATGACGCTCCATGTGGACAAATCACTCGTGTTTGAGCTCACGTAGCTGATCCTCGTGAGATGGAAATATGTCCACTAGGTTTTGGAGCACCCCAATTTTGCTGGAAATTTCTAACAAGATATATTTTAGCCGTTATAACTCGTCATTCTCGTGCACAGTGACGCGGTACATGGGGGTGATGCACTCCCTTCACCACCATCATATGATCCCCCGAAGTTAGTTTGCAGTACTAAGAAACAAATATGTATTTCAGGTGGATGAATATTTCTGAGAATATTCTTGTGAAAACATGATTATAAACCCACATACATGAATATGAATGAATTTAGGGAGTGTATAATAAGAAAAATATACTTCATATTTTGAAAAATCTGGAGAGTGAATATATATATATATATATATATATATATATATATATATATATATATATATACACACTCACAGACATTAAAAAGTAGCATTATGTATGCCAATCGAAATTCACCATGAAATAATATATCATCCACAGATCCAAAAATATTCATTTTAATGAACATGGATTTATATTGTTCAACTAAGAAGCTCACTCATATGTTGTATTTTCAGTTCCAACAGCGTTTAGTAGGAGTGATCTCTTCTCACAATTTGCATCTGCCAAGCCAGCCACCTCACAAAATGTACGAGTGATACCAGGTAGAATTCTAAATGTGCATATGAAAATACATGTGATGAATAGGCTACAGAGAAAGGGAGACAGTTATTCACATATTTGTTAACTTTTAAAACACATGGAGAACTATTTCAATTAAAATTCGCTAGATTTATAACACCTACCATTTATCATAAGAAAGGCAAGTCCAACTATACACCATGCCTCATGTGAACCTCTTGTATTTCTATTCTGTTTGGGTTATTTTTCTCCACCATATTAGGATTAGAAGTCAAAGTCTAGTAGGGTATGTGTTAGTGTCAGGGATTCAGTATTTTGAATGGAAAATTGGAAAATGTATCCAATGTGTATGCAAATATGTGCTACACAAAAAATTCCCACTCTCATTCAGCACAATGCCTTGACATTACCTTCACCCCACATAAGACACAATTAGAGGAGAAGAGTTAGAAAATCTGTGAATACATATATGGAATGAAAAATGCTCAGGAGTTCACAAATTTGCAGGTGGTAGAGGAGTTTCCAAAAGTAATGGACAGGGTAAAAATTCCACAAACATGAAGTTCTGCCAGCCTAACATCTGGAGAAACTGCCTCTGAGGTTGGGCAATGAAATATATGCTGTTGTTAGGAGCATTAGTTTCATTTGTTGTGAGACCATCATAGCTGAGTCTTCATCTATGTGATCTGGATGACATGGATTCTTATTTTCCAATGAACATGAGGCAGCAGTGCTGAATTTTCTATTTGTAGGTAACCTGTGGCCACTGGGGTCTAAATGTCTCCTCTTGTGGACTGTAATTCCATTTGGTCATCCTCCACTATTCGTGGTATTTCTTGCTGCTGCACTGGGAGTTTGGTATTTGCTTCATGAAATACAAGGAGTTCAACTGGGACACAGTGCTGAAGTGAGTTCTGTCAAGTGTGGTGGGTCAGGTTCGTCAGGAGAATGCACCAACCAGGCTTCTATCCCACATAGCTTGCCCCATTTTCCATAGCAACCTGATTCTGAACATTGCCCTAAAACCTCTCCATATAACAATATGCTTTTACATATAAGGGTCTACTGGCTGCAAAATGTCAGTCACAATCCATTTGGAAGCCAATGGCAGATCCACATGCCCCCACCACAGATGTTTTATTACACACCTGCCATCCACTACTCTAGTACAACTACTCAGCAGGATCCAACTTACTGGCATCTCTGTTAAACACCATTTTCATAAAACCCAGTCAATCAAGGCACTTTCTTGTATACTCATGATCAGCAACAGGACATTCAAATGTTCTCCAGAGCTACCTGGTCATGGGAATTTCAAAAATTTCATGGTATTGATCTAGCCAATTTTCAAGGATGAAGTTGGAGGCACTGTGGATTTCAATTCACTCAGAAACCATTAAATGGTGAGGAAGCTCATTTCTATGAAAACTCTGGAGAATTCTTACAGGCAAGGCTTCCAAAAGTGCCCAAAAGTCAGATTAAGCCAGGCCCATTGAGGTTTACAATGTATGTTCCATGTGTGTTTTGACTCTCAAATATGGCTGCCAAGTCTTTAAGAATAATATCATGTGATATCCTGGCTGAGATTCCCTGTGCTCTGTGGAAAGTCACCTTGGGCCTAGATGTCACTTTCCAAGGGCAACTCTCATGCATGGCCATCTAAAATTCCAACACAATTCCTGGCAATAATTCTCTGAGATCAGTAAAAGAACTCAGTCTCTAAGGGGAATCACACCAGGGTGCAAGCCTAGGTGGACCCAGTGATCTCTTCCAACCGCCAGACATATGTCCACAATTAAAACCAAACACTCTCACATGGCACTCATCTTCTTCCATATAGACACTCATCATATCCTCTGGCTGGAGGTTTCCATAAGGGACGCAGCCCACGACAGTGTCTAAAATAAGCTCCCTGCCCCTCATTTGCCTAAAGACAGGGTGGCCTGGACTCTCTTCCTGTGAACCAGGAGTGATCAAATAGGCCTGCCTTTAATATTGCTTGGCTTCTCCAACTTGAGGCCTTCTAGCTTTGGGGTTTAGATTCTTTAAGTGAATTGGAGTCATGAAAATGAAGCACCTATGGTCTAGCCTCTGCAGGGCTTTGAAGAACTCATTTGACCCAAAGGATCCCTATTCTCACTTATGAATATCAGGAACCTACCAGAGGAAGGCAAGAGAGTTCATCAACAATATCTGATCTTTTTGCCATTTTGGTTTTGGATGCACGCATGGGATCTATCTTTAGATCCATCAGGTGTGAGAATCTAAGCCACAGCCTCACACAGGGCCAACAGGCTGATTCAGACATATCCCAATCCTAAGCAATTAAGCAAAGTGCCACAGGTGATGCCCTTTCATTTCCATTTGAAAACTCTTTTCTTCAGGCTTCACAAAGTGGTGGCTTGAGGCAAAAAACTTCCTGACATTCAACAGAACAATAGGTAAGCAGAAGGACCAAAGCAGGGTTTCTCCACTGAGACTTTCCTGGTCAACAGATATCTGAGATTTCTGAGATGCTAGCCATTTCCTTCAGCTTCCAGTACATAGCAATGTCACAGATCTTGGAGGCGGTACAAATCTTGGACACAAAACCATGATACTATTCTGGAGAGTCGCCAGAATTGAGAGAGAAAACAGGAAATTAGGAAGCTTGTAGGTGTTGCCCATCCATAAGGCAAGCCAGAGTCCACTCATGAATTGGGCAGGATGAATGCTGGGAAGCTTTCTACTAGACTGAACACATCCATTGATGCATTGTCTTTTTAATGTCTACAACAATGGACTCAGTGGGATACACTCACACATAGGAACACTCGCCTTGTCAAAGGACTTAATACAAATATTCCACTCCATACCAAACAAACCGCCTTTCCTACCTATCCTCAGAACATGAGACAAAACCACAAACTCACACCCACACCCACAATGGCACCTCCTTCCCCCTAGTAGGTCTGTGACTCCCCGGAGTATCCTCTGACTGGTGAGCCATACTATGTTCCTCCAAAATGACCTCTCCTGTCTCAGATCATGTCTGCTTGGCCAACTCTGTGAAGTTCTCAAGAGCCAGCGGTGAGGCACTACCTGCCTTATCAGGAAAAGCCCCTCTTCAGAGGTTTCCTGGCATTTGGCCTTCCTCACATCTGTAGGTACCAAGAAAGACTGACTCTGTCCTTGGTAAATCCAAACATGTCAGACCACTGGGACTAGGACAGAGACTCTCTCTGGGTGCCTGGCTTCCTGGATTTCAAGTTCAGAGAGTTGCATCACCAAGGAAGTGAGGTGAGATCACTTCCTTCAGGATCTGAATTATGTCACTGCCTTGGCAACCACTTTGTCCTAACAGTTGCTTCCAAAATACTATGAGGTGGAGGCTGCCCTGATTTTCATGGGACACTTTCTCTAGTTAGAATGTTATATCAACCGTAAGCACCCGGGAACAGCTTCCACACAGGACTGGTTTGGTCCATGTTCTATACATTAAGAAGAGAGAGATTGATTCAGAAACAACCCTTCATCCTGACCAGGATGATTGCCATGGAAGATGACTTTTGCTTTCTGAGGTAATTCATAGCTGCCTTCATCTTCACCAGGGATCACTTCTGCATGAACATTTGAGTTTCTCAGCAGGTGAACATCCCCTAGATTCCTGTAGTTTAATACACACACTGTTCCTGCTCTCCTGCAAAGTTAGTGTATGGTTAGGGTTAATAATATGTTCGATTTGGGTTAGGAATCATTCTGCAGGATGAATAATGAGATTGGGAACCTGTGATATTTATAAGAATATATAGGTAAAATATATGTATGAAAACGGGAATCTAAGAAGGATTTGAAGCCCAGAAGGGCATTGAGCCCTTGATTTGGATACTTAGTGTTGAATTATGTTCTGTACAATTGTCTCAGTTAAATCGAAATACAGTGGCATAGGACCTTGTACCTTGGATGATTGAATGTAGAAGAGAACATCCAGTCAAAAAGGGATAGTCAGTAGGATTAGGAAGATAGTCAGTAGGTTTAGGAAAAAGAGTGAGTATATGATTTGGAATAAAAAGCTTCTTTAGCAATAGGGTTTCATTGAGAGAGTGAATGTAAATGTCAGCACATGTGAAGAGTTAGTCACAATGATGAACTGGGGAAAATGTGTAGGAAAGCAGGTGTCAATAGAGACATTACGAAATCAGGCAAAGTATAAAGTGAGTCATAGGATTAGACATTTTCAACAGGGTTGAGTTTGAATACATAATCATAGGAAAAAACAAATATGTCGTCATGAATGGGAATGACATTTGAGAGCATTAGGCAACCTGGACATGGATGTTATTAGTTATCCACGTTCACTTTCCTTTTAGGCTTTTGTACAATCATAAGTGTTACATTTTTATGTTTTTTTTTTGTTCAGAATATTACTGTGATAAAATGTATATGTAGATCAGGTGACATGAATATTTCTTTCACCATTTTTGGGGGCAATATTTTGAAGACGTATACATTAGTATTAGGGGTACAAAGAGGTGTACCCTGTGTCTATTAATATAGAGATAATGCATGAATAGACCATACTATGAATAAATAACGTAACTGATTCCACTTTAAATAATGGATTGAATTGATATGTGAAAATATATAAGAAATCTTATATTGATATACAATCATTCATTCCAACCAGTTATATATCTAATGGTAATATTAGGATTATGGTTTATGAAGAATGGTGTTTGAGTTTTGCTTTATACGTGATGATGTTAAACAAAAATAATGTGTTTGGAAAGAAGTCTCATGAAAAGACCAGTCAAGAAACATGGAGGGATACATGTGTTCTGAATCAGGAAGTGATTGATCGTGAAACAAATGCCTATAAATTTTCTAATTTGTGACTGAAATATATATCCCATGATGTGCATAAACTGAAGAAATAGTAACGTACAAGTGTTGAATAAAAATGAGAGTCAAAATACACATCATGTCCCCTAGAAATCAACTTGCATTGATTTTAAACTGGCTAAGTAACTGTAGAAATATTAGGGTTTGTATGCACCATTCACTGAATTTAGTTTTCAGTACTAGGAAACAATATGTATTTCAGGTGGATGATTATTTCTGAAAATAATCTTGTGGAAAGTTGATTATAAATCCACAGATATGAATATGAATGAATTTAGGGAGTGCATAATAAGACACATATATTTCATATTTTGAAAAATCTATATATATATATACACACACACGCAAAAGCACAGATATTAAAAAGTAGCAATACAGGAGATCCATTATGAAGGCAGGCATGGAGAAATCAAGTCTCTGATCTCTTCAGCTGCGCGGGCATAGGGAGTCGTAAACTGTCTAAATGCTGTTTGCTCAGAATCACTAGGCAATATTGACCTGTTGTGAATCTGGGGTGAACAGTCTGGGCCCCTCAGAACACACACAAAGCCCGGATTGGCTGCATTCAAGCTTAGATTCGTCTGGTTTTTGTGACTCAGCACTAACATTCCCGCTGAAATAACTGGTCGGGCTTTCTGAATTGAGAGTTAAAAGCCAACTGAGCCTTCATAGGCAGTGGACACAGGATTGAAATGGGGCTTGAGAGAGATAGTCAGGACCCACCTGTTGCATTGGTCACCCAGCAAAGGGAACGAACGGTCACCATTTGAATGGGATACCACCATGGCAGAGAACTGACGTCATAGGCGGAGGAGATAACTTCATTGAAACCAGCGCGACAAGTGTGTAATCCCATTGCCATCTCTCTTAACAACGCAGGGAAACCTCAAGGGCCCTTCCCACCTCTGCCGTAATGGCCCCTCCCAGCTCTCCAAGGAGCGCGATACCCAGACCTAGGGAATCAAGATTGGCTCGGGACTCGCGGCGTGGAATTCCCTGCTACTGCTCCCACCAGTGCTGACAATTGAGGTCTCTTACACCACCTACCGGGGCCATGGCTCCTGAAGGGCAAGCAAATTCGCTGGAGGTTCTCAGCCCCAAGCTCTACAAACTTAGGGTCTGAGGAAGGCAAACAAGGAGAGTGTGCCCAGGCGTTCATGGAAACAGGGCTACCAGGAGCAGAGGCCTGGCTTGTAACCAGTATTGTGGTGATCATCACAGGTGAGTGTGGCCTGGCTTGAGGAAGCACAAGAGAAAGCCCTAGGCACTCAGAATTGGAGACCGGCCCAGTCTGGGAGGAAGAGCTGCTGCACAGTGATTGGTTCTCACTTATTGAGAGGAGAAGCTTGGCCCAGTGCGCACAGCTCCACCTACTGGAAGAGAAGTTATTTGAACTCTAGGACTGCATGTATTATTATTATTTTTTTATTTGTATTTTTTTCTTTCATTTTCATTTTTGTTATTGTTGTTCTTTAACTTTTTTAAATGTTTTTATTTTTTAATTTTTTTATTTTATTATTATTATTATTATTTTAAATTTTAATTTTCAATTTTTTAATCATCATCATTACTTAAAACTTTCTTTCTTTATTTTCTATTTTTTTCTTTTGTCTTTTCATTTCTTTTCATTTTTCTTATTCCCCCTTCCTTGAATTCTACCTGCCTACTCTCATTCTCTTTAGTGACTTCTCCCTTCCCTTCTAATATCTTTCCTCCCAAGCATCAAATAAATTTATAAGAGTAAGCAGTAACTCAGTAGTCAAACAGAAGAAGAAGTAACATGAGCAGCATATAAAAACAAGGAAGAAAAGGAGTACGAACAATGAAGGACAGCCTAAATATTCAAGAGCACCTAGAGTCATCAGAAAAATGGTCATATAAAGAACTCAAGTAATACCTTAGACAGATGGAATGGAACCTTAAATAGGATACGAGACAGCAAAAACAAACAGTGATAAAACGCATTGAAAATGAATTACATAAACAGATAAAATGAGAAATTAAGCATCTTTATCAGGAGATAGAGATTATTAGAAAAATCAAACAATAATTCTAGAAATCAAGGAAATGATAAACCAAATTAAAAACTCAATTGAGAGTATCACTAACAGAGTAGAGCAAGTAGAAGACAGAATGTCAGATAATGAAGACAAAATATATCATCTTGAAAAAAGTCTAGCCAACAAAGAAATGCTGTAAAAAATTATGAGAAAACATTCAAGAGATATGGGATAACATAAAAAACAAACAAACTAATGAGTCATATGGATAGAGGAAGGTACAGAGATTAAAACCAAGGGAATGAGAAACCTGGTGAATGAAATAATTACAGAAAACTTTCCAGAAATAAAAATGGAAACGGATAAACAAATTGTAGATGCTTACAGGACACCGAGCACACAAAATCACAGTAGACCAATGCCAAGACACATTGTTATAAAGATATCCAATATACAGAACAAAGAGAAAATATTAAAAGCTACCAGAGAAAGGAGGCAGATTACAATCATTACAATCAGGGGTAAACCAAAAAGTTTAACAAAGGATTTTTCATCATAGACGCTGGAAGTGAGAAGATCCTGGAACAACGTACTTCAAACACTGAAAGACAATGGATGCCAACCAAGAATTATGTATCCAGCAAAATTAAGCTTAAGATAAGACAACAAGATAAAAATATTTCATGATAAACAAAAGCTAAAAGAATTTCAGCCAGATAACCAGCATTGCAAAGCATCTTGAGCAAAACACTACACGAGGAAGAAATGAAAATCAACAACGAAAACCATCAGTGAGAAGTGCCTCAGTAATGACAGAGGGAAGGGGAAAAGCAAATCATGGAGAATCAAACTAATTAAAAAATATATATATATAAAAAACATGGGTGGAGGTACAAACCATATATCAATAGTAACTCTAAATGATAATGGCTTAAACTCTCAAATAAAGTGACATTGGCTTGTAACTTGAAATAAAAAAAAACAAATCCAACAATATGTTGCCTCCAAGGGACACATCTGAATGGAAAAGACATACACAGGCTGAAGGTGAAAGATTGGGAAAATTTATACCATGCACACGGTCCTCGTAAGCAAGCAGGGGTGGCCATCCTCCAATCGAATAAAATCGACCTCAAGACTAATTTAATCAAAGGGATAAGGAAGGACTATATATACTGTTAAAAGAAACCATTCACCGACAAGACATAACAATTATCAATATTCACGCAGCAAATAATGGTGCTGCGACGTTCATAAAACAATTTATCCTCAAGTTCAAGAATCAAATAGACCACAATACAATAATTATGGGTGACTTCAACTCACCTCTCTCACCATTGGACAGATCCTCCAAACAAAAGTTGAATAAAGAAACTATAGAACTCAATATCACAATCAATACCCTATACTTAACTGACATATATAGAATATATCAACCATCATCAAGTGGATATACTTTTTTCTAACCAGCACATGAATCCTTCTCAAAAATAGACCATATGTTATGCCATAGGGCAACCCTCAGTAAATATAAAGGGGTGGAGATAATACCATGAATTTTTTGTGATCATAATGGAATGAACCTGGAAACCAATGATAAAGAAGGAAGAAAAAATCATATATCACATGCAAAATGAAGAATATGTTACTGAATGATCAATGGGTTACAGAAGACATAAAGGAGGAAATCAAAAAATTCTTAGAGATAAATGAAAATACAGACACAACATATCAGATTCTATGGGACACAATGAAAAGAAGTTTTAAGAGGTAAATTCATTGCCTGGAGGTCATTCCTCAAAATAGAAAAACAAACAAACAAACAAATGAGCTCACACTTCATCTCAAAGCCCTAGAAGAAGAAGAGCAAAACAACAGAAAATGTAGCAGAAGAAAAGAAATAATTAAAATCATAGCAAAATTGAAACAAAAGAAACTATTGAAAAAATTAACAAAACTAAAAGGTGCTTCTTCAAAAAGATAAATAAGATCGACAGACCCTTAGCCATGCTAACGAAGAGAAGAAGAGAGAGAACTCAGATTACTAACATACGGGATGAAAAAGGCAATATCACAACAGATGCTACATAAATACAGAAGAAAATTAGAAATTATTTTGAAAAACTGTATTCCAATAAAATAGAAAATAGTGAAGACATCGATAAATTTCTTAAGTCATATGATTTGACCAGACTGAGTCAGGAGGAAACACACAATTTAAACTGACCAATATCAATGGATGAAGTAGAAGAAGCAATCAAAAGACTACCAACCAAGAAAAGCCCAGGACCGGATGGGTATACAGCAGAGTTTTACAAAACCTTTAAAGAAGAATTAATACCAATACTTTTCAAGTTATTCAGGAAATAGAAAAACTGGAAGCTCTGCCAAATTCATTCTATGAGGCCAACATCACCCAGATTCTGAAACCAGACAAAGACACCTCAAAGAAAGAAAACTACAGACAAATATCTCTGATGAACCTAGATGCAAAAATCCTCATTAAAATTCTGGCGAATTGGATACAAAGGCACATCAAAAAAATTGTGCACAATGATCAACTTGAATTCATCCCTGGGATGCAAGGAGGGTTCAATATATGGAAATCAATAAATGTTATTCACAACATCAATAGACTTAAAGATAAGAACCATATGATCATCTTGATAGACGCAGAAAAACCATTCAACAAAGTAGAGCATTCCTTTATGTTCAAAACATTTTAAAAACTAGGGATAACAGGAACTTACCTCGACATTGTAAAAGATAACTATGTTAAGCCTCAGGCTAGCATCATTCTGAATGGAGAAAAATTGAAGGCATTCACTTTAAAATCTGGAACAAGGCAGGGATATCCTCTATCACCACTTCTATTCAATATAGTTCTCGAAAAACTGGCCAGAGCAATTAGAGAGATGAAAGACATTAAAGGCATAAAAATAGGAAAAGAAGAACTTAAATTATCACTATTTGTAGATGACATGATTCTATACATAGAAGACCCAAAAGGGTCTACAGAAAAAACTACTAGAACTAATAAATGAATGCAGCAATGTGGCAGGATATAAAATCAACATGCATAAATCAAAGGCATTTCTGTATATCAGCGACAAAACTTCTGAAACAAAAATGAGTCAAAACACTGCATTCCCAATTTCCTCAAAATAATTAAATACTTGGGAATCAACCTAACAAAAGAGATGAAAGATTTATATAATGCAAACTACAGAACCCTAAAAAGAGAAATAGAATAAGATCTTAGAAGATGGAAAAATATACCCTGTTCATGGATAGGCAGAACTAACATCATCAAAATTGCTATATTACCAAAAGTTCTCTATAGGTTTAATACAATGCCAATCAAAATCCCAAAGAATTTTTTTTTGTAGAAATAGATAAAGCAATGATGAAATTCAAATGGAAAAATAAAAGACCCAGAATAGCAAAAGCAATTCTAAGCAGGAAGTGTGAATCAGGCAGTATAGTGATACCAGATTTCAAATTATATTACAGAGCATTCATAAAAAAACAGCATGGTACTGGTACCAAAACAGGCGGGTGGACCAATGGTACAGAATGGAGGACACAGAGACTAATCCAAAAATCTACAACTGTCTTATATTTGAAAAAGGAGCTAATGGCCTGCAATGGAGGAAGGATAGCATCTTCATCAAATGGAGTTGGGTAAACTGGAAATCCATATGCAACAAAATGAAACTGAACCCCCTCCTCTCGCCATGCACAAAAGTTAACTCAATGTGGATCAAGGAGCTAGATTCAAATCAGAGTCTCTGCGTCTGATAGAATACAAAGTTTGCTCCGATCTACATATTGTGTGGTCAGGCTCCAAATTCCTTAATAGGACACCCATAGAACAAGAGTTAATAATAAGAATCAACAAATGGGACTTACTTAAACTGATTTTTTTTTCTTAAAGAGAGAAACAATAAGAGAGGTAAATATGGAGCCTACATCATGGGAACAAATTTTTAGTCCTCACCCTTCACATGGAGCCCTAATATCCAGAGTATACAAAGTATACAAAGAACTCAGAAAATTAGACAATGAGATAACCAATAACCCAATGGGCCAAGGACCTGAACAGAAACTTCTCAGAGGAGGACAAAGAATCAATTAACAAGTACATGAAAAAATGCTCTCCATTTCTAGCAGTAAGAGAAATGCAAATAAAAACCACCCTAAAATACCTTCTCAATCCAGTGAGATTGGCAGCCATAATGAAGTCAAACAACAACAAGTGCTGGCGAGGATGTGGGGAAAAGGGTACTCTTGTACATTGCTGGTGGGACTGAAAACTGGTGCGGCCAATTTGGAAAGCAGTATGGAGATTCCTGGGAAATCTGGGAATGGAAGCACCATTTGATCCAGCTATTGCCCTTCTCAGACTATTCCCTGAAGACCTTAAAAGAGCGTACTACAGGGATACTGCCACATCGATTTTCATAGCAGCACAATTCACAATTGCTACACTGTGGAACCAACCCAGATGCCCTTCAATAGATGAATGGATAAAAAAATGTGACTTTTATATACTATGGAGAATTACGCAGCACTAAAAAATGACCAAATCTTGGAATTTGCAGGGAAATGCATGGCACTGAGCAGATTATGGTTAGTGAAGCTAGCCAATCCCTAATAAACAAATGCCAAATGTCTTGTTTGATATAATGAGGTCACCTAAGAACAGAGCAGGGAGGAAGAGCATGAAGAAAAGATTAACATTAAGCAGAAACATGAGGTGGGAGGGAAAGGGAGAGAAGAGGGAAATTGCATGGTAATGGAGAGAGACACTTATTGTTACACAAAATTACATATAAGAGGTTGTGGGAAAATAAACAAGGAGAGAAATGATTTAGAGTAGGTATGGTAGAGAGAGAAGATGGGAAGAGAGGGGAGTGGGGATAGTAGAGTATAGGAAAGGTAGCAGAATACAACAGTAACTTATAGGGCATTATGTAAAAATATGGATGTGTAACTAATGTGATTCTGCAATCTGTATTTGGAGTAAAAATGGGAGTTCATAACCCACTTGAATCTAATGTATGAAATATGATATGTCAAGAGCTTTGTAATGTTTTGAGCAACCAATAAAAGAAAAAAAAGTAGCAATATATATGCCAATAGAAATTCATCATGAAATGTATATAATCCACAGATCGAAAAATATTCATTTTACTGAACATGGATTCATGTATAATGTTTTTCAACTAGGAAGCTCACCCATAGGTTGAATTTTCAGTTCCAACAGCGTTTAGGAGGAGTGATCTCTTCTCTCAATTTGCATCTACCAATTCAGCCACCTCACAAGTGTATACGAGTGATATCAGGTAGAATTCTATATGTGCATATAAAAATACATGTGCTGAATAGGCTACAGAGAAAGGGAGATAGGGATTCACATATTTGCTAATTTTAAAAACACATGTAGAACTATTTCAACAAAAAATTGACTAGACTTATAACTCCTACATTATATAATGCAAAAGGCAATTCCAACTATACACCATGCGTCCTCTGAACTGCTTGGGTTTCTTCTCTTTTTGGCTTATTTTTCACCATAATATTAGGATTATTAGTCAGAGACTAGTAGGGTATGGGTTATAGTGTCAGGGATTCAGTATTTCAAATGGAAATTAAAAAATGAATCCAATGTGTATGTAAATATGTGCTACACAAAAATCTTCCCACTCACATTCAGAACAATGCCTTGACATTACCTACGCCCCAAGTAAAACACAATTAGAGTAGAAAAGTGTGAAAATCTATGAATACAAATATGGAATGGAATATGCTCGGGAGTTCACAACCTTGGAGGTGGTAGAGGAGTTTCCAAAAGTAAAGGACAGGGTAAACACTCCACAAACAAGGAGCTCTGCTGGCCTAAGAATTCTTGGGAAACGGCTTCTGAGGTTGGGCACTTGAAATATATGTTGTTGTCATGAGCTTTAGCTTACTTTGTAGTGAGACCATCAAAGCTGGGTCTGCATCTATGTGACCGAAAGACATGGTTTCTTATATTCCAATGAACATGAGGCAGCAGTGCTCAATTCTCTCTTTGTAGCTAAACTGTGTCCATTGGAAGCTAAGTGTCTCCCGGTGGGGACTGTGAAGACATTTGGTCATCCTCCACTTTTCGTGGTATTTCTTGCTTCTGCACTGGGAATTTGGTATTTGCTTCACAAAACATAAAAAGTTCATCTGGGATACAGTGCTGGAGGGAGTTCTGTCACGTGTGGTGGGTCAGGGTCTGCAGGAGAATGCACCAACCAGGCTTCTATCTCACATAGCTTGCCCCAATAACCATAGCAACCTGATTCTGAATATTGCCCTGAAAACTCTCCATTTTACAAGATGCCTTTACATATAAGGGTCTGATGTCTGCACTATATCAGTCACAAGCCATTTGGAAGCCAATGGCAGATTCACATGGCCCCACCATGATGTTTTATCACACACCTGCCCAACACTGCTCTAGGCCCCCTACTCAGCAGGCTCCAAATTACTGGCTTCTCTTGTTCTACAGGATTTTCATGAAACCCAGTCAAAAACAAGGCACTGTCTGGTATACACATGATCAGCAACAGGACATCAAAAGTTTCTGCAGTGCCACCTGGTCATGGGAATTTCAAAAATTTCATGGTATTTATCTAGCAATTTTTCAAGGGTGAAGTTAGAGGCACTGTGGGTTTCAATTCATTCAGGAACCATTAAGAGTTGAGAAAGTTCATTTCAATGAAAGCTCTGGAGAACTCTCACAGTCAATGCTTCTCAAACAGTTGCCAAAAGGTCTCCTAAAGCCAGGCCAATTGACATCTACAATGTGAGGTCCATGTGTGTTTTGACTCAAATATGGCTGCTAAGTCTTTCAGAATAAAATCATGTGATATCCTGGCTGAGATTCTCAGGCCTCTGTGGAAACCACCCTGGGCCTAGATCTCAGTTTCCAAGAGTGAGTCTCATGCGTGGCCTCCTAAAATCCCAACACAATTCATGGCAATACTTCTCTGAGGTCAGTTTCAGAACTCAGTCTCTAAGGGGAATCACACCAGAGTTCAAGCCCAGGTGGACCCAGTCATCCCTTCCATCCGCCAAAAAATGACCACAATTAAAATCAAAACACTCCCACAATGCCATCATCTTCTTCCATGTAGACACTCATCATAACCTCTAGCTGGAGGTTTCTATGAGCCCAAGGTAGTGTCCAAATTAGCTCACTTGCCCCTCATTTGCCTAAAATCATGATGGCCTGGACACTCTTCCTGTGAACCAGGAATGATCAAATATTCTTGCTGTTAAAGTGTTCCACTTCTAAAATTTGAGGCCTACTGGCTGTAGGGTATAGATTCTTTATGTGATTTGGAGTCATGAGAAAACCCAAGCAAATATGGGCTAGCCTCTCCAGGGATTTCAAGAACTCATTTGACCCAAAGGATCCCTATTCTCACTTGATGGAGGTCAGGAACCTAAAACAAGAGGGCAAAAATATTCACCCACAATGACTGCTCTTTTGGCCATTTTAGTTTTGGAAACACATGGGATCTTTCTTTAGATCCATCACGTGCTGAGAATCTAAGCCACAACCTCATACAAAAACAAGAGGCTGATTCAGACACATCCCAATCCAAATCAATTAAGCAAAGAGCCACTCGTGATGTCCATACATTTCCATATGAAAACAGTTTTCTTCAGGCTACACAAAGGGGTGGACTGAGGCAAAGGCCTTCCTGACATTCAGGGTAATAGAAATAGAAGTAAGCAAATGGCCCAAAGAAGGGTTTCTCCACTGAGACTTTACTGGTCACACTGAAATCTGAGTTTTCTTAGATGCTCCCATTCCCTTCAGCTATCCAGTACATGGCCATGTCACAGAACCTTGTGGTGTTACATATTTGGGAAACAAAACCATGAGTCTATTCTGGAGAGTGGCCAGAATTCACGAAGAAAACAGGAACTTTTGAAGATAATAGATGTTGCCCATCCATAAGGCAAGCTGCAGTCCATTCATTAATTGGGCAGTATGAATGCGGGGAAGCTTTCAACTAGAGACAACACATCCATTGATGCATTCTCTTTTCTAATGTCTACAACCACGGATACAGTGGGATACACAGACTTAGAAACACTCACCATGTCAAACGACTTACTAGAAACAGTCCACTCCAAACCAAACAAACCACCTTTCCTACCTATTCTCAGAACATGAGAAAAAACCACAAACTCACACCTACAACGGCAAAGGCACTTCCTTCCCCCAAATAGGTCTGTGACTATCCGGAGTGTCTTCTGACTGGTGGGCCATATTATGTTCCCCCAAAATGGCCTGTCCTGTTTCAGATCTGGTCTCCTTGGCCAACTCTGTGAAGTTGTCAGGAGCCAACGGTGAGCCACTACCTGCTTACTCAGGAAAGGCCCCTCTTCAGAGCTCTGCTGGCATTTGGCCATCCTCACATCAGTGGGTACCAAGAAAGACTGACTATGTCTTTGGGAAAGCAAACAAGTTAGCCCACTGGAACTGGGAGTGGGACTGGCTCTGCGTGCCTTCCTTCCTGGATCCCAGGTTCAGAGAATTCCATCACCAAGGAAGTGAAGTGAGGTCACTTCTTTCAGGAACAGAATATGCTCACTGCCTTGGTAACCACTTTGTGCTAACAGTTGCTTCCAGGGTTCCCATGAGATGGAGGCTGCCCCAACATCCTGTGACACATTCAGAAGTTAGAATGGTATATCAACCATAGGCACCAGGGAACAGCTCTCCACAGAGGCCTGGTTCAGTCCATCTTCTCTTTATTAAGAAGAGAGAGGCTGATTCAGACCATCAATTAATCCTGACCAGGTTGTTTGCCATGGAAGATGACTATTGCTCTCTCAGGTCCTACATAGCTGCCTATATCTTCTGCAAGGATCATTTCTCCATGGATCTTTGATGTTCTCAGCAGGTGGAAGATCATCTACATTCCTATATTGTAAGACCCACACTGTCCCTGCTCTTAAGTAAGTTATACTGAGGGAACAGTGTATGGTTAGGGTTAATAACTTGTTCAATTTGGGTTACAAATAATTCTGCGGGATGAATAATGGTATTGGCAAAATGCGATGTTTACAAGAGTATATATGTGAAACATAAGTATGAAAGCAGAAATCTAGGTAAGATTTGAAGCCCAGAAGGGCATTGGGGACTTGAGTGGGATACTTAGCTTTGAGTAATGTGCAGCACAGATGTCTCAGATAAATCAATATACACTGGCATCGGACCTTGTACCTTGGATATTGAATGTTAAAGAGAACATCTAGTCAAAAACCGATAGTCGGCAGGATTAGGAAGGTAGTTGGTAGGTTTAGAAAAAAGAGTGAGTATAGGATTTGGACCAAAAGTTCTTCAGCAATAGAATTTAGGGTAGAGAGTGTATGTAAATGTAAGCACATGTGAAGAGTCAGTCACAATGATGAACTCGGGAAAAATATAGGAAAGCAGATATCAATAGAGACATTAGGAAATCAAGCAAAGTATAAATTGTGTGATAGGGTTAGACATTTTCAACAGGTTTGAAGTTGAATATATAATCTTAGGAAGAAACCAATATGTAGTCAAAAATAGAATTAATATTTGAGAGCATTAGGCAACCTGGACATGGATGTTTTTAGTAATCCATGCTCACTTTCCATTTACGCTTTGGTACAATTGTAAGTGTGACCTATGCTTTTTGTGTCCAGAATATTTCTGTAATAAAATGTGTATGTAGATCAGGTGACAATAGTATTTCTTCCACCAATTCTGGGAGCAATATTTTGAAGACTTACAAATTAGTATGGGGGTACAAATAGGTGTACCCTGTTTCTATGAATATAGACATAATGCATGAATAGACCATACTGTGAATAAATAATATAACTGGATCCACTTTAAATAATGAATTGAATAAATATCTGAAAATTTATAAGAAATTTTATATTGATATGCAATCATTCATTCCAACCAGTTATATATCTAACGATCATCTTAGGGTTACGGTTTATCATAAAGGGTGTGTGAGTTTTGGTTCAAAATTGATTATGGAAATAGAAAATAATATATTTGGAAAAAAGTCTCATGAATAGACCAGTCAAGAGACATAGAGGAATACATGTGTTCTGGAGCAGGAAGTGATTGAAAGTGAAACAAATGCCTATAAATTTGCTAACTAGTGAATAAAATATATATACTATGATGTGCATAAACTGAAGAAATAGTAATGTACCAGTGTGGAATAAAAATTAACGTCAAAATACACATCATGTCCCATAGGAACCTACATGCATTGATGTTAAACTGGGTCAGTTAATGTACACATATTAGGATTTGTATGCACCTTTTACTGAAGTTAGTTTTCAGTACTAGGAAACAAATATGTATTTCGGGTGGATGAATATTTCTAAGAATAATCTTGTGAAAAGTTGATTATTAATCCACATACATGAACATGAATGAATTTAGGGAGTGTATATAAGACACATATATTTCATATTTTTAAAAATATGGAGAGTATATATATATATATGTATATATATATATATATACATATATACATATATATACACACACACACACACACACACACACACACAGACATTAAAAAGTAGCAATATATATGCCAATCAAAATTCATCATGAAATATATATCATAAAGATGCAAAAACATTCATTTTAGTGAACATGGGTTTATGTATAATGTTGTTCCACTGGGAAGCTCACCCATAGGTTGAATTTTCAGTTCCAACAGCGTTTAGGAGGAGTGATCACTTCTCACAGTTTGTATCTGCTAAGTCATATATCTTACAAGGATGTACGTGTGATACCTTGTAGGATTCTATTTGTGCATATAAAATACATGTGCTGAATAGGCTCCAGAGAATTGGAGACCGTAATTCTCATATTTGTTAACTTTAAAAACACATTGGAACTATTTCAATTAAATATTGAATAGATTTATAACACCTACCCTTTATAATGCAAAAGGCAAGTCCAACTCTGAACTGCAAGTATTTATGTACTGTTTGGGTTACTTTCTTCCATCATATTAGGATTAGTAGTCAGAGTCTAGTAGAATATGGGTTAGTGTCAGGGATTCAGAATTTCAAATGGAAAAAAGGAAAATTAATCTTCCAACTCTCATCCAGAACAATGCCTTGTCATTACCTTCGCCCCAAGGAAGACACAATTAGAGTAGAAGAGTTACAAAATCTGTGATTACATTTCTGGAATCGAAAATACTCAGGAGTGCACAAACTTGGAGGTGGTATAGGAGTTTCCAAAAGTAAGGAAAGGGTACACACTCCACAAACATGAAGCTCTGCTTGCCTAAAACTTTTTTAGAAACTGCCAGTGAAGTTGGGCACTGAAATATAGGTTGTTGTCAGGAGTTAAGCTTCCTTTGTAGTGAGACCCTCAAAGCTGGGTCTTCATCTATGTGACCTGGAGGACATCGTTTCCTATTTTCCAATGAACACGAGGCAGCAGTGCTCAATTCTCTCTTTGTAGGTAAACTGTGTCTCCCTGTGTGGACTGTGAAACAATTTGGTCATCCTCCACTTTTCGTGGTGTTTCTTGCTGCTGCACTTGGAGTTTGGTTCATGCTTCACAAAATACAAGGAGTTCAACTGGGAAACAGTGCTTGAGGTATTTCTGTCACGTGTGGTGGGTCAGGGTCTGCAAGAAAATTCACCAACCAGGCTTCTATCTCTCAATGATTGCCTCCTTGTCCATAGCAACCTGATTCTGAACATTGCCCTGAATCTACACCATATAACAAGATGCCTTTACATATAAGGGTCTGATGTCTGCACTCTGTCATTTACAAGCCATTTGGAAGCCAATGGCATATCCAAATGGCCCCACCATGATGTTTTATCACACACCTGTCCACCACTGCTCTAGGCCCACTACTCAGCAGGCTCCAAAATACTGGCATCTCTGTTCTAAACAATTTTCATGAAACCCTGTCAATCAAGGCACTGTCTGGTACACTCATGGTAAGCAACAGGACATCGAAAGTTTCTGCAGTTCCACCTGGTCATGGAAAATTCAAAAATTTCGTGGTATTTATCTAGCCATTTTTCAAGGATGACGTTGGATGCACAATTATTCAGGAACCATTAAATGTTGAGAAAGTTCATTTCAAAGAAAATTCTAGAGAACTCTCACAGGCAAGGCTTTCCAAAGAGTGGACAAAAGGTCACTTGAAGCCAGGACCATTGAGTTCTACAATGTGAGGTCCTATGTCTTTTGACTCTCAACTATGGCTGCCAAGTCTTTCAGAATAAAATCATGTGATATCCAGGCTGAGATTCCCAGTTCTTTGTGGAAAGCCACCCTGGTCCTAGATCTCAGGTTCCAATGGCGACTCTCATGCGTGGCCTCCTAAAATCCCAACACAATTCATGGCAATTCTTCTCTGAGATCAGTTTCAGATCTCAGTCTCTAAGTGGAAACACACCAGAGTTCAAGCCCAGTTGACCCAGTCATCTCTTCCAACCGCCACACCAATGA
This sequence comes from Callospermophilus lateralis, assembly GCF_048772815.1. Taxonomy (NCBI): domain Eukaryota; kingdom Metazoa; phylum Chordata; class Mammalia; order Rodentia; family Sciuridae; genus Callospermophilus; species Callospermophilus lateralis. Next base: position 1,149,719 of record NW_027513770.1, read on the forward strand.
CCAGAATTAAAACCAAAACACTCCCACATGGCCCTCATTTTCTTCCATATAGACACTCATCATAACCTTGGCTGGAAGTTTTTATGAGGCACACAGCCCAACACAATGTCAAAATAAGCTCCCTTGCCCTTCATTTGTCTAAAGTCAGTGTTTCCTGGACAACGTTCCTGTGAACCAGGACTGATCAAAGAGGTCTGAAATTAATACTGTTCTGCTTTTCCAATTTGAGGCATACAGACTGTCGGGTATAGTTTCTTTATGTGATTTGCAGTCATGAGAAAACCCAAGCACCTATGGGCTAGCCTCTGCAGGGCTTGAAGAACTCAGTTGACCCAAAGATCCCTGTTATCACTTGATGGAGATCAGGAACCTTACAGAGGAAGGCAAGAGACTTCATCACAATGACTTCTCCTTTGGCCATTTTGGATTTGGATGCACACATGGGATCTTTCTTTAGATCCATCAGGTGCTGAGAATCTAAGCGATAATCTCACACTGCACTAAGAGGCTGATTCAGACATATCCCTTTGCAAAGCCAGGAGCCACAGGTGATGCCCATTTATTTCCATTTGAAAACTGTTTTTTTCAGGCTTTGGAAATGTGTGGCCTTAGGCAAAGTCCTTCCTTTCATTCAGGGCAACAGAACAATAGGTAAGCAAAATCCCAAAGCAGATTTTCTCCACTGAGACTTTCCTGGTCACACTGATATCTGAGTTTTCTGAGATATTCACCATTCTCTTCAGCTATCCAGTACATGGCCATGTCCCAGATTGTGGAGGAAATACATATCTTGAACACAAAACCATGAGCCTATGGGAGAGTGACCAGATTCAGGAAGATATCAGGAATGTAGGAAGGTAATAGGTGTTGCCCATCCATAAGGTAACCTGCAGTCCATTCATAAATTGGACAGGATGAATTCTGCGAAGAATTCTACTAGATAGGACACATCTATTGATGCATTCTCTTTTCTATTGTCTACAACCACAAATACAGTGGGATACCCAGACACAGAAACACTCACCTTCTCAAAGGACTTACTAGAAACAGTCCACTCCAAACCAAATAAACCGACTTTCCTACATATTCTCAAAACTTGAGACAAAATCACAAACACACAAACACACACACACACACACACCCACAAAGGCACCTTCTTTCCCCAAATTGGTCTGTGACTATCCGGAGCGTCCTCTGACTGGTGGGCCATACTATGTTTCCCCGAAATGGGCTGTCCTATGTCAGATCTGGTCTTCTTGGCCAAAACTGTGAAGTTATCAGGAGCCAGCGGTGAGCCACTGCCTGTTTTCTCAGGTAAAGCCCCTCTTCAGAGCTTTCCTGGCATTTGTCCATCTTCAATTTAGTAGTTGCCAAGAAAGACTTACTCTATCCTTCTTAAATCCAAAAATTTGAGACCACTGGGACTTAGACTGGGACTGCCTCAGGGTGCCTGGCTTCCTGGATTCCAAGTTCAGAGTGTTCCATCAACAAGAAAGTGACATGGGTCACTTCGTCTAGAACTGAATGAGGTCACTGCCTTGGCAACCACTTTGTCCTAACAGTTGCTTCCAAGGGTCCATGAGATGGATCCTGCCCCTACTTCCTATGACACTTTCACAAGTTAGAATGGAATATCAACCATAGGAACCCGGGAACAGCTCTCCACACAAGCCTGGTTTGGTCCATCTTCTCTAAAATAAGAAGAGAGAGACTGCTTCAGACACACCCCTTCATCCTGACCTGTTTTTTTTTTTTTTTTTGTCATGAAAGGTGACTTTCGCACTCTCAGGTCCATCATAGCTGCCTACATCTTCTTTAGGGATCATTTCTGCATGGACCTTTGAAGTTCTCCGGAAGTTGAAGATCTCCTACATTCCTGTATTGTAAGACCAACTCTGTCCCTGCTCTTCTGTAAAGTTAGATTGAGGGAACAGTGTATGGTTACAGTTAATAACAGGTTTGATTTGGGTTAGGATCATTCTGCTGGATGAATAATGGTATTGGGAACCTGCAATATTTATAAGATTATATAGGTGAAATATATGAATTAAAACAGAAATCTCGGTAACATTTGAAGCCCAGAAGGGCATTGGGTCCTTGATTGGGATACTTAGCTTTTAATTATGTTCTGCACAGATGTCTCAGATAAATCTATACACAATGGCATAAGATCTGATACCTTGGATGATTGAATGTTGAGGAGAACAACCATTCAAAGAGGGAGAGTCGGTAGGATTAGGAAGATAGTTGGTAGGATTATAAAAAAGTGTGAGTATAGCTTTTGGACAAATAGTTCTTTAGCAATATGTTTTCAGGTAGACAGAAAATGTAAATGTCAGCATATGTGAAGAGTCAGTCACAGTGATGAACTGGAGAAAATATGTAGGAAAGCAGATATCAATAGAGACATTAGGAAATCAGGCAAAATATAAAGTGAGTGATAGCAAAAGACATTTTCAACAGGCTTGAGATTGAATATATAATCTTAGGAAGTAACAAATATGTAGTCACCAATAGGATTGACATTTGAGAGCATTAGGCAACCTGGACATGGGTGATTTTCATAATCCATACTCACATTCCATTTAGGCTTTGGTACAATCATAAGTGTGACTTTGCATTTTGTGGCCAGAATATTACTGTGATAAAACGTATATGTAGATGAGGTGACATGAGTATTTCTTGCACCATTTCTTGGAGCAATATTTTGAAGGGTTATAAATTAGTATTGGGGGTACATATAGGTGTACCATGTATGTATAAATATAGAGAGAATGCATGAATAGACCATACTGCGAATAAATAATATAACTTGTTCCAACTTTAAATAATGGATTGAATTGATATCTGAAAATACACAGGAATCATATATTGATATACATACATTCATTCCAACCAGTAATACATCTAATGGTAATATTACGGTTGTGGTTTATCACCAAGAGTGTGTGAATTTTGCTTCAAATTTGATTATGGAAATCGAAAGTAATGTGTTTGGAAAGAAATCTCATGAAATGACCACTCAAAAACAAGGAGGAATACATATGTTCTGAAGCAGGAAGTGATTGAATGTGTTACAAATTTCTTTAAATTTGTGAACTTGTGGATGAAATGTATATTCTATAATGTATAAAAACTGCAGAAATAGTAATGTACCAGTGTTTAATAAAAATGAACGTCAAAATACACATCATGTTCCATAGGAATCTACTTGCATTGATGTTAAAGTGGGTCAGCTACTGTAAAAATATAAGGATTTGTTTGCACCATTCACTGAAGTAACTTTTTAGTACTAGAAAACAAATATGTATTTCAGGTGGATGAATATTTTTAAAATAATCTTATGAAAAGTTTAATATAAAGCCACATACATGAACAAGAATGAATTTAGGGAGTGTATAATAGGACATATATTTTATGTTTTGAAAAATCTAGAGAGTATATATATATATATATATATATATATATATATATATATATACACACACACACACACACACAAAACACACACAGAGACATTAAATAGTAGCAATATATATGCCAATTAAAATTCATTGTGAAATATATATCATCCACAGATCCAAAATATTAATTTTACTGAACATGGATTTATGTATAATGTTTTTCAACTAAGAAGCTCACTCATAGTCTGAATTTTCAGTTCCAAAAGCATTAATGAGGAGTGATCTCTTCTCACACTTTGTATCTGCCAAGTTAGCCACCTCTCAAGAATATACGTGTGATACCAGGTAGGATTCTATATGTGTATATAAAAATACATGTGCTGAAAAGGCTACAGAAAAATGGAGACAGGAATTCACATATGTGTTAACTTTAAAAACACATGCAGAACTATTTCAACAAAAAATTGACAAGATTTATAACTCCTACCCTATATCATGCAAAAGGCAAACCAACTATCCACCATGCCTCCTCTGAAGTGCTAGTATTTCTATTCTGTTTGGGTTACTTTTCTCCATCATATTAGAATTAGTAGTCAGAGTCTAGTAGGGTATGGGTTAGTGTCAAAGATTCAGCATTTCAAATGGAAAATTGAACAATGAATCCAATGTGTATGTAAATATGTGCTACACAAAATTATTCCCACTCTCATCCAGAACAATGCCTTGACAATTACTTCACCCCAAGTAAGACACAATTAGAGGAGAAGATTTAGAAAATCTGTGAATAAATATGTTAAATGGAATATGCTCAGGAGCTCACAACCTTTGAAGTGGTGGAGTAGTTTCCAAAAGTATGGGACAGGGTAAAAACTCCACAAACATGGAGGTCTGCTGGCCTAGAGACTTCTAGAGAAACTGCCTGTGAGTTTGGGCACTTGAAAAATATGTTGTTGTCAGGAGCTTTAGCTTCCTTTCTAGGGAGACCATAAAAGCTTGGTCTGGATCTATGAGACCTGGAGGACATGGTTTCTTATTTCCCAATGTACATGAGGCAGCAGTGCTGAATTCTCTTTTTAGGTAAACTGTGGCCACTGGGGGATAAATGTGTGCCAGTGTGCACTGTGAAGCCATATGGTCATCTTCCATTTTCGTGGTGTTTCTTCCTGCTGCACTGGGTGTTTGGTATTTGCTTCACGAAATACAAAGAGTTCAACTGGGTCACAGTGCAAGAGGAAGTTCTGTCATGTATGGTGGGTCAGGTTTTGCAGGAGGATCCAAGAACTAGGATCCTATCCCACATATCTTGCCCCCTTGACCATAGCACCCTGATTCTGAACAATGTCCTGAAACCTCTCCAAATAACAACTTGCCTTTACATGGAAGGTTCTGCTGGCTGCACCATGTCAGTCACAAGGCTTTTGAAGCCAATGGAAGATACACATGGCCCCACCACAGATGTTTTATCACATACCTGCCCACCACTGCTCTAACCTACTACTCAACAGAGTCCAACTTACTGGCATCTCTGTTCTACACCATTTACATGAAACCCAGTCAATCAAGGCACTGTCTGGTATATTCATGATCAGCAACAGGACATCAAAAGGTTTTCCAGTGCCACCTGGTGATGGGAAATTCAAAAATTTCATGGTATTTATCTAGCCATTTTTCAAGGATGAAGTTGGAGGCACTGTGAGTTTCAATTCTTTCAGGAACCATTAAATGGTTAGGAAGCTCATTTCAATGAAATCTCTGGAGAACACTCACAGGTAAGACTTCCCAAAGAGTGGCCAAAAGATCATATGATGTTATGCCCATTTAGGTCTACAATGTGAGGTCCATATGAGTTTTGACTCTCAACTATGGGTGCCAAGTCTTTCAGAATAAAATTTGTGGTATCCTGGCTGAGAGGCTCAGTGCTCTGTGGAAAGCCACCCTCGGCCTAGAACTCAGTTTCCAAGGGCAACGCTCATGCCTGGCTTCCTAAAATCTCAACACTATTTATGGCAATACTTCTCTGAGATCAGTTCCAGAACTCAGACTCTAAGGGAGTCACACCAGAGTTCAAGAACATGTGGACCAAGTCATCTCTTCCAACCGCCACCCAAATGACCACAATTTAAACCAAAACACTCCAACGTGGCGCTCATCTTCTTCCATATAGACACTCACAATAACCTATGGCTGGAGTTTTCCATGAGGGGCACACCCCAAGACCGTGTCCAAAATAAGCTCTCTTGCACCTAATTTGCCTAAATTCAGGGTGGCCTGGACACCCTTCTTGTGAACCAGGAGAGATTAAGTAGGCCTCCCGTTAATACTGCTCCGCTTCTTCAATTTGAGGCCAAATGACTGTGGGGTTTGGATTCTTTATGTGAATTGGAGTCTTGAGAAAACCCAAGCAAATATGGGCTAGCCTCTGCAGGGCTTTGAAGAACTCATTTGACCCAAAGGATCCCTAATCTGACTTGATGGAGGTCAGGAAAGTTACAGAGGAAGGCGAGAGACTTCATCCACAAGGACTGCTCTTTTGGCCATTTTGTTTTTGGATGTAAACATGGGATCTTTCTTTAGATCCATCAGGAGCTGAGAATCTAGGTCACAGCCTCACACAGGGTAAATAGGCTGATTCAGACACATCCTTTCCAAAGCAATTAAGCAAAGAGCCACAGGTAATGCCCATTCATTTCCATTTGAAAACTGTCTTCTTCAGGCTTCAAAAAGTGGTGGACTGAGGAAAAGACCTTCCTGACATTCAGCGCAACAGAAGAATAGGTAAACAAAAGGCCCCAAGCAGGGTTTCTCCACTGAGACTTTCCTGGTCACACTGATATCTGAGTTTTCTGAGATGCTCACCATTCCCTTCAGTACATGGTCATGTCACAGAGCTTCGAGGTTGTACATATCTTAAACAGAAAACCATGAACCTATTCTGGAGAGTGGCCAGAATTCAGGAATAAAACAGGAACTAAGGAAGATAGCAGGTGTTGCACATCAATAAGGCAAGCTGCAGTCCATTCATAAATAGGGCAGGATGAATGCTGTGAAGCTTTCTACTAGACAGGACATATTCATTGATGCATTCTCTTTTCTAATGTCTACAACCACGGACACAGTGGGATACACAGACATAGAAATTCTCGCCTTGTCAAACGACTTACAAGAAACAGTTCACTCCAAACAAAACAAACTGCCTTTCATACCTATTCTCAGAACATGAGAGAAAACCACAAACCCACACGCACACAACAAAGGCACCTCCGTTCCCCAAGTAGGTCTGTGACTATCCGGAGTGTCCTCTGACTGGTGGGCCTTAATATGTTCCCTGGAAATAGCCTGTTCTGTCTCAAATCTGGTCTTTTTGGCCAACTCTGTGAAGTTGTCAGGAGCCAGCGGTGAGCCACTGCCTGCTTTCTCAGGAAAGGCCCCTCTTCATAGCTTTCCTTGCATTTGGCCATCCTTACATCAGTAGGTCCCAAGAAAGACTGAGTCTGTCCTTGGTAAATCAAAATAAGTTTGACCACTGGGACTGGGACTGGGACTGGCTCTGGGTGCCTGGCTTCCTGGATTCCAAGGTCAGAGAGTTCCATCACCAAGGAAGTTAGGTGTGGTCACTTCCTTTTGGAACTGAATGAGGTCACTGCCTTGGCAACAACTTTGTCCTAACAGTTGCTTCCAAGGTTACCATGAGAAGGAGGCTGCTCCTACTTCCTGTGACACTTTCACAGGTCAGAGTGGTATGTCAACCATAGGCATGCAGGAGCAGCTCTCAACACATGCCTGCTTTGGTCCACCTTCTCTACATTAAGAAGAGAGTGGCTGATTCAGACACATCGCTTCATCCTGAGCAGGTTGTTTGCCATGGAAGACTTTTGCTCTCTCAGGTCCTTCATACTTGCCTACATCTTCTCCAGGGTTCATTTCTGCGTGGACCTTTGAGGTTTTCAGCAGGTGGAAGATCCTCTATAATTCTGTATTTTAATACCAATTCTGCCCCTGCTCTTCTGTAAAATTAGATTGAGAGAACAGTGTATGGTTAGGATTAATAACAGGTTCGATTTGGTTTAGAAAGAAAACTACACGGTTGAGCAAACAGGGTCCTACAGTTAGCAATAATATGAGGATTTTTAATGGACCGGCCATGGCAGATAAAAGCGTAGTTAATCAGGTCACTATGTGAACCAAGACTCAAACCTCCCTTTTGGGGCCTCTGTCTCTCTTTGACGCTCTTCAAGTCGTTTTCTTAATTTACTCATAGATTCTTTTACAACTCCAGTATTGTCGGCATAAAAACAACATTCTTCCCTCAATGCAAGCAAAAAGGCACCTTTCTCTCATAAAGAGGAGGTCCAACACTCGCCTGCTTTGTAAAACAACTTCAGAAAGAGAGAGGTTAAAATTCCTGTAAAGCTGTGATGTCGGTTTTTAATGTCTTTAAACTTTGGCATATTTCTGCTTCTAATTGTGTCTTTGTTGTGTCTCATGGACTAGCCCACCCCTTCAGCAACTATTATTTCTAATAGGATGGCTAAAGTGAGGGATACAGGTTCCCAGTGGAACCGGGTTGTATGCCCCCTATTTGATCTTTAAATGAACCTAAGTCATGATAGAGAACTCTGGAAAACATCTGCATCATTACATAATTAATCACATATATTGACCATTTTATGAAAACATAAATAATGTTAAAGTGTATAGAATTATACTGTTGTAGGAACGGGCAAGGAAAGGGACCTAAGATAGCACCAAACACAGGAAAACAGTCTTATTTGGTTGCATCCGGATTTAGAGGGCATTGCTTCTGTTGTAATCAATTAATCCCCTGAACCCCAAGTTTCGGTAGTTTTAGAATTTGTACCCAACATGTAAGGGAAGTGGCTCAGTAGTTCACAGTCTGTAGAAATTCACAGAAATCAGTTTTTGTTTCTGTTTTTGTTCCTCTGTTCTGGGCAAGTTAACTTTTCAAAGACACCTTGGAAAGGGAGAGCTTTTTTGTCTCTTTTTTTTCTCCCTGCCAGCTGTCACCATGAAGCCCAATTGGTAACTTTTTTATCTTAGAAATCTAGCCATCTCTGTGAAGCCCCAGCTCAAGGCCAGAGGCCTTGTTCACATATTTTGTGAAAATCTAGTAAGGCAGTGTCAAGCTTAGGGGTGGTGATTTTTCCAGCCAGTGGCCAAGTAGAACAGGGCAACACGAAAAGTGGAAGTTTATCTACATTGAACTCTTTCAGAGGGACTCTTTTGCTGAAAGACCTAATGTAAGCCTCGGTGAAGACTTCTGGAGAAGGTTATTTAAGACATATCTATGGACCTGGTACAGAGGGGGAAGACGGGGAAGGCGAGGCTGAGAGCAGCTCCGTGGATCTGAGAATGAGGAAGATGAGATGTAAAAGAATAATGGAAAAGGGGTTTGGGATTTTCCTAGAACAAAACTTGAGCAGTAGAACAGGTAGAGCAGAGGTGAAGATGGGAGTGAGTATTCCAAAAAGCCTGTGAGGGACTTTAAATTCTTAGTAACCTGTTTTCAGTGATGACAAAGCAACTTTAAAGGCTATTTTTATTACATCTTGGATAGGGGTCTGAGGGCTCTTCTCAGCTGGTTTGAGCTTTGGTTTAGCTTCTTAGAGGACTTGGTGGGACCTAGTGCAGGCACAGACAGAAAAAGAGAGGAGTGAGTGAGTGGAGGGGTACCTCAGTACCTGCTACCTCAGCAAGGGGGCAATGGTCTGAGAACTGGCGGAGGTTTGGGTTTTTGATGTAGTAATTGGAGGGAAGAAATCAGGTTGCTGAGGTGGGAGTGAAAGCAGAGAGTCTAGAGCAGAAGGCTGAGGGTGAGGAAGTATTGGAGAAGCATAGTACAGGATGTGAGTGAAGGAGGGAAAAGGATTCCACATAGGGGAATTTTCCCCTTTTGAGCACTTGCCGAAGTTAAAAATGTCACGCAGAATTTGAGGATCTAGAGAACCCTCTGGGGGCCATAGTTTTTGGTTGTCTAATTGGTTATATGGCCAATGCTGTGTACTGAATTTGATGAGGAGTTTGGGTTCCACCAGGCAGCCCCGGTATGCTCACATCAACATGAATTACACAAGAAGATGGCTTTCCCCCCACACAGCCATGGCTGTTTGTGGCTTTGATAGTCCGCCGGGCATATATAGTAATCTAGGCTAACCAACCTGAATCTGGCTCGCGTTTCCGTGCATCCATAATGTTTGTTTCAATTATCTATGGTACGGAAGGGATTTAATTGAACTTTAGTGGGATCCTCTTCATTGGGGTTATCTCAATAGGAAAGACCTATACCAAGCTGAAAAATGTCTGGGTGGAGAGATAGCCACCAGGTCCCTAAGGGGTTCTGTATGTGAGATAGACCATACTTCTTGTCTAGTAAGATTTCAGATCAGCCTTCACTGCTGAACAGGCTGATGAGGGTTAGGAGTACTGGTGGCCAAGGGGAGAGTCTATAGTCTTGTCCACATAGCGAATACGCAATTTGAAATGGTTACCAGTTTTTTCCAGTTTCCAACCAGAGTCTGGACACAGCGAAGGCTTGAGATGAGAGGCATGAATCAAAAAAGTGATTCTGTCTACTTTTATGGCTGTAGGTGTTATAAGTAGCACCTGGTATATTCCTTTCCAGCGGTGTTCTAGGGATAACACCTGATGTTGTCTTATGTTGACGAAGTCTCTTACTTGATATTTATGTGGAATCCCCTCGTTCCCAGGTTGGTAGGCAGTGGCCAGCTGTTTCCACAGTTATCACTGAGTTCTTTCAATGGCTTTAAGTCTGTCAAGCAAGGGGTTTGGAAGGGATTGTTAGGCCTTAGAGTTTGGGATTAGGTCCCTTACTGGATGATGGGCATCATAGAGAATTTCATAGGGGGTGAGGTTACACAAAGAAACTGAGGGAGTATTTCTCGCATGAAACAGTGCATAAGGCAGGAGCATAGTCCAATCTTTTATGCCAGTCTCTAAGCTTAATTTTGTTAAGGTTTCTTTAATGGTTCTATTTATTTTTTCTACCTCTCCTGAGCTCTGGGGTATATAAGCATAATGTAACTTACAATTAATCCACACCTGACTTACCTGGGCCATGAACACAAGTCCATTATTAGACCCTATTATCTTAGACAGACCGTATCTTGGAAAAATATCTTCCAGGATCTTCTTGAGAACCATTTGCGCCATTTTTTTTTTCTGTGTGTGTGTGTGTGTGTGCGTGTGTGTGTGTAAGGCTTCAATCCATCCTGAGAATGTATCCACAAAGACTAGGAGATTTTTAAGTCCATACCTTGCTGGCTTAATTTCAGTAATGTCCACTTCCCAGAATTGTCCTGGTCTGGTTCCTCGTAGGTGCTTTCGTCTAAGAAACTTGGAAGGGTAAGCATTAAACAATTGACTGACCCGACAGGCTTTTGTTACCAGTTCAATTATTTCCTTTCGCTGTGAGTCAGTTAGTGGAAAACTCTGTTCTTAATCCTACAGGAATGCCTGCAGTTTCTTTGAACCAAGGTGAGTGAGTTGATGTACATTTTTAACGTAGTGTGGGGCTTTCTGTAATTGCAGGCTGAGCTCAGTAAAGTTGAGGCGTTCAATGTCAGTGTCCTTAGATGTTATCTAAAACTTCCTGGTACTTAGGGGTCCATTGGAATTGGGCATCTCCCTTTAACAGCGGGTATAAAGGAGCAGCTAAGGACTCAAACCCATTTATCCATACCCTGCAAAACCCAGCAATCCCAAGAAACTCTTAGTTGTCTGCTGTAAGATGGGGTTGGTATATGCTCAATGGTTTGTTTTCTGGGCTCAGTGAGCCATCGTTTACCGCCCCTAAGGAAATAGTCGACGAAGATTACTTCTTGCTGGCAAATTGGGCAATTTTGGCCAAAGCTCTATACCCGAGTTGAGCAAGCTAGGATAATAGTGCTTGGGTCCCAGTTCACAGTTTTCCTGGGTGTTGGATGCCAGTAGCAGGTGATCCACATATTGAAGCTGGGTGACTTCGGGGTGTGTAGTTCAGAAATTGTTGAGATCTCTGTGAAGGGCTTCATCAAAGAGAGTGGGGGAGTTTTTGAACCCCTCTGTGAGTCTAGTCCAAGTTAGTTGACTAGACTTTCCGGTTTCTGGGTCTACCCACCCAAAAGCAAACAGCAACTGACTATCTTTATGCAGAGGCAAGCAAAAGAAAGCTTGTTTTAAGTCCAGAACAGTATACCATTTTTGCTCAGGGTTCAGAGTGCAAAGCAGATTGAACAGATTAGGTACCGTGGGGTGAATGTCCTGCACTCTGTTGTTGATCACTCTTAGGTCTTTAACAGGGTGACAGTCCCTGGTTCCTGGCTTTTTCTTCTAATAGCAGGGGAGTGTTCCAGGCCAATTGACAGGGCCTTAGGACCCCTAAGGCCAGATGTTTCTGAATATAGGGCCTTATCCCATCTTTAGCTTTTTATGCTTAGAAGATATTATTTGACATTGATTGGGGAGGCTGAGGTTTTTAACTCCACTGTTATTGGAGGTTGTTTCACGGCCAGGCCTAACACAGCAGTTTTTGCCCAGGCATCTCGGTAATCTGTTATCCATTTCTGGGGTAGCTTGCCTGTTTGATCAGTCTTGGGGGGTGTGAAGAGTGGACGTTCATCTTCTACTAATATAGTTAAAGCCGTGACTATAGGAGTTTTTACTGAAGGATTTAGAAATTTCATTTGGGGGCCTTCAGGGTTAAAAGTTATTTTGGCCCAGAGCTTGGTGAGCAGATCTCTGCCCATCAATGGGTGCGGGCATTCTGGGATTACTAGGAAGGAGTGATGGTTTTTTCCTTTCCCCAGGTCCATGGTCCTCTTAGTAGTCTAAGCCCGATATTTACTGCCATTAGCCCTTTGAACTACAGACCTTTTATTTGATAGACGGCCCAATGGGGACTTAAGGGCTGAGTATACTGCTCCTGTATTCACTTCAAAGTTTACTGGGGTCCCCTACACTTCAAATGTTACCCTGAGCTAGGGGAAAGAATCTGAGCCCCAACTTTCTTAGTCATCCCCCAGAGTCAGAATGGCTGGCTGGCGTGTCTGTCTCTTTATAGGGCACTCTTTGGCCCAGTGTCCTTTTTTTTTTTACAGTAGGCACATTGATCTGAGGCCAGGGGTGGCCTGTGGCACGGGCCCAGGTATCGCTTCCTGTCACCTTATGTCTTAATTTCTGGCCTCTTTCTTGTTGTGACCAGGATCTTAGTCAATGCCTTAGTCTTTCTTTTGCTTCTCTCATCCTCCCTCTGCTCCCTTTCTTTTTCCCTGTTTCTCTCTTATAGTATACTTTTTCGGCTTCTCTGACTAAATCTCTCTTTTAACTTTTTTTTTTAATATCCATGGCAGCTTCAACAATTAAGGCCATCGTGACAGATGCCTTTTGATCTGCTGCCTGAGGATCGAAAGGAGTATATCTCTTATATGCCTCCATAATTCTCTCTAGAAACATAGAGGAAGATTCATCAGGCCTTTTAATAATTTCTCTTACCATGGCCAAATTAGTTGGTCACCTAGCGGCCCCTTGGATACCCGCTATTAGAGCCTGGCAATAATTGGACAGATGCTCCCTATCTTCAAAGGTGTTAGGGTCCCAGTTGGGTTGGTTAAAGGGGAAGGCAGCTTTTATTATGTTGGGAAGTTGTGTTGGTCGCCCATCAGGTCCGAGGATATTTTTTTCTAGCTTCCAGGAGGTTTTTCTCTCATTCCTCTGTCATGAAGAGAGTCCCTAGGAGTTGTTGGCAGTCATTCCAAGTAGGCAGGTGTGAAAACGTTGGCGAGTTCTCTGAGTTTTTTTAGCCGGGCCAGCTTCCTCCAGAAAAGGAGGCGCTGTGTGTGTCATGGGACAGTCATCTGGAGAGCGCTGGGCCATTCTGGCTTCCTCGAATGGTGGAGAGGCTGAGTCAGCAGCAGGGGAATTACTTACAGGGTATTGGGGGTTGGGGGACAAGGGCAGAGGATAAGGACGAGTAGAGTCTTGAGACTCAGGGAGAACAGAGGGTGGAGGTTGAGGAACAGAGAGTTTGAGAGATAGAATCATAGGGGAAGGAGTAGGAGTGGGTTCAGGGACAAGGAAAGGCTTCACCCATGGAGGAGGAGATTTGCAGAGGTCCTGACAAGTTAAGATATATGGCTATTGATCTGGATGTCTATGTGGCCCCGGCTGAAAGACAATATCTCAGACTTTTCAAATTAGTGCAAAGTAGAAACATCCTTCTAGAGGCCATCTGACTACAAAGGTGGGTTATTCTGAGACACAGAATCTGCCAGGTCTGGTGTTTTAATGAAAAAGAAAGATTCTGAGCCCTTAAGCAGACTTTGGTCCAGTTATTAAGGGTCAGGGACAGAGGCATTGAAGTTCTCTGTCCCATAATGAAATATACACAGACAGTGAAAGCAACAACACATGACACAGACAAGACAAGACAATAAAGACAGGCAATGGACGTCCAATACTGAGACCAGGACTGAGTAGCCGGCAAAACCTGATGGGCTGGCAATTCCGAATCTGAAAGAAAATATCACTGAGTCGAGGAGACTATGGTTCCTCGATTTCCCGAGTGAATCCCCCAGGGACATGGCCTGTGGCTCTGTGACATGTGTGTCAGCCACCATGGGAGAGAGCTCACGCTCTTTACCAATAGCCATTTTGTCAAACCCTAACCTGAATCCTGAAACCAGAAAGAGGGGCCTTATTTATCCCCAGAGCATCCCGTTGGGGGTCTTTCATCTGAAGCTGCCGGATCTCGCTGGGGCCACCAGAAGTAAAGGTCGGGTGAGCATCGATGAAAGAGACCACCAAGAGACTGTATAATGCAACAGCAAAGGGTTTATTGGGAGTCCGGCATGCAAGGGCTCAGAGCTCGCTTGAATAGAGCAGAGAGCCCTGAGAACAGCTTAAGAAGTGCTTATATATTTTCCTTGGAGAGGGCAGGGAGGGAAGTTTATTGATGGGTAAGGGCGAGTGGGCGGTTTGCATGCAAATGGTTGATGGAGTACATTCTGCAGTTTGGCAGTTGGGGGCAGCACATTCTGGGAACAAGAAGAGCAAACAGTTCTCAAGATTTCAACAGTGTTTTATTAAGCATACAGAAAAACAGGAAGTGACAAGTACCTATTTTATTAACCTTTCAATATAAGTATGAAAACAGAAATCTAGGTTAGATTTGAAGCCCAGAAGTTCATTTGGCCCTTGATTGGTATACTTAGCTTTGAATTACGTTCCGTAGAGAAGTCCCAGAAATATGGATATACAATAACACAGGACCTTGTACCTTCTCAGAGTTCAGTTCCAAAACACAGTCTCTAAGGGGAATCACACCAAAGTTCAAGACAAGATGGACTCAATTATCTCTACCAACCGCCACACAAATGACCACAATTAAAACCAAAACACTCCCAAATGGCACTCATCTTCTTCCAAATAGACACTCATCATAACTTCTGGCAGGAGGATTCCATGAGAGGTGCAGCACAAGACAGTGTCCCAAATAATCTCCCTTTCCCCTCATTTGCCAAAAGTCAGAGTGGCCTGGACACCCTTCCTGTGAACCAGGAGTGATCAAATATGCCTGCCATTAATACAGCTCTGTTCTTCAATTTGAGGCCTACTGACGGTGGGGTTTAGATTCTTTATTTGAATTGGATTCATAAGAAAACCCAAGAACCTATGGGCTAGCGTCTGCAGGGCTTTGAAGAACTCAATTGACCCAATGGATCCCTTTTCTCACTTGATTGAGGTCAGGAACCTTACAGAGGAATGCGAGAGACTTCATCAACAATGACTGATTTTTTGGCCATTTTGATTTTGGATCCACACATGGGATCTTTCTTTAGATCCATCAGGTGCTGATAATCTAAGCCACAGGCTCACACAGAGCCAAGAGGCTGATTCAGACACATCCCTTTACAATGCATTTAAGCAAAGAACCACAGGTGATGCCCATTCATTTCCGTTTGAAAACTGTTTTCTTCAGGCTTCACAAAAGCGTGGCCTGAGGCAAAGACCTTCCTGACATTCAGGGCAACAGAACAATAGGTAATCAAAAGGCCCTTCACAGGGTTTCTCTACTGAGACTTTCTGGGTCACAGTGATATCTGACTTTTCTGAGATGCTTGCCATTCTCTTCAGCTATCCAGTACATGTCCATGTCACAGTGGTTGGAGGTGGTACATATCGTGGATGCAAATGCATGAACCTATTCTGGAGAGTGGCTAGATTTCAGGAAGAAAACAGGAACTTAGGAAAATAGCAGGTGTTGCCCATCGATAAGGCAAGCCCTAGTGCATTCATAAATTGGGCAGGATGAATGCTGGGAAGCTTTCTACTTGACAGGAAACATCCATTGATGCATTCTCTTTTCTAATGTCTACAAGCACGGACACAGTGGGATACACAGACATAGAAACACTCGCCTTGTGAAACAACTTACTAGAAACAGTTCACTCCAAACCAAACAAACCGACTTTCCTGCCTATTCTCAGAACATGAGACAAAACCACAAACAC
This sequence comes from Callospermophilus lateralis, assembly GCF_048772815.1. Lineage (NCBI taxonomy): Eukaryota > Metazoa > Chordata > Mammalia > Rodentia > Sciuridae > Callospermophilus > Callospermophilus lateralis. The sequence goes on from NW_027513770.1 coordinate 1,165,647, forward strand.
ACATCCACACCCACAAAGGCACCTCCTTCCCCAAGTAGGTCTCTCACTCTCCAGAGTATCCTCTTACTGCTGGGCCATACTATGTTCCCCCGATATGGCGTTTCCTGTCTCAGATCTGGTCTCCTTGTCCAACTCTGTGAAGTGGTCAGGAGCCAGCTGTGATCCAATACCTACTTTTTCAGGAAAGGCCCCTCTTCAGAGAACTCCTGGCATTTGGCCATCCTCACATCAGTAGGTACCAAGAAAGACTGACTCTGTCCTTGCTAAATCGAAGCAAGTGAGACACTGGGACTGGGACTGAGACTGACTCTGTGTGCCTGGCTTCCTGGATCCCAAGTTCAGAGAGTTCCATTACCAAGGGATTGAAGTGAGGTCACATCCTTCAGGAACTGAATGAGGTCACTGCCTTGGCAACCACTTTGTCCAAACAGTTGCTTTCAAGCGTACCATGAGAAGGAGGCTTACCCTATTTTCTCTGGCACTTTCACAAATTAGAATGGTATATCAACCATAGGCACCAAGGAACCGCTCTCCACACAGGCCTGATTTGGTCCATCTTCTTTATATTTGGAAGAGAGCCTTTAGTCCAGGGAGCACTGCAGTGAACCTCTGCACTAAAACTATTAGCAAGCACCTGATGGAGGATGCCTCCATAGGTAAGTGGCTCCTTTATAACATCTGATATCTGGTTAAGGGAGATCTCTTCTGATGACAGAGATGTGGCACAGGGAGGCTCACATATAATTCTGTCCAGGACAGTAACGAGAATCTTTCTGTCCTCTGTTCTGTTCTGTAGGGAATTCCTCTGGAACTGTAGAGACGTGCCGACGGGCATGCACGTGCTCCTACCCTGGAGCTTTAGCAAGATGTTGCACTCTTCCCCTGTTTCTGTGTTTAGGCGCTGGGTTTCTGTTTTTTTGTGTTCTGTGTTCTATTTTTTGGTTTTTTGTTTGTTTGTTTTTGTTCGTTTTGTTGTGTGATTTTGGTGGTAAATACTTAAGTATATTGGACATGAAAATCAGAAATAAAGAGATTAAGCCTGACACCCCTTTGGACTGTGTTTTAAGGAACTGCAATGAACTTTATCCCCCATTGTAAAGCAGGATGATAGAAACCCCTAGCTGGCTGCCTGGAGCACACCCATTGCAGAGGGCTATGCCTGCTGGGGACCTAAGAACTGAGTATCTCCCAGGTTAACAAGTGAAACTCCTTTAAAACCCATTGTCCCTCCAGATAAAGAGAGTCACAACTTTGGCAGAGTCCCCTGTGTTTCTCCTTTGTTAGCCAAGCAATAAAACTCCTTTTTTCATTTTCTCAAAACCCAGTCCTCATTATTAAATTTGTATTAATTGGCTTCAAGGTCAGGAACCAAACTTTAAGTTACAAATCTTGTACCCACCCTCCGCCCCTGAACTTTGTGAGAGCTATCTACTGAAATGTTAGGAGATAGAGCATGCTTGATGTGGAACTGAATCAGAGGAGCTAATCCTGTATGTAAAAGGGGAAACTGAGGGACTCCCAGCAGCTGCCAAAGCCCTGTTGATTCAGGGAATTACCTCCTTCCTTCCCTGCACTGTAAGGATTATGCCACCTCTGTCTTGTTAAAAAAAGAGAAAAAGAAAAAGGTGACACTAAATGCAGTAAAGTCACCATGGAGACACTTTATTTTACATTTCAGGTTGCCCTTCTGTGAAAACATCTGGCCCCCTTGTGGGGACATCTATGGTGCCACTGCTTTAGGAGATTTTTCTCTTATCTGCTCTGGTTTAAAGGGTTCTGTCTGACAGCCATAGTCTGGACCTCCTTTCTGTCTGTATTGTGTCTTTGTTTCTGGCCCTTTAAGGCATCTGCAATAATGTGTTGATATTATAAATTGTTTTTGGGGAATGATCTTAGCTGAATGTGTGTCTAAATGATGATGTTTTATTTTAACAATCTGGTAACTGAATGGGTTTTTGAAGCATTGCACAATCTTGCAGTAAAAAGTCGGGTTTAGGTAATTGTTTAGTTTATGATTTCAGATAATTCATGCCAGAGAACTTAAATACTTAGGATGGATAACTGAAGAACTCTACTTCCAAGTTGGCAAGAAACTTCCCAATCATACGGTCTTTTTTTTTTTTTTTTCACCAATTTTGAATTGGGTAGCCTGGAAAAATGTCACTGTGTGTACCAGTGCATTAATTTGGACATAAATAGTAAATCATAGTATGGTGTCTGTTGACAAAACAAGATGTAAAGATATAAAATTTTGTGAATTGTATCTTAAACTTGTATCATAATTTTCAACATCTGAACCTGAAAATTATGGTTAAAATGCCTTAGTCCTGAGATGTCTGTTCAGAATAGCAGTTTTTTTGCTGCTCCTTCCAGACCTCAGCCATGACTTATGTTGAAATGCAAATGAAAGAAGCCTGCAAGCTTTGTAGGAGAGTGATTTGAGGTCTAAGGGAAAAAAAGGTAAATTGTATGTTATTTACTAATTACTGGCAAGTCATTTTTTCTAGGACTCTTATTTTTTTTCTTAGATACTTTATGTTTTTTGACCTCATGATTTTGAGCATACAGACCTAGGTTAATGTTTTTCTGATCAGTTCTATCTTTGACCAACTGTGGACTTTTTGAAACATTGCAATAAAGATTTCAACTACGAAAAGCTACAAGGCCTTTACTATTATTATGTGTGCACAAATTGTTATGTGTTGTATGTCTATATATACATATGTCCGTATATCATATATATGATACACAAATTAACATATATAAGGAGCGCTCATAAAAAAATAGCGCTCGTAAAAACAAATTTTAAAAAAGTGGATCCAAAGATCTTTAATTCACGTGATTTAAATGTTTCAATTTAAATTGGATAAAGAGATAAAAACAAATGTCTTTAAATTTAAGCTTACAAAGTTTTCTAGGTGTTCAAACATCTAACAAAATATTAACATCTACAAAATGTCTAATATGCCTTGGCTCTAGTACCTTTCCTTCAACATAAAAATGGTTTACACTGTTCAATACATTTCTCTAACTTTTTGATAAATAAGTAAAGTAAATTTGATATGGGATTACTCATTCATGAGTACTTTTGTTAGATATCTGATTGATTTACTAAGATCTGTATTTTTTTAGTAAACTCTGTATAAGATTGTAAAAATCAGTCATGTGTTAATGAGACAAAAATTTCTTAAAACATAAGTTTACCCATAACATTGAGTTTATTAAGATTTATGTTTTCTAGAGCAAGCAACCATAAAAATTAAACAACTGATTAAATAAAAACTGTTATTTTAGAGCACTGTACTGCCATTTCTTTAAAAGCCAAACTTGATTAATGTAGAAAAATAAATGTAATTGTTATGCTATTAATGTTTTCATATCTTACAGGTATGCAAGTCTGTAAGGTAGAAACGTTTAAAGAGTATTATATCAAGCTGGTGCTCTGAAGTTGTGTGGTAAAAAACATATTGTGGATTTATTTACCTGTTATCAATAAGATATGTAAATTTTTATGTTACTTTTTACATTGGGGAACAATTTAAATGTATTTTTAAGTTAATTAGAGCCTAATCTTTGTAAAGGTTAAAAACTTTCAGCCTTTCTTTAATTCATGTTTTAAATGTGATATCATATGGTGTTAGCTAATGTTCATGTGACCTCAAACAATTTATTTAAACATTGTCAAATGATATTTAAAAATAAAGATCAGCTTTAGAACTAAAATAGTTAAGATTTATAAAGAGCCCTGCCTTACCTGAGATAAGGCTGTGTGTCCCATCTTACTACATGTGAGAATGACTATGAAACCATTAGGTTAGATAATATTTCTTTAAAGTTATGTTAAAAAGTTTTTTTTATTGTCAATATTCCTAGGATCTCAAACAGGGGATATAATGTATAATTCAGCCAAAAAATTCAGGGAAGATATTACACGAACTAAGTATTTTTACTTTTGTTAATTTTAGTTTGAAATTTTCTTATAAGTCATCTAAAGATTCCCTGTTAGTGTTTTACAAATGTGTTGCTTTAAGAACACAACATGGGTTTATTCAAGATAATAAGTCATCAACTACAATACAGACAGAATAATACAGATCCCAATTAATAAAAAGGTAATTATAAAGTTATAGACATTAAAGCCCAGTACTCTTAATGTAAGGCTGTTAAAATTTATTTGCTGGATATTTAAGATTAGGATTTAAAATGAATGTTAAATGAAAAGGGCCAAGAAAACCAATATTTGGCTCTTGCCCTCTGAGTCAGTCTGAATCCAGGGAACAGGGGACTTCTCTAAAGAGCTTTGCAACTCTGAGCCACATAACCTCCTGATCAGGGAGATTAATGAGACCACTGGAGAACAGAAAGCCAATCAGTGCATTTGTTACAAATAGGAGAGTCATCATAGAAAGCAGACATCCATGATGCTTCTGAGGGAAGCCAAATGGTCAAGCAAGACCTGGACCCACCTAGCGCAAATGGCACTAGCAGAACTGAGAATCTCTTCTCAAGTTTCCCCAGAATTGATTCCCACAAAAGCTCAGCTGACTGTTAACAATAGATAGAAACAAAAGTCAGTTTGACTGCTTCATCTTAAACACTTAGCAAAGACAGTTAAGACCAAAATACAGCCACTCCTGGGCATTTTAAATAATAATAATAATAATAAATTTTTAAGGTATGCGCTTTATCTTATCCTCCCAAAATAAGTAAGACTGGAGGCTACAAAGAAGGATTCTCACACAGGAATGCCTAATACTTATAAAAAGAGACTATCAAGAAGAGCTGCCACAGGCAGAAGTTTTCAGTTTAAGACCTACAGATAATCCTAACCTACACAGGTAGGCTTGGTGTTTGCTAGTACGATTATCCAGCCCTGAGTAACAGAATTAAAGGTTTCTCTATTAGACGCAGAGGTCATACTAGTAAAAGGATTTTTACAAGATCAGATGACATTAAATTATTCAACTGTGTCTTATTGGGAGGGCCAACTGTAACACTTAAAGTTAAATATTAAGTTGACAGTCCTGATAACTGGGGATATTAAAGACTGGTGAGGGAATTTCTATACAGTGACATGTTCCAGCTGCTGCAACATTTATTCAGTACTCATGGTTTTTGTTTCACTCATAGAAGAATCCATTCACAGATGACTTTACAACCTGTTCTTCCCCAACCTGACTTCAAACCGAACTGACTTCTAAAGGGCAACTCATGTCTCTCAACTGACTTCTAATAGGCAACTCATGTCCCTCACGACGAGCCCACTCACGTCACCCTGTCTCAGGACAGAAGAAGAAAAAATTAGTGATGCCACTCTTTTTACAACAATGGAGAGAAAGATAAATAGACTATCAATATAAATAATTAATTAAGTCAGGTAAAATCAGGGAGATCGGTTTTGGGTGAGTTGTAAAAATTTGGAGACTCTTATCTGAGGGATTAAAATTTCCTCAGTGCTCTTCCGATAATCTATCAAAGATTTGAAAGGGACACAGAGAATAGGGGGAAATTGTAGACCCAACCTGATCTTTTATTAAAATTGGGAGCCATCATGCCACAAAGCCATGAAAAGATAATTTTGGCTTTACCATAAATTACTTCAAATTCTGAACCCGCGTGGAATGCCTGCCCACGCCTTGAACTCACGCATGCCCAGCTCTCTGACCAGATAGCAGCCCTCTCTGAAACTTTAGTGACACATCATAAATATTTGCCTTCTCTGGCCAGACAACAACCCTCTCTGAGGCTCTAATGGTCCTCATGAATTCTGATGTAGGGACAGCAAAAAAATTGTAAACTACCTTTAATGTGATGTTTATCAGAGTTCTGTTATCTGTAACCCCCCTTTTGTGTAACTTTCTGGGCTATAAAACTGGGCTGTAGGAAAGCTGGGGATGCTGTCTTGTTCCCACCATTTTGGGAGGGAGAGGCAGCACGGCCGGTGGAAATAATAAGCTTAATTTTATTTGATTTTAATTTGAGTCAGTGGTCTTTTCTAGCGTCCTGGTCTAACAGGTAAACACTCCAAAGACGTGGAGCTCTGCCGGCCTAAAGACTTCTTGAGAAACTTCCTCTGAGGTTGGGCACTTGAAATATATGTTGTTGTAAGGAGATTTAGCTTCCTTTCTAGTGACACCATAAAAGCTGGGTCTGCATCTACGTGACCTGGAGGACATGGTTTCTTGTATTTTAATGAACATGAGGCAGCAGTGCTGAATTTTGTATTTGTAGGTAAACTGTGGCCACTTGGTGCTAAGTGTCTCCCCATGTGAACTGTGAAGCCATTTGGTCATCCTCCACTTTTCGTGGTGTTTCTTGCTGCTGCACTGGGAGTTTGGTATTTGCTTCATGAAATACAACGAGTTAAACTGGGACCCAGTATTGGAGAGAGTTCTGTCACTTGTGGTGACAGAGAATGCACCAACCAGGCTTCTATCTCACAAAGCTTGCCCATTTGTCCATAGAAATCTGACTCTGAACTTTGCCCAGAAACCTCTCCATGTAACAAGAAGGGTCTGCTGGCTGCACCATATCATTCACAAGCCATTTTGAAGGCAATGGAAAATCCTCCTGGCCACACCACAGATGTATTATCACACACTTGCCCACCACTGCAATAGGCCCACTACTCAGCAGGGTCCAACTTACTGGCATCTTTGTTCTACACCATTTTGATGAAACCCCTTCAATCATGGCATTCTCTTGTACACTCATGATCAGGAAAAAGACATCCAAAGGTTCTCCAGTGCCACCTGGTTAAGGGAATTTCAAAAATTTTATTGTATTTATTTAGTCATTTTTCATGGATGAAGTTGGAGGCATTGTGGGTTTCAGTTCATTCAGGAACCATTAAATGGTGAGGAAACTCATTTCAGTGAAATCTCTGGAGAAATCTCACAGGCAAGTCATCCCATAGAGTGGTCAAAAGGTCACATGAAGCCAGGCCCATTGAGGTCTTCAATGTGACGTCCATGGGTGTTCTGACTGTCAACTATGGCTGCCACATCTTTCAGAATAAAATCATGTGATATCTTAGCTGAGATTCCAACGCTCTGTGGAAAGTCACCCTTCTTTTTTGATCTCAGTTTCCAAGGGGAAATCCAATGCGTGGCCTCCTAAAATCTGAACACAGTTCATGGCAATATTTCTCTGAGATCAGTTCCAGAACTCAGACTCTAAGGGGAATCACACCAGAGTTCAAGCCCAGGTAGACCCTGTCATCACTTCCAAGCACTACACAAATGACCACAATTAAAACCAAAACACTCCCACAAGGCCCTCATCTTCTTCCATATAGACACTCATCATAACCTGTGGCTGGAGGTTTCCATGAGGGGCTCAGCCCAAGACAGTGTACAAAATAAACTCCCTTGCCCCTAATTTGCCTAAAGTCAGGGTTGCCTGGACACCCTTCCTGAGAACCAGGAGTGATCAAATAAGCCTGCCATAAATACTGCTCTGCTTCTCCAATTTGAGGCCTACTGACTCTTGGGTATAGACTCTTTATGTGAATTGGAATCATGAGAAAACCCAAGCACATATGGGCTATCATCTGCAGGGTTTTGAGAACTCATTTGACACAAAGGATCCCTATTTTCACTTGATGGAGGTTAGGAACGTTACAGAGGAAGGCGAGAGACTTCGTCCACAATGACTGCTTTTTTGGCCATTTTGGTTTTGGAAGCACACGTGGGAACTTTCTTTAGATCCATCAGGTGCTGAGAATCTATGCAACAGCCTCACACATGGCCAAGAGTCTGATGCAGACACATTCCTTTCCAAAGCAATTAAGCAAAGAGCAACAGGTGATGCCCATTAATTCCCCTTGAAAACCATTTCCTTCAGGCTTCACAAAGGAGTGGCCTGAGGCAAAGACCTTTCTGACATTCAGGGCAACAGAACAATAGGTAAGCAAATGGCCCATTGCAGGGTTTCTCGAATGATATCTGAGTTTTCTGAGATGATCCCATTCCCTTCAGCTATTCAGTACATGGGCATGTCACAGAGCTTGGAGGTGGTACATATCGTGGACACAAAACCCTGAACCTATTTTGGAGAGTGGCCAGAATTCAAGAAGACATACAGGAACTTAGGAAGATAGTAGTTGTTGCCCATCCATTAGGCAAGCCACAGTCCATTCATAAATTGGGCAGGATGAATGCTGTGAAGTTTTCTACTAGACAGGACACATCCATTGATGCATTCTCTTTTCTAATGTCTACAACCACGGACACAGTGGGATAAACAGACATAGAAACACTCGCATTGTCAAAAGACTTACTAGAAACAGTCCACTCCAAATCAAACAAACCGACTTTCCTATATATTCTCAGATCATGAGACAAAACCACAAACTCACACGCACACCCACAAAGTCAACTCCTTCCCCCAAGTAGGTCTGTGACTATCCGGAGTGTCCTCTGACTGATGGGACATACTACGTTTCCCCGAAATGGGCTGTTCTATGTCATATCTGGTCTCCTTGGCCAACACTGTGAAGTTGTCAGGTGCCAGTAGTGAGACACTACCTGCTTTCTCAGGAAAGGCCCCTCTTCAGAGCTCTCCTGGAATTTGGCCATCCTCACATCAGTAGTTACACAGAAAGACCGATTCTGTCCTTGGTAAATCCAAACATGTGTGGCCACTGGGACTGAGACTGGGAATGACTCTGGGTGCCTGGCTTCCTGGATCCCAAGTTCAGAGAGTTCCATCACCAAGAAAGTTATATAGGTCACTTCCTTCAAAACTGAATGAGGTCACTGCCTTGGCAACATCTTTGTCCTAACAGTTGCTTCCAAGTGTCCCAATAGATGGAGGCTGCCCCTACTTCCTGTGACACTTTCACAAGTAAGAATGGTATATCAAACATAGGCACCCGTAAACAGCTCTCCACACAGGCCTGGTTTGGTCCATCTTCTCTACATTAAGAAGAGAGAGACTGCTTCAGACACACCCCTTCATCCTGACCTGTTTTTTTTTTTTTTTTTTTTTTGTCATGAAAGATGACTTTAGCTCTCTCAGGTCCTTCATAGCTTTCTATATCTTCCCCAGGGTTCACTTCTGCATGGACCTTTGAGGTTCTCAGCAGGTGGAAGATCTCTTACATTTCTATATAAGACCAACTTTGTCCTTGCTTTTCGGTAAATTAAGGTTGAGGAAACAAAGTATGGTTAGGGTTAATAACATGATTGATTTGGGTTAGGAATCATTCTGCTGCATGAATAATGGTATTGGGAACCTGCAATATTTATAAGGATATATAGAGGTGAAATATATGTATGAAAACACAAATATAGGTAAGATTTGAAGCCCAAAAGGGCATTGGATCCTTGATTGGGATACTTTACTCTGAATTATGTTGTGCACATGTGTCTCAGATAAATCTATACATAATGGCATAGGACCTTGTACCTTGGATAATTGAATGTCGAAGAGAACATCCAGTCAAAAAAGGATAGTTGGTAGGATTAGGAAGATACTTGATAGGATTAGAAAAAAGAGTCAGTATAGGATTTGGACAAAAAGTTCTTTAGCAATAGGGTTTCAGGTAGACAGAAAATGTAAATGTCAGCACATTTGAAGAGTCAGTCACAATGATGAACTGGGGAAAATATGTAGGAAAGCAGATATCATTAGAGACATTAGGAAATCAGGCAAATGATGAAGTGATTGATAGGATTAGACATTTTCAACAGGCTTGAGGTTGAATACATAATCTTAGGAAGAAACAAATATGTAGTCACCAATAGGATTGACATTTGAGAGCATTAGGCAACATGGACATGGGTGATTTTCATAATCCATACTCACATTCCATTTAGGCTTTGGTACAATTGTAAGTGTGACTTTGCATTTTGTGGCCAGAATATTACTGTGATAAAATGTATATGTAGATCAGGTGACATGAGTATTTCTTGCACCATTTCTGGGAGCAATATTTAGAAGAGATATAAATTAGTATTGGGGGCACAAATAGGTGTACCATGTGTGAATATATAATATAACTGATTCCAACTTTAGAAATTGGAATAAATTGATATCTGAAAATACACAGTAAATGTTATATTGACATACATACATTCATTCCAACAAGTTATACATCTAATGGTAATATTAGGGTTGTGGTTTATCATAAAGTGTGTGAGTTTTGCTTCAAAATTGATTATGGAAATCGAAAATAATGTGTTTGGAAAGAAGTCTCATGAAATGACCAGTCAAAAGCAAGGAGGAATACATGTGTACTGAAGCAGGAAGTGATTGAATGTGTTTCAAATGTCTTTAAATTTGTGAACTTATGGATGAAATGTTTATACTATGATGTACAAAAACTGAAGAAATAGTAATGTACCAGTGTTAAATAAAATGAACGTCAAAATACACATCATGCCCCATTGGAATCTACATGCATTGATGTTAAATTGGGTCAGTTACTGTAGAAATATAAGGATTTGTTTGCACCATTCAGTGAAGTGAGTTCTCAGTACTAGAAAACAAATATGTATTTCAGGTGGATGAATATTTCTGAAAATAATCATATGAAAATTTGATTATAAAACCACATACATGAGCATGAGTGAATTATTAAGGGAGTGTATAATAAGACACATATATTTTATATTTGGAAATATATATATATATATATATATATCACACAGAGAAACATTAGGAAGTAGCAATATATATGCCAATCAAAATTCATCGTGAAATATATATCATCCACCGATCCAAAAATATTAATTTTACTGAACATGGATTTATGTATAATGTTGTTCAACTAAAAATCTCACTCATAGTTTGAATTTTCAGTTCCAAAAGCGTTTAGGAGGGGTGATCTCTTCTCATACTTTGTTTCTGCCAAGTTAGCCACCTCACAAAAATGTACGTGTGATACCAGGTATGATTTTATATGTGCATATAAAAATACATGTGCTGAATTGGCTACAGAAAAAAGGAGACAGAAATTCACATATGTGTTAACTTAAAAAACACATGGAGTACTATTTCAACAAACAATTGACAAGATTTATAACTCCTACACTATATCATGCAAAAGGCAAGACCAACTATACACCATGCCTCCTCTGAACTGCTTGTATTAATATTATGTTTGGGTTATTTGTCTCCATCATATTAGGATTAGTAGTCAGAGTCTATTAGGGTATGGGTTACTGACAGGGATTCAGTATTTCGAATGGAAAATTGGAAAATGAATCCAATGTGTATGTAAATATGTGCTACACAAAAATCTTCCCACTCTCATCCAGAACAATACCTTGACAACACCTTCACCCCATGTAAGACACAATTAGAGGAGAAGAGTTAGAAAATCCATGAATACATATCTGGAATGGAATGCGATCAGGAGTTCACAACCTTGGAAGTGTTAGAGGAGTTTCCAAAAGTAAGGGACAGGGTAAACACTTCAAAAACATGGAGGTCTGTTGTCCTAGAGACTTCTTGAGATACTGCCTGTGAGGTTGGGCACTTGAAATATATGTTGTTTTCACGTGCTTTAGCTTCCTTTCTAGTGAAACCATCAACCTGGGTCTGCATCTATGTGACCTGGAGGACATGGTTTCTTATTTTCCATCCGTGGGTGGGCCCCTTGCTTAAGAGCTCTGGCTACTGGACAAATTTTAAACAAAGAAGCCTCTAATCTGACTTTTGGGGCCCCTTGAACTATCTACTCCCCACATCACTTGAAAGATCTTTTACCTTAAAAGGGCCTTCAAACCCTCCCTACATCCAGAGTTCTGTAGCTCCTCACTTCCTTTCTGGAAAACCCTAATATCATTTTCCTCCCCTGCTCTGCACTGAACCCTGCCTCACTGCTCCCAATGACTCCCATGTCTCACACACCAACTCATAATTGCTTGGAAAACTTAGATGATTTCCTTCCCTGTCATTCTTCCATTTCTGAGAGACCACTCACCAATCCTGACCTTATCTGGTTTCTGACAGCAGTTCCTTTAGGCAGAATGGAACTCATTACTCTGGATACGCTGTATTTTCAGCCACTGAGATTATAGAGGCCAAAGTTTTGCCTTCAGGAACTACAGACCAGCAGGCTGATTTTATAGCATCCACTCGTGCCTGCCTTCTAGCACAAGGCAAATCCCTCACCCTCTAAACTGATTCAAAATATGTCTTCCATATCTTATTATCCCATGCTGCAATTTGAAAGAAGCGAGGCCTACTTACCACCAAAGGTAATGCGATCACTAATTCAGCTCTTATAACCAATCTGATAGAGGCCTCCCACTTACCCACCCAGTTGGGAGATGTCCATTGTAGGTCCCATCAGAAGGACGGCTCTCTTATCACTGAGGGCAATGCCAAAGCTGACCAGGTGGCACGAATGCCTGCTACCACTTCCAATCATGGCCCCCATGGTGGACATATAATGGCCACTTTAGACAGCTCATCTGAAGCCCCTACATCTTTCAGTAAGAACAAGCATCTTTTCAAGTTCCTTCATACTGTATTCCTTTCCAATTCTCAGTCTTTGACCCTCTTTTTACAGAGTTTCTTCTTCCTCACTCCCTCTGACAAGCCATGCTACAGAATATAGCCTCTAATTGTCAGATCTGTCAGCGGACCAACCCTCATACTCCTTTAAGGCCCAAACGTTTCCCTTCCCAACAAGCCCGGGGACACATTCCCTCTGTTGACTGGCAGGTAGACTTCACCAACATGCCCACAGTATGGCACACTAAATACCTCCTTGTCTTTGTGGACACTTTCTCTGGTTTGGTTGAGGCATTTCCCACTTCCAATAAAAAGGCTTCCACTTTAGCTTCAATGTTACTGACAGACATCATCCCCAGGTTTGGTATGCCCACTTCCCTACAATATGACAATGGCCCTGAGTTTACTTCTAGGATCACACAAAAGGTCTCTCAAGCCCTCTCCTTCAAGTGGCATTTCAACTGTCCATATTTCCCCCAGGCTTCATGGAATGTGGAAAGGTAAATCGTACTCTAAAGGAAGTCCTTACCAAATTGACAATGGAATTAAACATAGACTGGGTCAAACTCCTTCCCTTGGCTTTGCTTCGAATCAGAGCTCTCCCTAAGAAACCATCTTTACTGTCTCCTTTTGAGATAATGTATGAAAGACATCTTATAACCCCTGCGTTGGTCATTTCACAAGGACCTCTCACCCGAGATTTGTCTTTGCCTCTCTTGCTTCATCTCCGCTCGGAACTCTGGAAATATCAGGACTGGCTTCTTCCGGACCCAGTCTCCTCTCCAAACACTCCTCCCTTAACACCTGTTAGTCTAGTCAATTATAATACCCGAGAGGAGAAAGGGACTCTTGCCCCAAAATGGGAAGGCCCCTATCCTGTCATTTTCTGTACCCCCACCGCCGCCAAACTCTCCTTACCAGACAACCGTCTCACTCCCTGGAATTACGTGTCTAGGTTGAAGCCACATCACCAGGAGGCCCCACATGCTGAAGACAGGGCCACCCCAGAGGAACTCCAAGAATCACCTCCTGAACCTCCCCTTTACTCCTGCTCTCCACACCCATCTCACCCATTTAAGTTGCTGCTCACACGGTTTTCCTTGCAGCCCAATTCCTCTTAAAGAAGGCACAATGAGCTCTCCCAACACCCTAGTCTTCTCTAACTGCTTGTTTTTTGTGCTCTGCTTATTTTCTGTGCTCTGTCAGGACTGGTCTTTACCCTCCTCACCTACCATGCATTTATTCACTCTTCGGGAACGATACTCAGAACATGGCATGCAGAAGGTCCGCGGAGTGGATGCAACTACTTGCTTCATCCACAACTGCACCTCTATTTCCCTAAAATTGTCACCTTCAAGGACCTTCGTCCCTGGTAGCTGGAACTGGCCTTTCATTTGCTTCCTTTTTGATCAAACAAAAGATTAATGTCATTGGTGGCCTGAGATATATAATGGGTGCCCCTATTGGTCATGCAGGTTCCATGATGAACGTGGTAGCTATTCTTACCACTCACTCGGTTACCCTGAAGGGTGGACTTCTAGTTACATAAAGTGGCATAAAGGCTCTTCATCCAATAACAATGGATGGTATACTTTAGATAAACCTGACCCCAAGGCCAAACGTTGGGGCTATGTTGAGTTTGCTGTCTATGCTCAGACAATCTCAGTCAGACCCACAGGGTGGATGACTATTGGCCGCACCCTGATTACGCCACCTAAGGCAACCATCCAGGTAGTCGAACACATTAAGGACTCAGAATCAAAACTTCGAGATCGTATCCATAGCTCATCCAAAGAGGATTCAGAGCCTTCAACCCCCTCAGGTCCCCCTCCCACATGGCTCAATTTGCTACACCAAACGTTTTGATTATTAAACTCCACCCCTCTTTCTGTGCCTACTTCTCAGTGCTTTCTCTGTGCTTCACTTAGTCGTCCACTTCTAGCAGCAGTCCCATTAGCGGCAGAAAATATTCCAGCAAAACCCTACAATTTCTCTAAAAAGGACAACCCCTACATGTGACACGTATCCCACTGTGGGAAAGTTATTCCACCAATACTTTATTTCCTTTCATCTGTTTCCACCTGCCAATAATGAATCCTTTACCCTTTTGTTCCTTGAGCTACAACACCCCATAGAGCCCTGTGTTTAGGCAACCTGAACATTTCCTCTGGTGTAATGGGTCTTTAAGTACCTCAACGATCAATGTCTCTGGCACCTGTTTCTTGGTTACTGTAGTTCCTCAGCTATCTTTGTATACTCCCACCGAATTCTGACAGTTGGCCCTACCTTCCTGCACCCGTAGGGTAGTCTTTCTGCCGGTTCTGGTAGGCCTCATTTTAACAACCTCAGTGACGAGTCTCGGACTCTCTGGTGGAGCTATAGGTCATGCTCTATGGGCATCCAATGACCTTCAACAAAAACTGCAGGAAACACTCAATACCATGGCTGAGTCTCTGGGTTCCTTGCAGCGGCAGGTTACATCATTGGCACAAGTGGCTTTACAGAACCAAAGGGCAATTGATCTTCTCACTGCAGAAAAAGGGGTTACATGCCTATTCCTCAGAGAGGAATTTTGCTATTATGTTAATGAATCTGGGCTAATAAAAAAAATGTTGTTAAATTGCAGGAATTATCGACCCAATTGCTCAAACATACCTCCTCCAATCCCATCATGGGGTTCTTCCAATCCTATCTTGCCATGTACTTACTACATATCTTGGGGCCCCTTATTGGGATGCTTCTTTTTTGTGCTCTCTTGCCCTGCAAAATGAAGTGCCTTCAAACCCAACTGCAAAAAATTCCTAATCAAACTTTCAACCAGCTTTTGCTTAGGCACTACCAGCCTCTGATGACCGATGAACCCCCAACATCTCCAAGAGAACAGTAACTCAGTGATGAAGCTCACTACCAGGCATGATGGAATGCAATGGGTATCAGACAGCGGGAGACAACGAGCTCTGAGAACCTCTTAATCTGCCATCCTGGATTCATGAGTCTTTACCACCTTCTAAGATTTCTCATGGCCCTTGGCCTCTTCTATGTCAGTCCCCCAACATGGAACTTCTGCCAAAAAATGACATTTCCTTTAATTTTTATCTTCATTCTGTTTTTATTTGCTCTGATCTTCTTCAGGTGCTGGTGACGCCATGTCCAGGCAATGCTTCCAGTATTTCCTAGAGTCTCTGTTACAGGACCAGTGGCTGATACCAACAATCTCTTCCATCCAGGACTAGTTCCATGCCATCGACAACTTTGGCTTCAGGGAACATTCATTGACTTCACCCCTACGAAAGTAGCTGTCTATAGCAACTGGGTTTTATTTCTGGCTGCCATGATAATCCCAAACCTGCTCCCTGAGCATTCCTCCACTTCTCTTTCTAGGCCCCACACCACCCCCACACAGCAGGAAGCAGCCGGATCTGACAAATGACGCCCCACTTCCTAAGAAAACAAAAAGGGTGGAATGTTGGGAAAAGAATAAATGGCAGCCATACCCCAGAGAAAAACCTCAACATGGCGCCTAAGGACTTCTTCTTCCTACCTTCTTCATTTCTGCAGTGGCGCAAAAAGTTCCCACCCTTGTGAACTCTCACGTCAGCGCCAACTTCAAATCTCACTTGTGGGAAACCTTAGCCCGAATGAGAACTAATTCCTGGGCTCTGGAGCTGATATCTGAAAGAACTTGCCAATAAACGGGTTGCTGCCATTTATCTAAGCCCTACCATCTCCCCCTTAGTTCTATATAAGCACACAGCTTTGAGCAATAAAATTGGAATTCTCCCGGTGAAGTGTCATTGCGTGGGGAATTATTTCACTCATGATCAGCAACAGGATATCCAAAGGTTCTCCAGTGCCACCTGGTCATGGGAATTTCAGAAATTTGATGGTATTTATTTAGACATTTTTGAAGGATGAAGTTGGAGTCACTGTACGTTTCAATTAATGCAGGAACCATTATGTGGTGAGGAAGCTCATTTAAATTAAAACTCTGGAGAAATCTCACAGGCAAGGCTTCCCAAAGAGTGGCCAAAAGGTCACATGAAGCCAGGATCATTGAGGTCTACAATATGAGTTCCATATGTGTTTAGACTCTCAACTATGGCTGCCAAGTCTTTCAGAATAAAATCATGTAATATCCTGGCTGAGATTCTCACTGCACTGTGGAAAGACACCCTGGCACTCGATCTCAGTTTTCAAGGGCGCTTCTCATGCGTGGCCTCCTAAAATCCCAACACATTTCATGGCAATACTTCTTTGAGGTAAATTCCAGAACTCAGTCTCTAAGAGGAATCATGCCAGAGTTCAAGCCCAGGTGGATCCAGTTATCTCTTCCAACCGCCAAACAAATGACCACAATTAAAACCAAACACTCCCACATGGCCCTCATCTTATTCCATATAGACACTTATCATAACCTCTGGCTGGAGTTTTTCATGAGGGGTGCAGCCCAAGACAGTGTCAAAAATAAGCTCCCTTGCCCCTCATTTGCCTAAAGTCAAGGTGGCCTGGACACCCATCCAGTGAACCAGGAGTGATCAGATAGGCTAGCTGTTAATACTGCTCTGCATCTCCAATTTGAGGCCTACTGACTGTCAGGTATAGATTCTTTATATGATTTGGAGCCATGAGAAAACCCAAAAACCTATGGGCTAGCCTCTGCAGGGCTGTGCATAACTCATTTGACCCAAAGGATCCGTATTCTCACTTGATGGTGGTCAGGAACCTTACAAATGAATGCGAGAGACTTCATTCACAATAACTGCTCTTTTGGCCATTTTGGTTTTGGATGCACACATGGGATCTCTGTTTATATCCATCAGGTGCTGAGAATCTAAGCCACAACCTCACACAGGGCCAAGAGGCTGATTTAGACACATCCCTTTCCAAAGCAATTAAGCAAAGAGCCACAGGTGGTGCCCATTCATTTTCATTTGAAAACTGTTTTCTTCAGGCTTCACAAAGGGGTGGCCTGAGGCAAAGACCTTCCTGACATTCAGGGAAACAGAACAATTGATAAGCAAAAGGCCGAAAGCATGGTTTCTCAACTGAGACTTTCTTGGTCACACTGATATCTGTGTTTTCTGAGATGCTCGCCATTCCCTTCAGCTATCCAGGACATGGCAATGTCACAGAGCTTGGAGGTGGTACATATTTTGGACACAAAACCATGAGACTATTCTGGAGAGTGGTGAGAATTCTGGAAGAAACAGGAACTTAGGAAGGTAGCAGGTGTTGCCCATGGATAAGGCAAGCTGCAGTCCATTCATAAATTGGGCAGGATGAATGCCGGGAATCTTTCTACTATACAGGACATATCAATTGTTGCATTCTATTTTCTAATGTCTACAACCACGGACACAGTGGGATACACAGACATAGAAACACTTGCCTTGTCCAACGACTTACTAGAAGAAGACCACTCCAAATCAAACAAACCGTCTTCCCTACCTATTCTCAGATCATGAGACAAAAACACAAAATCACACCCACACCCACAAAGACACCTCCTTCCCCCATGTAACTCTGTGACTATCCGGAGATTCCTCTGAGTGGTGGGCCATACTATGTTCCCCCAAAATGGCCTGTCCTATCTCAGATCTGGTCTCCTTGGCCAACTCTGTGAAGTTGTCAGGAGCCTGCGGTGAACCACTACCTACTTTCTCAGGAAAGGCCCCTATGCAGAGCTCTCCTGGTATTTGGCCATCCTCACATCTGTAGGTACCAAGAAAGACTGACACTCTCCTTGGTAAATTCAAACAAGTGAGCCTACTGGGTCTGGGACTGGACTGGCTCCGGGTGCCTGGCTTCCTGGATCCCAAGTTAAGAGAGTTCCATCACCAACGAAGTGAGGTAGATCACTTCTTCAGAAACTGAATGAGGTCATTGCCTTGACAACAACTTTGTCCTAACAGTTGCTTTCAAGAGTCCCATGAGATGCAGGCTGCCCCTACTTCCTGTGACACTTTCACAAGTTAGAATGGTATATAAAACATGGGCACCCGGGAACAGCTCTCCACCTAGCACTGTTTTGGTCCATCTTCTCTACATTAAGAAGAGAGAGGCTGATTCATAGACATCCCTTCATGCTGACAAGGTTGTTTGCCATAGAAGATGACTTTTCTCTCTCAGGTCTTTCGTAGCTGCCTACATCTTCTCAAGGGATCATTTCTGCATGGACCTTTGATGTTCTCAACAGGTGGAACATGCCCTACATTCCTGTATTTTAAGAGCAACCCTGTCCCTGCTGTTCTGTAAAGTTCGATTGAGAGAACAATGTATGGTTTTGGGTTAGTAACATGTTCAATTTGGGGTTAGGAATCCTTCTGCATGACGAATAATGGTATTGGGAAACTATGATATTTACAAGAATATATAGGTGAAATATAAGTATAAAAACAAAAATCTATGGAAGATATCAAGTCCAGAAGGGCATTGGGCCCTTAATTGGTACACTTAGCTTTGAATTATTTAAGGGAAATTGCTTGGAAGTGAAAGGAGACCCTCAGATAAATCTATATACAATGGCATAGGAGCTTGTACCTTGGATGATTGAATGTCGAAGAGAACATCCACTCAAAAAGGGATAGTTGGTAGGATTAGGAAGATAGTCAGTAGGTTTACAAAGAAGAGTGAGAATAGGATTTAGACCAAAAGTTCTTAAGCAATAGTGTTTCAGGTAAACAGTGAATGTAAATGTCAGCACAAGTGAAGAGTCAGTCACAATGATGAACAGGGGAAAATATGTAGGAAAATAGATATAAATAGAGACATTACTAAATCAGGCAAAGTATAAAGTGAGTGATAGGATTCGACATTTTCAACAGGCTTGAGGTTGAATATATAATCTTAGGAAGAAACAAAAATGTAGTCACCAATAAGATTGACATTTGAGAGCATTAGGCCACCCGGACATGGAAGGTTTTAGTAATCCATGCTCACTTTCCATTTAGGCTTTGGTACAAACTTAAGGGTGACCTTTGATTTTTTTGTCCAGAATATTACTGTGATAAAATGTATACATAGATCAGGTGACATGAGTATTTCTTCCACCATTTTTTGAGGAATATTTTGAAAACGTATAAATTAGTATTGAGGGTAAAAATAGGTGTACCATGTGTCTATGAATATAGAGATAATGCATGAATAGATCATACAGTTAATAAATAATATAACTGGTTCCCCTTTAAATAATGTATTGAATTGATATCTGAAAATATATAAGAAATCATATATTTTTTAATTAATTTTTATTGTAGCTTGTTCAAAACATTACATAGTTCTTGATATATCATATTTCACACTTTGATTCAAGTGGGATATGAGCTCCCATTTTTACCCCATATACAGATTGCAGAATCACATCAGTTGCAGAACCATTGATTTACATATTGCCATTCTGGTGTCTGTTGTATTCTGCTGCCTTTTCTATCCTCTACTATCCCCCTTCCCCCCTCCCTTCCCCTCTTCTCTCTCTACCCCCTCTACTGTAGTTCATTTCTCCCCCTTATATTTTCCTCCTTTCCCCTCACATCCTCTTGTATGTAATTTTGTATACCCCTAAGGGTCTCCTTCCATTTACATGCAATTTCCCTTCTCTCTCCCTTTCCCTCCCACCTCTCATCCCTGTTTAATGTTAATCTTCTTCTCATGCTCTTTGTCCCTACTCTGTTCTTAGTTACTCTCCTTATATCAAAGAAGACATTTGGCATTTGTTTTTAAGGGATTGGCTAGCTTCACTTAGCATAATCTGCTCTAATGCCATCCATTTCCCTCCAAATTCTATGATTTTGTCATTTCTTAATGCAGAGTAATACTCCATTGTGTATAAATGCCACATTTTTTTATCCATTCGTCTATTGAAGGGCATCTAGGTTGGTTCCACAGTCTTGCTATTGTGAATTGTGCTGCTATGAACATGGATGTAGCAGTGTCCCTATAGTCTGCTCTTTTTAGGTCTTTAGGGAATAGACCGAGTAGGGGAATAGCTGGATCAAATGGTGGTTCCATTCCGAGCTTTCCAAGAAATCTCCATACTGCTTTCCAAATTGGCCGCACCAATTTGCAGTCCCACCAGCAATGTACAAGAGTACCCTTTTCCCCACATCGTCGCCAGCACTTGATGGTGTTTGACTTCCTAATGGCTGCCAATCTTACTGGAGTGAGATGGTATCTTAGGGTGGTTTTGATTTGCATTTCTCTGACTGCTAGAGATGGTGAGCATTTTTTCATATACTTGTTGATTGATTGTATGTCCTCCTCTGAGAAATTTCTGTTCAGGTCCTAGGCCCATTTGTTGATTGGGTTATTCGTTATCTCATTGTCTAATTTTTTTAGTTCTTTGTATATTCTGGATATTATGGCTCTGTCTGAGGTGTGAGGAGTAAAGATTTGTTCCCAGGACGTAGGCTGCCTATTTACCTCTCTTATTGTTTCTTTTGCTGAGAAAAAACTTTTTAGTTTGAGTAAGTCCCATTTGTTGATTCTAGTTATTAACTGTTGTGCTATGGGTGTCCTATTGAGGAATTTGGAACCCGACCCCACAGTATGTAGATCATAGCCAACTTTTTCTTCTATCAAATGCCATGTCTCTGATTTGATATCAAGTTCCTAGATCCACTTTGAGTTAAATTTTGTGCATGGCGAGAGAAAGGGATTCAGTTTCATTTTGTTGCAAATGGATTTCCAGTTTTCCCAATACCATTTGTTGAAGATGCTATCCTTCTTCCATTGCATGCTTTTAGCCCCTTTATCGAATATAAGATAGTTGTAGTTTTGTGGATTGGCTTCTGTGTCCTCTATTCTGTACCATTGGTCCAGTCACCGGTTTTGTTACCAGTACCATGGTGTTTTTGTTACTATTGCTCTGTAGTATAGTTTGAAGTCTGGTATAGCTATCCCGCCTGATTCACACTTCCTGCTTAGCATTGTTTTTGCTATTCTGGGTCTTTTATTTTTCCATATGAATTTCATGATTGCTTTCTCTATTTCTACAAGAAATGCCATTGGGATTTTGATTGGCATTGGATTAAACCTATAGAGAACTTTTGGTAATATCGCCATTTTGATGTTGTTACTTCTACCTATCCATGAACAGGGTATATTTTTCCATCTTCTAAGATCTTCTTCTATTTCTTTCTTTAGGGTTCTGTAGTTTTCATTGTATTATCTTTCACCTCTTTTGTTAGGTTGATTCCCAAGTATTTTACTTTTATTGAGGATATTGTGAATGGGGTGGTTGTCCTCATTTCCATTTCAGAGGATTTGTCGCTGATTATACAGGAATGCCTTTGATTTATGCGTGTTGATTTTATAGCCTGCCACTTTGCTGAATTCATTTATTAGCTCTAATAGTTTCTTTGTAGACCCTTTTGGGTCTGCTAGGTATCGAATCATGTCATCTGCAAATAGTGATAATTTGAGTTCTTCTTTTCTATTTTTATGCCTTTATTTTCTTTCGTCTGTCTAATTGCTCTGGCCAGTGATTCGAGAACTATGTTGAACAGAAGTGGTGAGAGAGGGCATCCCTGTCTTGTTCCAGATTTTAGAGGGAATGCCTTCAGTTTTTCTCCATTCAGAATGATGCTAGCCTGAGGCTTAGCATAGATTGCTTTTACAATATTGAGGTATGTTCCTGTTATCCCTAGTTTTTCTAGAGTTTTGAATATAAAGGGATGCTCTACTTTGTCGAATGCTTTCTCCGCATCTATCGAGATGATCATATGGTTCTTATTTTTAAGCCTATTGATGTGGTGAATAACATTTATTGACTTCCGTATATTGAACCAACCTTGCATCCCAGGGATAAATCCTACCAGATCATGTTGCACAATTTTTTTGATATGTTTTTGTATCCGGTTCGCCAGAAGTTTATTGAGGATTTTTGCATCTAGGTTCATTAGAGATATTGGTCTGTAGTTTTCTTTCTTTGAAGTGTCTTTGTCTGATTTAGGAATCAGGGTGATGTTGGCCTCATAGAATGAATTTGGAAGTTCTCCCTCTTTTTCTATTTCCTGAAATAGCTTGAAAAGTATTGGTATTAGTTCCTCTTTAAAGGTTTTGTAAAACTCTGCTATATACCCATCCGGTCCTGGGCTTTTCTTAGTTGGTAGTCTTTTGATGGTATCTTCTATTTCCTCAATTGATATTGGTCTGTTTAGGTTGTCAATATCCTCCTGACCCAATCTGGGCAAATCATATAACTTAAGAATTTATCGATGCCTTCACTATCTTCTATTTTGTTGGAGTATAAGGATTCCAAATAATTTCTGATAATCTTCTGTATTTCTGAAGTGTCTGTTGTGATATTGCCTTTTTCATCCCGTATGCTGGTAATATGAGTTCTCTCTCTTCTTCTCTTCGTTAGCGTGGCTGAGGGTCTGTCGATATTTTTTATTTTTTCAAAGAACCAACTTTTAGTTTTGTCAATTTTTTCTATTGTTTCTTTCGTTTCGATTTCATTAATTTCAGCTCTGATTTTAATTATTTCTTGTCTTCTACTTCTTTTGCTGTTGTTTTTCTCTTCTTTTTCTAGGATTTTGAGTTGAAGTATTAGATCATTTATTTGTTGGTTTTTTCTTTTTTTAAGGAATGAACTCCAAGCAATAAATTTTCCTCTTAGAACTGCTTTCAATGTGTCCCATAGATTCCAATATGTTGTGTCTGTGTTTTCATTTATCTTTAAGAATTTTTTAATTTCCTCCTTGATGTCTTCTATAACCCATTGATCATTCAGTAACCTATTGTTCATTCTCCAAGTGATGCATGATTTTTCCTTACTTCTTTTATCATTAATTTTCAATTTCATTCCATTATGATCAGATAAGATGCATAGTATTATCTCTACTCCTTTATATTGTGTAATAGTTGCCCTGTGACATAATATATGATCTATTTTTGAGAAGGATCCATGTGCTGCTGAGAAAAAATTGTAAATGCTTGATGTTGGGTGGTATATTTTATATATGTCAATTAAGTCTAGGTTATTAATTGTGTTATTGAGCTCTATAGTTTCCTTATTCAACTTTTGTTTGGAAGATCTGTCCAGTGGTGAGAGAGGTGTGTTGAAGTCTCCCATGATTATTGTATGGTGGTCTATTAGACTCTTGAACTTGAGAAGTGTTTGTTTGATGAACATAGCTGCACCATTGTTTGGGGCATATATATTTATGATTGTTATGTCTTGTTGGTGTATGGTTCCCTTGAGAAGTATGTAGTGTCCATCTTCATCCCTTTTGATTAACTTTGGCATGAAATCTATTTTATTTGATATGAATATGGACACTCCTGCTTGTTTCCGAAGTCCATATGAGTGATATGATTTTTCCCAACCTTTCACCTTCAGTCTAAGTATGTCTTTTCCTATCAAATGCGTCTCCTGAAGGCAGCATATTGTTGGGTCTTGTTTTGTGATCCATTCTACTAGCCTGTGTCTCTTAATTGGTGAGTTTAAGCCATTAACATTTAGGGTTATTATTGAGATATGGGTGTTCTTCCAGCCATATTGGTTTATTTATGTTACTAAACATGGTTTGTTTTCCTCTTTGATTATCCCCCCCCCTTTACTGTACTACCTCCCGCTGTTGGTTTTCATTGACATTTTCCATTTCCTCTTTCTGTAATATTTTGCCGAGGATGTTTTGAAGAGATGGTTTTCTAGCTGCAAATTCTCTTAACTTTTGTTTATCATGGAAGGTTTTAATTTCATCCTCCATCCTGAAGCTTAATTTCACGGGATACACAATTCTTGGTTGGAACCCATTTTCTTTTAGTGTATGAAATATGTTATTCCAGGATCTTCTAGCTTTCAGAGTCTGTGTTAAAAGATCAGCTGTTATCCTGATTGGTTTACCCCTAAATGTAATCTGCTTCCTTTCTCTTGTAGCTTTTAAAATTCTCTCCTTATTCTGTATGTTGGGCATCTTCATTATATTGTGTCTAGGTGTGGATCTCTTATGATTTTGCACATTCGGCGTCCTGTAGGCTTCTAGGATTTGGGATTCTGTCTCATTCTTCAAGTCTGGGAAGTTTTCTCGTATTATTTCGTTGAATAGATTGCTCATTCCTTTGGTTTGGACCTCAATACCTTCCTGTATCCCAATGACTCTTAAGTTTGGTATCTTTATGTTATCCCATATTTCTTGAATGTTGTGCTCATGGTTTCTTAACAGCTTTGCTGAGCTGTCTATGTTCTTCTCCAGTTGAAATACTTTGTCTTCATTGTCTGATGTTCTATCTTCTAAGTGTTCTACTCTGCTTGTAGTATTCTCAATTGAGTTTTTAAGTTGGTTTATTGTTTCCTGCATTTCCAGGATTTCTGTTTGTTTGTTTTTTTTAACCTCTATCTCCCTGAATAATTGATCTTTTGCTTCTTGGATTTGTTTATGTAATTCATTGTCGAAGTGGTCGAAGTGGTCTTTCATTGTCTGATTTTGCTGTCTAATGTCTTCCTTGAGACTCCAGATCATCTGAAGCATGTATATCCTGAATTCTTTATCTGACATTCCATCTGCTGCAGATATTACCTCTTCTAAAGTTGAATTGACCTGCATTGCTTGTGGTCCTTTTTTTCCTTTTCTTTTCATACTGATCGCGTTACTTTCTGCTTGGTGAAACTGTTGTGTTATTGATTTTTCCCCCTTTATATTTATATTGCTTTTGTATAGCTGCATCGTCTCCCTTGCAGGCTTTGGCGGTGGTTCTGCCCCTCCTTCAATTGAGGCAATGTGCCTACCATGCCAGGAGGCCGCTGTGCCTGTACTTTCGATGGGCCTGTTCTTTCGGTGGTCACAGGTCCGCCTACCTTGCAGGAGTGAGCAGCGGTTTTGCCCCTCCGCTGGCCACTAGGCCTGTTCTGTCTGTCGGTTGCAGGTCTGTCTCGCTAAAAGGTGCTGGTGGCGGCTCTGCCCCTCCCCCAACTGGGGTGATGTATCTGGCGGGCCACTGGGCCTGTTTTGTCGGTGGTCACGGTTCCGCCTACATTGCACGCGCGTGGAGCAGCTGTGTCCCTCTGAGAGTTGCTGAGCCTGACCTGCCGGTGGATGGCAAGTGTGCCTACCTTGCAGGCGCAGGGGTGGCTCTGCCGCTCCGCGGGTCACTGGGCCTGATCTGCTGGTGAGTTGCAGGTCTGCCTAACATGCAGGCGCCCGGCGGCTCTGCCCCTCCCCCAACCGGGGCGGGGCAATGTGTCTGGCCGGCCGCTGGGCCTGTTCCGTTGGTGGTCACGGTTCAGCCTACCTAGCAGGCACGTGGGGCAGCTGTGTCCCCGCAGGTTTTTGGGCCTGACCTGCCGGTGGGTCGCAGGTCTGCCTACCTTGTAGGCTCGGGGGGTGGCTCTGCCGCTCTGTGGATTGCTGTGCCTGTTCTGCTGGTGGGTCGCGGGTCCGCCTACCTTGCAGGCACCCGGCGGCTCTGCCCCTCCCCCAACCGGAGCTATGTGTCTGGCGGTCCACTGGGCCTTTTTTGTCGGTGGTCACGGTTCCGCCTACATTGCACGCGCGTGGAGCAGCTGTGTCTCTCTGAGAGTTGCTGGGCCTGACCTGTCGGTGGGTGGCAAGTGCGCCTACCTTGCAGGCCCGGGGGTGGCTCTGCCGCTCCGCGGGTTGCTGGGCCTGATATGCTGGTGAGATGCAGGTCTGCCTAACTTGCAGGCGCCCGGCGGCTCTGCCCCTCCCCCAACCGGGGTGGGGCAATGTGTCTGGCCGGCCTCTGAGCCTGTTCTGTTGGTGGTCAGGGTTCTACCTACCTAGCAGGCTCGTGGGGCAGCTGTGCCCCTCTGCAGTTTCTTGGGCCTGACCTGCCGGTGGGTGGCAAGTGCGCCTATCTTGCAGGCCCGAGGGTGGCTCTGCCGCTCCGCAGTTGCTGGGCCTGATCTGCTGGTGAGTCACAGGTCTGCCAACCTTGCAGGCGCCCGGCTGCTCTGCCCCTCCCCCAACCGGGGCGGGGCGATGTATCTGGCCGGCCTCTGGGCCTGTTCTGTCGGTGGTCAGGGTTCTGCCTACCTAGCAGGCTCGTGGGGCAGCTGTGCCCCTCCGAAGTTTGTTGGGCCTGACCTGCCGGTGGGTGGCAAGTGTGCCTACCTTGCGGGCCCGGGGGTGGCTCTGCCGCTCCGCAGTTGCTGGGCGTGATCTGCTGGTGATTCGCAGGTATGCCTAACTCACAGGCGCCCGGCGGCTCTGCCCCTCCCCCAACCTGGGCGGGGCGATGTGTCTGGCCGGCCGCTGGGCCTGTTCTGTTGGTGGTCACGGTTCAGCCTACCTAGCAGGCACGTGGGGCAGCTGTGCCCCTCCGCAGGTTTTTGGGCATGACCTGCCGGTAGGTCACAGGTCTGCCTACCTTGTAGGCTCGGGGGGTGGCTATGCCGCTCTGTGGATTGCTGTGCCTTTTCTGCTGGTGGGTCGCGGGTCCGCCTACCTTGCAGGCGCCCGGCGGCTCTGCCCCTCCCCCAACCGGAGGGATGTGTCTGGCGGTTCACTGGGCCTGTTTTGTCGGTGTTCCCAGGTCCGCCTACCTTGCACACGCGTGGAGCAGCTGTTTCATTAGTGCCTGGGCACACTCTTCTTGTTGGCCTCCCTCAGGCCCTAAGTTTGTAGAGCTTGGGGCTGAGAACCCCCAGCCAATTTGCTTACCTTCTGGTAGCCACGCCCCCGTATCTGGTGCAAGAGACCTATGTTGTCAGCACTGATGGGAGCGGTAGCTGGGAGTCCCGCGCTGCGCAGCTCCCGCCGGCTCCTGTGCCACCGCTGCCTCCGGGTTTTCTTGACTACCACGCCAGCAGGTCGCTGAACCTGTTCCGGGCCCGGGCGGCGGCTCTGTTCGGCCCCTCTGGCCTCCACAGTATTCAGCAGGACCCGGACCGAAAAACAGTTTCCGCGGGTTCTTTATCACCGGGCCAAAACAGTTCCGGGAGCCAGAATTCGGCCTCTCCGGACTTGGTGCATGCTCCGACAGGAGCAGGCTCCAAGAAGCAGTTTCTGCGGGTTCTATAGCCCTGGGCCAGAGCAGCTCCGGGAGCCGGAACTCCGACACTCCGGGCTCGGTGCGTGTTCTGATAGGAGCAGGCTCCAAGAAGCAGTTTCCGCGGGTTATTTAGCACTAAGTCTGAGCAATTTGTCTGCGAGATGCAGACAATTGTCAGCCTGAAATTACCTGTTCTATAGCTGAAAGAGCTGCAAACAGTCGAAAACAAGGATGGTGACGTCAGCTCTCCAAGATGGTGGCCGCTGGCTTCCTCCGTGGTCTGACCGGTGTGGAGAACCAAACTGGACCGTTTCTTTTCCCCGTCTCCAACCCAGAATTTAGCTCCGAGCTCAGCAAATGCCTAGCTGGCAGGAGCCCACAGAATCAGGATCGCTGTATCTCTGTGCCACCAGCCTGTCGTTTCCCAGCGCGCGCCGCAGACTCCAGCCATGGGGTGATCTGCCGAACAAGCAGCGCTCCATGCAGACGGACAGATCGCTCGCATTTGAGCCCCTGAAGCTGATCCTCATGCGATGAAAATCCTTCCACTAGGTTTTGGAGCACCCCAATTTTGCTGGAAATTCCTAACAAGATAGCTTTTAGCCGTTCTAACTCGTCATTTTCCCTCACAGTGACGCAGTACACGGAGTTACTGCACTCCCTTTGCGGCCATCTTGCCTCTCAAGAAATCATATATTGATATAGAATCATTCATAACAACTAGTTATACGTCTAATTGTAATCCTAGGCTTATGGTTTATCATGAAGAGTGTGTGAGTTTTGCTTCAAAAGTGATTATGGAAATCAAAAATAATGTGTTTTGAAAGAAGTATCATGAAAAGACCAGTTTGAAACATGGCGGAACACATGTTTTCTGAAGCAGAAAGTGATTGAAAGTGAAATATATGCCTATAAATTTGTGAACTTGTGGATGAAATATATATCCTATAATGTGCATAAACAGAAGAAATAGTAATGTACCAGTGTTGAAATAAAAATGAACTTCAAAATACTTATCATGTCCCATAGGAATCTACTTGCATTGATGTGAAACTGGATCAGTTACTGTAGAAATATTAGGATTCATATGCACCATTCACTGAAGTTAGTTTTCAATACTAGGAAAAAAATACGTATATCAGGTGAATGAATATTTCTGAGAATACTCTTGTGAAAAGTTTTTTATAAATCCACATACATATTCATGAATGAATTTAGGGAGTGTATAATAAGACACATATATTAAATATTTTTGAAATATCTGGAGAGAATATATATATATATATATATATATATATATATATATATATATATATACATATATATATATATATATATATATATATATATATAACCACACACAGATTTTAAAAATTAGCAATATATATGCCAATCGAATTACACCGTGAAATACATATCATCCACAGATCCAAAAATATTCATTTTACTGGATATGGATTTATGTATAACTTTTTTCACCTAGGAAGCTCACCCATAGTTTGAATTTTCAGTTCAAACAGCGTTTAGGAGGAGTGATCTCTTCTCACACTTTGTATCTGCCAAGTTATGTAACTCACAAGAATGTACATGTGATACCAGGTAGGATTCTATATGTGCATATAAAAATACATGTGCTGAATAGAATACAGAGAAAGGGAGACAGGAATTCACATATTTGTTAACTTTAAAAACACATGGAAAACTATTTCAACAAAAAATTACTAGATTTATAACTCCTACCCTATATAATGCAAAAAGCAAGTCCAAGTATACAACGTGCCTCCTCTGAACTGCTTGTATTTCTATTCTGTTTCGGTTATTTTTCTCCATCATATTAGGATTAGTATTCAGAATCTAGTAGGGTATGTGTTAGTGTCAGGGATTCAGTATATCAAATGTAAAATAGAAAAATGAATCCAATGTGTATGCAAATATGTGCTAAACAAAATCTTCCCACTCTCATCCAGAACAATTCCTTGACATTTCCTTCCCCCAAAGTAAGACACAATTAGAGGAGTAGACTAATAAAATCTGTGAATAATATGCTCAGGAGTTTACAACCTTGGAAGTGGTAGAGGAGTTTTCCTAGTATGGGACAGGATAAACACTCCATATATATGGAGCTCTGCTGGCCTAAATACTTCTTGAGAAACTGCCTCTGAGTTTGGGCACTTGAAATATATGTTTTTGTCAGGAGCTTTAGCTTCTTTCTAGTGAGACCATCAAAGCTGTGTCTGCATCTATGTGACCTGGAGGACATGATTTCTTATTTTCCAATGAACATGAGGCAGCAGTGCTGAATTCTCTCTTTGTAAGTAAACTGTGGCCACTGGGGGCTAAGGGTATTCCCATGTGGACTGGGAAGCCATTTGGTCATCCTCCACTTTTCGTGGTGTTTCTTGCTGCTGCACTGGGACTTTGGCATTTGCTTCATGAAATAAAAGAAGTTCAACTGGGACACAGTTCTGGAGGCAATTCTGTCATGTGTGGTTGGTCAGGGTCTGCAGGAGAATGCACCAACCAGGCTTCTATCCCACATAGCTTGGCCACATGTCCATAGCAACCTGATTCTGAACATTGCCCGGAAACATCTCCATATAACAAGAAGCCTTTACATGGAAGGGTCTGCTGGTTGCACCATGTCAGTCACAAGCCATTTGGAAGCCAATGGCAGATCCACATGGCCCCACCACAAATTTTTTATCACACATCTGCCTACCACTGCTCTAGGCCCACTACTCACCAGATTCCAACATACTGGCATCACTGTTCTACACCATTTTCATGAAACCCAGTCAATCAAGGCACTGTCTTGCATTTTTACGATCAGCAACAGGACATCCAAAGTTTCTCCAGTGCCACCTGGTCATGGGAATTTCAAAAATTTCATGGTATTTATCTAGGCATTTTTCAAGGATGACGTTGCAGGCACTGTGGGTTTCAATTCATTCAGGAACCATTAAATGGTGAGGAAGCTCATTTCAATGAATGCTCTGTAGAACTCTCACAGGCAAGGCTTCCCAAAGAGTGGCCAAAATGTCACATGAAGCCAGGCCCATTGAGGTCTACAATGTGACGTCCATGGGTGTTGTGACTCTCAACTATGGCTGCCAAGTCTTTCAGAATTAAATCATGTGATATCCTGGCTGAGATACCCAGGGCTCTGTGGAAAGCCAACCTGGGCCTAGATCTCAGTTTCCAAGGGTGATTCTCATGGGTGGACTCCTGAAATCCCAACAAAATCCATGGCAGTACTTCTCTGAATTCAGTCTCTAAGGGGAATCACACCAGAGTTCAAGCCCAGGTGGTCCAGGTCATGTCTTCATACTGGACACAAATGACCAAATTTAAAACCAAAACCCTCCCATATGGCCCTCATCTTCTTCCATATAGACACTAATTACAACCTCTGGCGGAAGGTTTCCATGAGTGGCGGAGTCCAAGAGAGTGTCCAAAATAACTCCCTTGCCCCTCATTGGCGTAAATTCAGGGTGGTCTGGACACCCTTCATGTGAAACAGGAGTGATCAAATATGCTAGACGTTAATACTTCTATGATTCTCCAATTTGTGGAAAACTGAGTGTCAGGTATATATTTTTATGTGATTTGCAGTCATGAGAAATCACAAGCACCTCTGCAGGTCTTTGAAGAACCCATTTGACCCAAAGAATCCCTATTCACACTTGATGGAGTTCAAGAACTTTAAAGAGGAAGGCGACAGATTTCATCCACAAGGACTGCTTTTTGGCCATTTTGGTTTTGTATGCACACATGGGATCTCTCTTTACATCCACCAGGTGCTGAGAATCTAAGCCACAACCTCACACAGGGCCAAGAGGCTGATTCAGACACATCCCTTTCCAAAGGAATTAAGCAAAGAGCCACAGGTGATGCCCATTCATTTCCATTTGAAAACTGTTTTCTTTAGGCTTCACAAAGGGGTGGCCTGAGGCAAAGACCTTCCTGACATTCAGGGGAACAGAACAATAGGTTAGCAAATGGCCCAAAGCAGTGTTTCTCCACTGAGACTTTCCTGGTCACACTGATATCTGAATTTTCTGAGATGCTCACCATTCCCTTCAGCTATCCAGTACATGGCCATGTCACAGAGCTTGGAGGTGGTACATATCTTGGTCACAAAATCATGAGCCTATTCTGGAGAGTGGCCAGAATTCAGGAAGAAAACAGGAACTTAGGAAGATAGCAGGTGTTACCCATCCATAAGGCAAGCCGCATTCCTTTCATACATTGGGCAGAAAGAATTCTGGTAAGCTTTCTACTAGCCTGGACACATCCTTTGATGCATTCTCTTTTCTAATGTCTACAACCATGGACACAGTGGGATACACAGACTTAAAAACACTCGCCTTGTCAAATCACTTGTTAGAAATCGTCCACTCCTAACCAAACAAACTGCCTTTCCTACCTATTCTCAAAACATGAGACAAAATCACAAACACACACTCACACCCACAAAGTCACCACCTTTCCCAAAGTAGGTCTCTGACTATCGGGTGTGACCTCTGACTGGTGGGCCATACTATGCTCCCATCAAATGGCCTGTTCTGTCTCAGATCTGGTTTCTTTGGCCAACTCTGTGAAGTTGTCAGGAGACAGCGGTGAGCCACTTCCTGCTTACTCAGGAAAGGCCACTCTTCAGAGCTTTCCTGGCATTTGGCCATCCTCACATCAGTAGATACCAAGAAAGACTGACTCTGTCCTTGGTAAATCAAAAGAAGGGAGACCACTGGGACTGGGCCTGGGACTAGATTTGTGTGCCTCCATGCCTGGATCCCAAGTTCACAGAGTTCCATCACCAAGAATGTGAGGTGAGGTCACTTCCTTCAGGAACTGAATGAGGTCAATGCCTTGGCAAGCACGTTGTCCTAACATTTGCTTCCAAAGGTCCCATGAAATGGAGGCTGTCCCTAATTCCTTTGACACTTTCACAAGTTAGAATGGTATATCAAACATTGGTAACCAGGAACAGCTCTCCACAGAGGCCTCGTTTTGTCCTCCTTCTCTACATAAAGAAGAGAGAGGCTGATTCAGACACATCCCTTCATGCTGACCAGGTTGTTTGCAATGAAAGATGACTTTTGCTCTCTCAGTTCCTTCATAGGTGCCTACAACTTCTCTAGGGATCATTTGCGCATAGACCTTTGAGTTTCTCAGCAGTTGGAAGATCCCCTACATTCCTGTATTTTAAGACCAACTCTGTTCTTGCTCTTCTCTAAAGTTAGATTGAGGGAACAGTGTATGGTTAGGGTTAATAACAGGTTTGATTTGGAATAGAAATCATTCTGCTGGATGAATAATGGTATTGGGAATCTGCGATATTTTCAAGAATATATAGGTAAAATATATAAATCTGAAAACAGAAATCTAGGTAAGATTTGAAGCCCAGAAGGGCATTGGGCCCTTGATTGCGGTATTAAGCATAGGAACTTGTAACTTGGATGATTGATTTTCAAAGAGAACTTCCAGTCAAAATGGATAGTCAGGAGTATTAGGAAGATAGTCGGTATGTTTATAAAGGAGAGTGAGTATAGGATTTGGACCAAAAGTTCTTTAGCTATAGGGTTTCGGGTATTGAGTGAATGTAAATGTCAGCACATGTGAAGAATTAATCACAATGATGAACTGGGGAAAATATGTAGGAATGCAGATATCAATAGAGACTTTAGGAAATCTGGCAAAGTATAGTTGGTAGTGAAATGTTAATAAAATAGATTCTTGTCACTTCCTGTTTTTCTGTATGCTTAATAAAACACTGTTGAAATCTTGAGAAGTGTTTTCTAAACTGTTTCCCAGAATGTGCTGTCCCCAACTGCCAAACTTCAGAATGTACTCCCTCACCCAGTTGCACGCAAACTGCTCACCCGCCCAGGCCCATCAATAAACTTTCCTCCCTGCCCTCTTCAAGGAAAGTATATAAACTCTGCTTAAGCTGTTCTCAGGGTTCTCTGCTCTATTCAAATGAGCTCTGAGCCCCAGCATGCTGGACCCAGAATAAACCCTTTGTTTTTGCATGAGAGAGTCTCTTAGTGGTCTCTTCCCCCAATGCTCTTCCGATCTTTATATATGGAGGTTCCACCGAAATCCAGCAGCGGTGAACGAGAGACCCCAATGGGCTACTCTCAGGGTAAGTAAGGCGCCTCTTTCTGGTTTCAGGTTTCAGGTTAGGGCTTGGCAAAATGGCTGTCGATGAAGTGAGCTCTCTTTGATGGTGGCTGGCAGACGTGTCACAGAGCCACAAGCCAAGTCCCTGGAGGACGCCACAGAAGACTCGGGAATCGAGGAATAATAGTCCCCTCGACTCAGTGATACTTTGTTTCAGATTCGGTATTGCCAGCCCATCGGGTTTTGCCACAAGCTCAGTCTTGGTCTCAGTGTTGGACGTCCATTGCCTGTCTTTATTGTTTTCTCTTGTCTGTGTCCTGTGTCGTTGCTTTTACTGTTTGTGTATCTTTCATTATGGGACAGATCACTTCAATGCCTCTGTCCCTGACCCTTGATCTATGGACCAAAGTCCGCTTAAGGGCTCAGAATGTTTCTTTTTCAGTAAAACGCTGGACCTGGCAGACTCTGTGTGCCTCAGAATGGCCCACCTTTGGATTCGGATGGCCCCTAGAAGGATCTTTCTACTTCCCAGTAATTTAAAAAGACCGAGATATTGTCTTACAGCCAGGGCCACATAGCCATACTGATAAACAGGAATATACCTTAACTTGGCAGGACCTCTGCAAATCTCCTCTTCCGTGGTTGAAGCCTTTCCTTGCTGTGTCCCCGTTCCTACTCCTTCCCCCACGATCTCTCAACCCCTCTGCTCCTCCTCCTCCTCCACCCTCTGTTCTCCCTGAGTCACAAGATTTGACTCTACTGGACTCTCCTCCCCTTCCTTATCTTCTACCCTTGTCCCACAACCCCCAACACCCTCTAAGTGATTCTCCAGCTGCTGACTCAGCCTCTCCGCAATTGGAGGATGCTAAGCCAGCCCAGGGCCCTCCAGATAACTCCCCTGCGTCACACACAGCCCCTCCTCCCCTGGAGGAAGCTGGACTTGCTAAAGGAACTCGCCGGTGGAAAATGATTGAAAACCCTGGAACTCCCGTGTTGCTTCCCTCCATCCCTAAGGGCCAATGATTGACGATGGCCATGGGGAAAAAAAATGGAATCCTACCAGTATTGGCCTTCTCCTCTTCAGACCTATATAAATGGAAAAATAACAATCCCCCTTTTACCAAGGACCCAACCTGGCTCTCAGGTCTGGTGAAGTCATTGATGTTTTCACACCAACCTACTTGGGATGACTGCCAACAACTCCTAGGGACTCTCTTCATGACAGAGGAACAAAAGAGAATCCTCCTGGAGGCTAGAAAAAAGTATCCTCGGACCAAATCCATGACCGACACAACTTCCCAACATATTCAAAGCCGACTTTCTCTTGAAACGACCCAACTGGGACCCCAACACCTTTCAAGGTAGGGAGCATCTTTCCACTTATCGCCGGGCTCTAATAGTGGGTATCTTAGTGGCCGCTAGGTGACCAACTAATTTGGCCAAGGTAAGAGAGATTATTTAAGGGCCTGATGAATCTCCCTCTATGTTCCTAGAGATAATTATGTAGGCATATAAGAGACATACTCCTTTCGATCCTCAGGCAGAGGATCAAAAGGCATCTGTCACAATGGCCTTTATTGGGAAAGCTGCCCTGGATATTAAAAGAAAGTTACAATGCTTAGATGGATTACAAGATATGACTTTGAGGGATTTAGTCAGAGAACCCGAGAAGGTATACTTTAAGAGAGAAACTGAGGAAGAGAAGGGAGCTGAGTGAGGATAAAAGAAACAAAAGACAGACTAAGGCATTGACTAAGGTCCTGGTCACAACAACAAATAGGCCAGAAATTAAGAAACAGAGAGACAGGAAGGGATACCTGGGCACACACTAGAGGCCACCCCTGGCCTCAGATCAATGTGCCTACTCTAAAGAAAAAGGACACTGGGCCAAAGAGTGCCCTAGAAAGAGAGAGCCATGCCAGCCAGATATTCTGACTCTGGAGGAATACTAAGAAAGTCCAGGCTCAGATCCTCTCCCTGACCTCAAGGTAACTTTTGAAGTGGAGGGGAACACAATAAACTTTGAAGTAGATACAGGGGCAATATACTCAGCCCATAAGGCCCATTGGGCCCTCTACCGAATAAAAGGTCTCTAATTCAAGAGTCTAACAGAAGTAAATATCGGGCTTTGACAACTAAGAGGACCATGGACCAGGGAAAAGGAAAAATCCATCACTCCTTCCTAGTAATCCCAGAATGCCTGGCCCCATTGATAGGCAGAGTTCTGCTCACCAAGCTCTGGGCCAAAATAACTTTTAACCCTGAAGGCCCCCAAGTGGAATTTTTTAATCCTTCAGTAACTACTCCTATAATCATGGCTCTAACTATGTCAGTAGCAAATGTTCATCAACTCACTCACCTTTGTTCAAAGAAACTGCATTCATTCGTGAAGGATCAAGAACACAGTTTTCCACTAACCTACTCACAGCAAAAGGAAATAACTGAATGGGTAACAAAAGCCTGTCAGGTCCATTAATTGGTTAAAGCTTACACTTCCAAGCTTCCTGCAGGAAAGCACCTATGAGCAACCAGACGAGGACAATTCTGGGAAGTGGACTTTACTGAAATTAAGCCAGTAAGGTATGGACTTAAATAACTCCTAGTCTTTGAACATACATTTTCAGGATGTATTGAAGCCTTCCCCACACACACACACACAAAAAAGAAATATAAAAAAAGAAAAAAGAAACATCACAAATGGTTGTAAAGAAGATCCTGGAAGATATTTATTCTCCCCTTGACGACCAGTAGTCTTAACCCTCATCAGCCCCTTAAGCTGCGATGGCTGATCACAAATCCTACTGTACACGAAGTATGGCCTATCTCGAATACAGCCCCCTTACGAACCTGGTGGCCATCTCTCCACCCAGTCATTTGTCAGCTGGCTATAGGTCTTTCCTATTGGGATATCCCTGATTAACAGGATCCCACTAAAATTCCATTAAATCCCTTCCGTACCATAGATAATGGAAACAAACATTATAGATGTAGGGACACGTGAGCCAGATGCAAGTTGGCTAGCCTAGATTACTATGTTTGCCCGGCAGACTATCAAAGCCACAAACAGTCACGGCTGTGGGGGGGGAGAGCAGACTTCTAATGTAAGTCATGGGGATGTGAGCATACAGGGACTGTCAGATGGAACCCAAACTCCTCATCAAATTCTGTACACAGCATTGGCCATATTACGAATTAGATAACCAAAACCGATGACCCCCAGAGGGGTCTCTAGATCCTCAAATTCTGTGTGACCTTTTTAACTTCTGCAAGTGCTCAAAAGGGTGAAAGGAGATTCCGCTATGTGGAGGCCTTCTCTCTCCTTTGCTCACATCCTGAACTATGCTTCTCCAATAGATGCTCACCCTCAGCCTTGTGCTCCAGACTCTCCGCTGTCACTCCCACCTCAGCAACTTGATTTCTCCCCTCCAATATCTAGATCAAAAACCCAAATCTCGACTGGTTCTCAGACCATTGTTCCCTTGCTGAGGTCGCAGGTACTGAGGTACCACTCCATTCACTCACTCCTCTCCTCTCCTGTCAGTGCCCGAACCGGGTCCCACCCAGTCCTCTTACCACATAATGCAAAGCTCAAACCCGCTGAGAAGAATCCTCAGACCCTAATACAAGATGTAATGAAAATGGCCTTTAATGTTGCTTTGTCATCACTAAAAACAGGTTACTAAGAATTTAAAGTCCCTCAAAGGCTTTTTGGAAACTCACTCCCGTCTCCCCCTCTGTTCTATCTGTTCTACTGCTCAAGTTTTTGTTGCTATTAAGATCCCAAAGCCCTCTCCCAATATTCTTTTCATCTCCCCTTCCTCATTCTCAGATCCACAGAGCTGCTCTTATCCCTGCCTTCCAAATTGTCTCCCTCTGTACCAGGCCCACAGAAAAGTCTTAACTGACCTTCTCCAGAAGTCTTCACCATGGCTGATTTAGGACTTTCAGCAAAAGAGTCCCTATAAAAGAGTTCACTGTAGATAAACTTCCTATTTTTGTGTTGCCCTGGTCTCCTTGGCAACTGGCTAAAAAATTCAGCACTCCTGATCTAGACACACCCTTACTAGTTTTTCACAAAATATTTGAAAAAAAGGCCTCTGGCCTTGAGCTGGGGCTTCACAGAGATGGCTACATTTCTAAGATAAAGAAGTTACAAACTGGGCTGTATGGAAACAGCTGGAAGGGGGAAAAAAAGGAAGGGAAGACACCCCCACCCAGGTGTCCTTGAAAAGTTAACTTTCCCAAACTGAGGAAAAAACAGAAACAAAAACTGCTTTTTGTGAACTTCTGCAGACTGTGAACTTCTGAGCCCCTTCATTTACGTGTTGGGTACAAAATTCTGAAACTACTTAACTTGGGTTTCAGGGGATTAATTGATTACAACAGAAGCAATGCCCTCTGAATCTGGTTGAAACCAAAAAAGACTGTTTCCGTGTCTTTGGTGCTATCTTAGGTGCCTTGCCTTGTCCGTCCATACAACAGTATAATTCTATATACTTAAACATTGTTTATGTTTTCATGAAATGGTCAACAGATGTGATTAATTGTGAAATGGTGCAGATGTTTCCCAGAGTGCTCTATCATGACGCAGGTTCATTTGAAGATCAAAGAGGGGGACATACAACCCGGTTCCGCTGGGAACATATGTCCCTCACCTTAGCCATTCTATTACGAATAGGAGTTGCTGCAGGGTTGGGCAAAAGAACCACTGCTCTGGTCCATGGGACACAACAAGTGACCCAATTAGAAGCAGCAATAGATCAAAACTTAAAGATTTTAGAAACCTCCATCACAGCTTTGCAGGAATCTTTAACCTCTCTCTCTGAAGTTGTTTTACAGAAAAGGCGAGGGTTGGACCTCATTTTCATGACAGAAGGGGGCCTTTGTGCTTCATTGAGGGAAGAATGTTGTTTTTATGTCGACAATACTGGAGTTGTAAAAAAATCTATGAGTAAATTAAAAAGATGCCTTGAAGAGCAACAACGAGAGAGAGAGGCACAAAAAGGGTAGTTTGAGTCTTTTTTTATACAGTCCCCCTGGTTAATTACGTTTTTATCAACCCTGGCCGGTCCAATAATAATCCTCATAGTATTACTAACTATAAAACCCTGTATCCTCAATCATGTAATTTCTTTTCTCCAAGCTCAAATTGGACAAATTAAAATTATGGTAATACCCCACTAGCAGACATAGAATGTGACACCCCAAAAAGATCACTTTTACGATTAAAAGTAGCCAGAAAAAGAAGTGGGGAATGAAAGGTTAATAAAATATGTACTTGTCACTTCCTGTTTTTCTGTACGCTTAACAAAACACTGTTGAAATCTTGAGAACTCTTTGCTAATCTTGTTCCCAGAATGTGCTGTCCCCAATTGCCAAACTGCAGAATCTACTCCCTCACCCGGTTGAATAGAAACCTGAACTGTACTTGGATCATTGAATGTAGAAGAGAACATCCATTCAAATGTTATAGTCAGTTGGATTAGAAAGATAGTCGGTACGTTTAGGAAGAAAAGTGAGTATAGGATTTGGAACAAAAGTTCTTTAGCAATAGGGTTTTGGTTAGAGAGTCAATGTAAATGTCAACACAAGTGAAGAGTCAGTCACAATGATGCACAGGGCAAAATATGTAGGAAAGCAGATATCAATAGAGACATTAGGAAATCAGGAAAAGAATAAAGTGAGTGATGGGATTAGATATTTTCAACAGGGTTGAGGATGAATATATGAGCTTTGGATAAAACAAATATGAAGTCAACAATAGGATTGACATTTGATAGCATTAGCGTAGCCCAAGACAGTGTCCAAAATAAGCTCTGTTGCCCCTCATTTGCCTAAATTCCCAGTGGCCTGTACACCCTTCCTGTGTACCAGGAGTGATCAAATAGGCCTGCCCTTAATACTGCTCTGCTTCTCCAATTTGAGTCCTACTGAGTGTCGGGTACAGATTCTTTATGTGAATTGGAAAGATGAGAAAACTCAAGCACCTATTGGATAGCCTCTGAATAGATTTGAAGAACTCATTTGACCCAAAAGATCCCTATTCTCACTTGATGGAATTCAGGAACCTACAGAGGAAGGCAAAATACTTCATCAACAATGACTGCTCTTTTTGCCATTTTGGATTTTATGCACCCATGGGATCTTTCTTTAGATCCATCAGGTGCTGAGAATCTAAGTCAAAGAATCACACTGGGCCAAGAGGCTGATTCACACACATCTCTTTCCAAATCAATTAAGGAAAGAGCCAAAGGTAAAGCATATTCATTTCCATTTGAAAAATGTTTCCTTCAGGATTCACAAAGGGTTGGCCTGAGACAAAGACCTTCCTGACTCTCAGGGCAACAGAACAATAGGTAAGCAAATGGCCCAAAGCAGGGATTCTCCACTGAGACTTTACTGGTCACACTGATATCTGAGTTTTCTGAGATGCTCGCCATTCCATTCAGCTATCCAGTACATGGCCATGTCACAGAGCTTGGAGGTAGTACATATCTCGGACACAAAACCATGAGCCTATTCTGGAGATTGGTAATAATTCAGGAAGAAAACAGCAACTTAGGAAGGTAGCAGGTATCGCCCATCAATAAGGCAAGCCACAGTCAATTCATAAATTGTGCTGGATGAATGCTGGGAAGCTTTCTATGAGACAGGACACATCCATTGATGCATTCTCTTTTCTAATGTCTACAAGCACGGACACAGTGGGATACACAGACATAGAAACACTTGCATTGTCAAACGACTTACTAGAAACAGTTCACTCCAAACCAAACAAACTGCCTTTTCTAACTATTCTCAGAACATGAGACAAAACCACAAACCCACACCCGCAATGGCACCTCCTTCCCCCAAATAGGTCTGTGACTCTCCGGAGTGTGCTCTGACTGATGGGCCATACTATGATCCTCCGAAATGGCCTGCCCTGTCTCAGATCTGGTCTTCTTGGCCAACAATGTGAAGTTGTTAGAAGCCAGGAGTGAGCCACTATCTGCTTTCTCAGGAAGAGCCCCTCTTCCGAGCTTTCCTGGCATTTGGCCATCCTCACATCAGTAGGCATCAAGAAAGACTGACTCTGTCCTTTGTAAATCCAAAAAAGTGAGACCACTGGGACTAGGACTGGGACTGGCTCTGGGTGCCTGGCTTTCTGTATACCATGTTCAGAGAGTTCCATCACCAAGGAAGTGAGATGAGATCACTTCCTTCAGGAACTGAATGAGATCACTGCCTTGGCAACCACTTTGTCATAACAATTGCTCCCAACGGTCCCATGAGATGAGGGTTGCCCCTACTTCCTGTGACACTTTCACAAGTTAAAATGGTATATCACCCGTAGGCAAAAGGGAACAGCTCTCCACACAGGCCGGGTTTGGTCCATCTTCTCTATATTAAGAAGAGATAGGCTCATTCTGACGCAACCCTTAATCCTGACCAGGTTGTTTGCCATGGAAGATGATATTTGCTCTCTCAGGTCTTACATAGCTGCCTACATCTTCTCCAGAGATCATTTCTGCATGGAGCTTTGAGGTTCTCAACAGATGGAAGATCCACTGCATTCCTGTATTGTAAGACCAACACTGTCCCTGCTCTTCTGTAAACATAGATGTGAATTGGAGTCATGAGAAAACCCACGAACCTATGGGAT
Organism: Callospermophilus lateralis; assembly: GCF_048772815.1. Classification (NCBI taxonomy): domain Eukaryota; kingdom Metazoa; phylum Chordata; class Mammalia; order Rodentia; family Sciuridae; genus Callospermophilus; species Callospermophilus lateralis. The sequence continues at coordinate 1,206,838 of NW_027513770.1, forward strand.
AGCCTCTGCAGGGCTTTAAAGAATTCACTTGACCCAAATGATCCCTATTCTCACTTAATGGAGGTCAGGAACCTTACAGAGGAAGGCGAGAGACTCTATCCACCATGACAGTTCTTTTGTCCATTTTGGTTTTGGATGCACACATGGGATTTTTCTTTAGACCCATCATGTGCTGTGAATCTAAGCCACAGCCTCACATAGGGCCAAGAGGCTGATTCAGACACATCCATTTCCAAAGCAATTAACCGAAGAGGCACAGGTAATGACCATTCAATTCCATTTGAAAACTATTTTCTGCAGGCTTCACAAAGTGTGGCCTGAGGCAAAGACCTTCCTGACATTCATGGCAACAGAATAGGTAACCAAAAGGCCCAAAGCAGGGTTTCTCCACTGAGACTTTCTTGGGCATACTGATATCTGAGTTTTCTTGGATACTCACCATTCCCATCAGCTATCCAGTACATGGCCATGTCACAGAGATGGAGGTGGTACATATCTTGGACACAAAATCATGAGCGTATTCTGGAGAGTGTCCAGAATTCAGGAAGAAAACAGGAATTTAGAAAGATGGCAGGAATTGCCCATCCATACGGCAAGCTGCAGTCCATTCATAAATTGCACAGGATGAATGCTTTGAAGCTTTCTCGTAGACAGGACACATCCATTGATGCATTCTCTTTTCTACTGTCTACAATCACGGACACAGTATGATATATAGACACAGAAACACTCACGTTGTCAAAGGACTTACTAGAAATAGTTCACTCCAAAACAAACACACCAGCTTTCCTAACTATTCTCAGAACATGAGACAAAACCACAAACTCACACTCACACCCAAAATGGTACCTCTTTCCCCCAAGTAGGTCTGTGTCTATCCGGAGTGTCCTCTGACTTGTGGGCCATACTATGTTCCCCCAAAATGGCGTGTCCTGTCTTCAATCTGGTCTCTTTAGCCAACTCTGTGAAGTTGTCAGGAGCCCGTGGTGAGAAACTACCTGCTTTCTCTGGAAAGGCCAGTCTTCATAGTTTCCAGGCATTTGGCTGTCCTCACATCAGTAGGTACCAAGAAAGAGTGACTCTGTCTTGTTAAATCCAAACAAGTGAGCCCACTGGGACATGGAGTGGGTTTGACTCTGTGTGCCTGGTTTCCTGGATCCCAAGATCACAGACTTTCATCACCAATAATGTAAGGTGAGGTCACTTCCTTCAAGAACTGAATGAAGTCACTGCCTTGGAAACCACTTTGTTTTAGCAGTTGCTTCCAAGGTTCTCAAAAGATGGAGTCTGCCTCTACTTGCTGTGACTCATTCATAAGTTAGAATGGTATATCAACCATAGGCACCGGGGAACAGCTCTCCACACAGCCATGGTTTGGTCCATTTTCTCTACATTAGGAAGAGAGAGGCTAATTCAGACACATCCCTTCAACCTGACCAGGTTGTTTGCCATGGAAGATGACTTTTGCTCTCTCAGATCCTTCATACCTGCCTACACCTTCTCCAGGGATTATTTCTGCAGGGACTTTTGAGGTTCTCAGCTGGTGGATGATACCCTACCTTCCTGGATTTTAAGACCAACTCTGTCCCTGCTCTTCTGTAAAGTGAGATTGAGGGAACAGTGTATAGTTAGTGTTAATAGCATGTTCGATTTGGGTTAGGAGTCATTCTGCTTGATGAATTATGGTATTGGGAACCTGTGATATTTATAAGAATATAAATGTGAAATATATGTATGAGAACAGAGATCTAGGAAAGATTTGAAGCCCAGAAAGGCATTGGGCCCTTGATTGGTATACTTAGATTGAATCATGTTCTGCACCGAGGTCTCAGATAAATCGATACGCAATTGCATAGGACCCTATACCTCGGATGATTGAAAGTAGAAGAGAACATCCAGTCAAAAGGGATAGTCTGTAGGATTAGGAAGATAGTAAGTAGGTTTAGGAAGAAGAGTGAGTCTCGGAGTTGGACCAAAAGTTCTTAAGCAATTGGTTTTCAGTTAGAGGGTGAATGTAAATGTCAGCACATGTGAAGAGACAGTCACAATGATGAACTGGGAAAAATATGTAGGAAAGCAGATATCAATAGGGGCATTAGGAAATCAGGAAACGTATAAAGTGAGTGATAGGATTAGATATTTTCAACAGGCTTGAGGTTAAATATATAATCTTAGGAAGAAACAAATATGTAGTAACCAATAGGATTGACATTTGAGAGCAGTAGGCACCCTGGACATAGATGCTTTTAGTAATCCATGGTCACTTCCCATTTAGGCTTTGGTACAATCATATGTGTGACCTTTGCATTTTGTGTACAGAATACTACTGTGGTAAAATGTATATGTAGATCAGGTGACATGAGTATTTCTTGCACCATAAATGGGAGTAATATTCTGGAAACTTATAAATTATTACTGGGGATACAAATAGGTGTACCTTGTGTTGATGATTATTGAGATGATGCATGAATAGACCATATTGTGAATAAAGTATGTAACTGGATCCAACATTAAATAATGGTTTGAGTTTGCATCTGAAAATATATTGGAAATCTTATATTGATATATATACCATCATTCCAATGAGTTATATATGCAATAGTATTATTAGGGTTACGGTTTATCGTGAAGAGTGAGTTTTGCTTCAAAAATATTATGGAATTGAAAATAATGTGTTTAGAAAGAAGTCTAGTGAAAAGACCAGTAAAGAAACATGGAGGAATACATGTGTTCTGAAGTAGTAAGTAATTGATAATGAACCAAATGCCAAAAAAATTTGTGAAGTTGTGGATGAAAAAATACATCCTATGATGTCCATAAACTGAAGAAATAGTAATGTACCAGTGTTGAGTAAAAATGAACTTCAAATTACACATCATGTCCCATAGCAATCTACTTGCATTGATGTTAAACTGGGTCAGTTACTGTAGAAATATTAGGATTTTTAAGCACCATCCACTGAACTTAGTTTTCAGTAGTAGGAAACCAAAATATATTTCAGGTGTATGAATATTACTGAGAATAATCTTGTGAAAATTTGAATTTAAATGAACATAAATGAATATGAATGAATTTAGGGAGTGTATAATAAGACACATATTTTTCATATTTTTTTAAAATCTGGAGAATATACACACACACACACACACACGCACACACACACACACACGCACTCACACACACATTAATATTTAGCAATATATATGCCAATCGATATTCATCATGAAATATAATTCATTTACAAATCCAAAAATATTCATTTTACTGAACATGGATTTATGTATAGTGTTTTTCACTAGGAAGCTCACCCATAGGTGGAATTTTCAGTTCCATCATTATTTAGGGAAAGTCATCTCTTCTCACAATTTTTATATTCCAAAGCCAGTGATCTTTCAAGAATGTACGTGTGATACCAGGTAGGATATTGTATATGCATAAAAAAATTACATGTGCTGAATAGGATACAGAGAAAGGGAGACAGGAATTTACATATGTGATAACTTTAAAAAATCATGGAGAAATATTAAAATGAAAAGTTTACTAAATTTAAAACACATACTCTTGATAAAGCAGAAGACAAATACAAATATACACCATGCTTCCTATGAAAGGACTGTACTTCTATTCAGTTAGGTTTTTTTTTCTCCATGATATTAAGATTAGTAGTCAGAGTCTAGTAGGGTATGGGTTAGTGTCAGGGATTCAGTATTTCAAATGGAAAATAGGAAAATGAATCTAATGTGTATGCAAAAATGTGATACACAAAAATCTTCCCTCTCTTATCCAGAACAATGCCTTGACATAACCATCGCTAAAAGTAAGACACAATTAGAGGAGAGGAGTTAGAAAACCTGTGAATACATATGTGGAATAAAAAATGCTCAGGAGTTCACAAAACTGGAGGTGGTAAAAGAGTTTACAAAAGTATGGGAGAGGGTAAACACTCCAGAAACATGGAGCTGTGCTGACCTAAAGACTTCTTGAGAAACTTCCTCTGAGGTTAGGCACAAGAAATATATGTATGGCAATATGTAAATCAATGGTTCTGCAACTGATGTGATTCTGCAATCTGTATATGGAGTAAAAATGGGAGCTCATATCCCAATTGAATCAAAGTGTGAAATATGATATATCAAGAAGTATGTAATGTTTTGAACAACCTACAATGAAAATTAATTAAAAAAAGTAAAAGAAATATATGTAATTGTCAGGAGATTTAGCTTCGTTTATAGTGACACCAAAAATCTGGGTCTGCATCTATGTGACCTGGAGGACATGGTTCTTTATTTTGTAATGAACATGAGGCAGCAGGTCTGAATTCTCCCTTTGTAGGTAAACTGTTGCCACTGGGAGCTAAGTGTCTTCCCGTGTGGTCTGTGAAGCCATTTGGTCATCCTCCACTTTTCAGGGTGTTTCTTACTGCTGCACTGGGAATTTGGTATTTGCTTCATGAAATACAATATGTTCAACTGGGACACAATGCTGGAGGGAGTTCTGTCATGTGTGGTTGGTCAGGGTCGGCAAGAGAATGTACGAACCAGGCTTCTATCCCACATAGCTTTCCCCTTGACTATAGCAACCTGATTCTGAACATTGCCCTGAAACCTCTACATATAACAAGATGCCTTTACACATAAAGGTCTGCTGCCTGCACCATGTCAGTCGCAAGTTTTGGAAGCCAATGGAAGATCCAGGTGGTCCTACCAAAAATATTTATTTACACACCTACAGTCCACTGCTCTACACCCACTACCCAGCAGGCTTCAACTTACTGGCATTTCTGTTCTACACCATTTTCACGAAACTCAGTCAATCAAGGCACTGTTTGTTATACTCATGATCAGCAACAGGATATCTAAAGGTTATCCAGTGCCACCTGGTCATGGGGATTTCAAAAATTTCATGGTATTAATCTAGTCATTTTTCAAGGATGAAGTTGGAGGCACTGTGGGTTTCATTTAATTCAGGAACCATTAAATGGTGAGGAAGCTCATTTCAATGAAAGCTCTGGAGAACACTCACAGGCAAGCCTTCCCAAAGAGTGGCCAAAAGGACACATGAATAGAGGCCCATTGAGGTATACAATGTGAGGTCCATGTGTGTTTGGACTCTCAACTATGGCTACCAAGTCTTTAAGAATTAAATCATGTGATATCCTGGCTCAGAATCCCTGAGCTCTGTGGAAAGCCATCCTGGGCCTAGATCTCAGTTTCCAAAAGCGATTCTCATGCGTGGTCTCCTAAAATCCCAACACTATTCATGGCAATACTTCTCTGAGTTCAGTTCCAGAACTCAGTCTCTAAGGGGAATCACACCAGAGTTCAAGCCCTGGTGGACCCAGTCATCTCTTCCAACTACCACACAAATTACCACAATTAAAACAAGAACCCTCCCATATGGCCCTCATCTTCTTTCATATAGACACTCATCATAATCTGGCTGGAGGTTTCCATGAGGGGCGCAGACCAAGACAGTGTCCCAAATAAGCTCCTTTGCCCCTCATTTGCCTAAAGTCAAGGTGGCCTGGACACCCATCCTGTGAACCAAAAGTGATCAAATAGGCCTGCCATTAATACCGCTCCAACTTGAGGACTACTGTCTGTGGGGTTTAGATTCTTTATGTGAATTTTAGTCATGAGAAAACCCAAGCACAATGGGCTAGCCTCTGCAGGTTTTGTAGAAATCTTTTGACCCAAAGGATCCCATTCTCACTTGATGGAGGTCAGGAACCTTACAGAGGAAGTTGAGAGACTTCATCCCAATAATTGTTCTTTTGGCGAATTTTCTTTTGGATGCACACATGGTAACTTTCTTTAGATCCATCAGGTGCTGACAATCTAAGCCACAGCCACACACAGGGCCAAGGGCCTGATTCAGACACATCCCTTTCCAAAGCAATTAAGGAAAGTGCCACAAGTATGCCCATTCATTTCCATTTGAAAACTGTTTTCTTCAGGCTTCACAAAGGTGTGGCCTGAGGCAAAGACCTTCCTGACATTCAGGGCAACAGAACAATAGGTAAGCAAAAGGCCCAAAGCAGGATTTCTCCTCTGAGACTTTCCTGGTCACACTGATATCTGAGTTTTCTGAGATGCTCGCCATCCCCTACAGCTATCCAGTACATGGCCATGTCACAGAGCTTGGAGGTGGTACATATCTTGGACACAAAACCATGGGCCTATTCTTGAGATTGGCCGGAATTCAGGACGAAAATAGAAACTTAGGAAGGTAGCAGGTGTTGCTCATCGATAAGGCAAGCTACAGTCCATTCATAAACGGGGCAATATGAATGCTGAGAAGCTTTCTACTAGACACGACACATCCATTGATGAATTCTCTTTTGTAATGTCTACAACCACGGAAACAGTGGAATACACAGACATAGAAACACTCACCCTGTGAAAAGACTTACTAGAAACAGTCCACTTCAAATGAAACAAACCGACTGTCCTACCTATTCTCAGAAAATGAGACAAAACCACAAACCCACAACCACACCCACAAAGGCACCTCATTCCATTAAGTAGGTCTGTGACTATCCAGAGTGTCCTCTGACTTGTGGGCCATAATATGTTCCCCCAAAATGGCCTTTCCTGTCTCAGATCTTGTCTCCTTGGCCAACTCTGTGAACTTCTTAGGAGCCAACGGTGAGCAACTACCTGCTTTTTCATGAAAAACCCTGCATCCGAGCTTTCCTGGCATTTGGCCTTCCTCACATCTGTAGGTAAAAAAAAATACTGACCCTGTCCTTGGTAAATCCAAACAAGTGAGACCACTGGGACTGGGACTGGGATTGGCTCTGTGTGCCTGGCTTCCTGGATCCCACGTTCAGAGAGTTCCATCACCAAGAAAGTGAGGTGAGGTCACTTCCTTCCTGAACTTAATGAGGGCACTGTCTTGGCAGCCACTTTGTCCTAACTGTTGCTTCCAAGAGTCCCAAGAGATTGAGGCTGCCCCTACTTCCTGTGACATTTTCACAAATTAGAATGGTATATCAACCAAAGGCACCCAGGAATAGATCTCCACACAGGCCTGGTTTGGTCCATGATCTCTACATTAAAAAAAATCTGATTCAGACACAACCTTTTATCCTGACAGGGTTGTTTGCCATGGAAGATGACTTTTGGTCTCTCAGGTCCTTTATTGCTTCCTACATCTTCTCCAGGGATCATTTCTGCATGGACCTTTGAGGTTCTCAGCAGGTGGAAGTTTTTCTACATTTCTGTATTGTAATATCAACTCCTTCCCTGCTCTTCTGTAAAGTTAGATTGAGGGAACAGTGTCTGGTTATGGTTAAAAACATGCTCGATTTGGGTTAGAAATCATTTTGCTGGATGAATGATCGTATTGAGAACTTGCTATGTGTAGAAGAATATATAGGTGAAATATATGTATGAAAAAAGAAATCTAAGTCTGATTTGAAGGCCAGAAGGGCATTGGGCTCTTGATAGGGATACGTGGTGTTGAATTACGTTCTGCAGAGTTGTCTCAGATAAATCGATATACAATGGCATAGCACCTTGTACGTTGCATGAATTAATGTAGAAGGAACATCAAGTCAAAAAGCATGGTCGGTAGTGAAAGGTTAATAAAATTAATAAAATAGGTACTTGTCACTTCCTGTTTTTCTGTATGCTTAACAAAACACTTTTGAAATCTTGAGAAATGTTTGCTAATCTTGTTCTAGAATGTACTGTTCCCAACAGCCGAACTGCAGAATGTACTCCCTCACTCGGTGTCATGCAAATCGCCCACTCGCCCTTACCCATCACTAAACGTCCCTCTCTTCCCTCTCCAAGGAAAGTATATAAGCTCTGCTTAAGCTGTTCTCAGAGGTCTCTGCTCTATTTAATTTAGCTCTGAGCTCCAGCATGCTGGACCACAAATAAACCCTTTGCTGTTGCATGAGACAGTCTCTTGGTAGTATCTTCCTCTGACACTCGCCTGACCTTTATATATTGAGGTTCCACCGAGTTCCAGCAGTGGCAGACGAGAGACCCCAACGGGCTCCTCTCGGAGCAAGTAAGGCGCCTCTTTCCGGTTTCAGGTTTCTTGTTAGGGCTTGGCAAAATTGCTGGCGATGAAGAGCCTGGGCTCTCTCTGACGGTGGCTGAGAGACATGTCACAGAGACAAAGGGCACCTCTCTGGAGGACCCCGCAGAGAACTCGGGAAATCAAGGAACAATAGTCTTCTCTACTCAGTGATATTTTCTTTTAGATTCGTTATTGCCATACCATTGGGTTTTGCCGGCTACTCATTCCTGGTCTCAGTGTTGGACGTTCATTGCCTGTCTTTATGGTCTTGTCTTATCTGTGTCGTCTGTCCTTGCTTTTACTGTTTGTGGAACTTTCATTATGGAACAGAGCACGTCAATGCCTCTGTCCCTGACCCTTGATCACTGGACCAAAGTCCGCTTAAGGACTCAGAATCTTTCTTTTTTTAGTAAAACGCTGGACCTGGCAGAATCTCTGTGCCTCAGAATGGCCCATCTTTGGAGTCGTATGGCCCCTAGAAGGATCTTTCTACTTCCCACTAATTTAAAAAGTCAGAGGTATTGTCTTTCAGCCAGCGCCACATAGCCATCCGGATCAACAGCCATATATCTTAACTTGGCAGGACCTCTGCAAATCTCCTCCTCCATGGGTGAAGCCTTTCCTTGCCCCTACCTCTGCTCCTACTCCTTCCCCCATGATCTCTCAAACCCTCTCAACCTCCTCCTCCTCCACCCTCTGTTCTCCCTGAGTCACAGATTTGACTCTACTGGACTCTTCTCCCCCTCCTTATCCCCTGCCCTCGTCCCCTAACACACAACACACTCTAAGTGATTCCGCTGCTGCTGACTAAGCCTCTCTACCATTGGAGGAAGCTAAGCCGGTAATAGGATCTGACAATGGACCGATGTTCATGGCCCAGGTAAGTCAGGGGTTAGCCAGGAACCTGGGGATTAATTGGAAGTTAAATTGTGCTTATAGACCACAGAGTTCAAGACAAGTAGAAAGAATGAATAGAACCATTAAAGAGACCTTAACGAAATTAAGCTTAGAGACCAGCATAAGATTGGACTATGCTCCTGCCTTATGCAATGTTTCATGCAAGAAAAAATCCCTTTGTTTCTTTGAGTAACCTTACCACGTGTGAAATTCTTTATGGTGGCCCTCCTCCAATAGGGGACCTAAGCCCAACTGTAAGACCTAAAGATCCTTTCCACACCCCCTTGCTTGACAGACTTAAAGATCTTGAAAGAACTCAGTAATACCTGTGAAAACAGCTGGCCACTGCCTACCCAACTGGGAACCAGGGGATTCCACATCCATATCAAGTAAGAGATTTCATCTATGTAAGATGATATCAGGTGTCATCCCTGGTACCCCGCTGAAAAGGACCATACCAGGTGCTATTATAACACCTACAGTGGTAAACGTAAACAGAATCACTTCCTGGATCCATGCCTCTCATCTCAAGCCTGCTCCCTGTACAGAATCTTTCTGGAAACTGAAAAAGACTGGTAACAGTTTCAAATTGTGTATTTGCAATGTGAATAAGGTTATATACTCTCCCCTTGGCTACAAGTAGTCCTAACCCTCATCAGCCCATTAAGCAGTGATGGCTGATCACAAATCCTACTGGAAAAGAAGTATGGTCTATCTCGCATACAGCCCCCTTAGGGACCTGGTGTCCATCTCTCCACCCAGACATTTGTTAGCTGGCTATAGGTATTTCCTATTGTGATATCCCTGATGAAGAGGATCCCACTAAAATACCATTAAATCCCTTCTGTACCATAGATAATGGAAACAAACATTATGGATGTAGGGACACGCGAGCCAGATGCAGGTTGGCTAGTCTAGATTACTAAGTTTGCCTGGCAGACTATCAAAGCCACAAAGAGTAATGGCTGTGTGGGGGAAAAGCCGACTTTTTCTGTATGTCATGGGAATGTGTGCATACAGAGGCTGCCTGATGGAACCCCAATTCTTCATCAAATTCAGTACACAGCATTGGCCACATTAAAAATTAGACAAGCAAAAACTATGGCACCCAGAGGGGTCTCTAGATCCTCAAATTTTGTGTGACCTTTTTGACTTCTGCAAGTGCTCAAAAGAGTGAAAGGAAATTCCCCTATGTGGAAGCCTTTTCCCTCCTTCACTCACATCCTGAACTATGCTTCTCCAATAGATCATTATCCTCAGCCTTCTGCTCCAGACCATCTGCTGTCACTCCCATCTCAGCAACTTGATTTCTCCCCTCCAATAACTAGATCAGAAACCGAAAGCTCCACCAGTTCTCTGACCATCGCCCCCTTGCTGAGGTAGCAGGTACATAGGTACCACTCCACCGACTCATTCCTCTCATCTCCTGTCAGTGCCCTCACCGGGTCCCACCAGGTCCTCTTACCAGCTAACCCAATGCTCAAACGAGCTGAGGAGAGCCCTGAGACCCTTATCCAAGATGTAATATAATTGGCCTTTAAAGTTGCTTTGTCATCACTGAAAACAGGTTACTAAAATTTAAAGTCCCTCACAGGATTTTGGGATCCTCACTCCCGTCTTTCACTCTGCTCTACCTGATCTACTGCTCAAGTTTGCTGCTAGGAAATTCCCAATACCCTTTCGCATTATTCTTTTACATCTCTCTTTTCCCTCATTCTCAGATCCTCGGAGGTGCTCTCAGCCCCAACTTCCCCGTCTTTCCCCCTCTGTACCAGGCCCACAGAAAAGTCTTAAATGACTTCTTCAGAAGTCTTCACCATGGCTGAGTTTTGAACTTTCAGCAAAACAGTCCCAATAAAGACTTTAATGTAGATAAACATTCTCTTTTGTATTGCCCTGTTCTACTTGGCCACTGGCTAAAAATCTCTGTACTTCTAAGCTAGACAACCCCTAACTAGTTTTTCACAAAATATGTGAACAAGTCCTCTGGCCTTCAGCTGGGGCTTCACAGAGATGGCTACATTTCTAAGATAAAGAAATTACCAACCGGGCTCCATGGTAACAGATGGCAGGGGGAAAATAAGAAAGGGAAGAAAAAGCTCTCCTCCTCCCAGGTGTCCTTAAAAAGTTAACTTGCCCAGAACAGAAGGAAAAACAGAAACAAATACTGCTTTTTCAAACTTCTGAAGACTGTGAACTTCTGAGCCCCATCCCTTATATGTTGGGTACAAAATTCTGAAACTACCTAAACTTGAGTTTCAGGGGATTAATTGATTACAATAGAAGCAATGCCCTCTGAATCCGGTTGCAACCAAATAGGACTGTTTCCCTCTCTTGAGTGCTATCTTAGGTGCCTTGCTTTGTCAGTGCCTACAACAGCATAATTCTATATACTTAAACATCGTTTATGTTTTCATGAAATGATCAAGATATGTGATAAATTGTGTAATGGTGCAGATGTTTCCCAGAGTGCTCTATCATGACGCAGGTTCATTTGAAGATCAAATAGGGGGGGCATACAACCGGTTCCACTGAGAACATATATCCCTCACTTTAGCCATCCTATTAGGATTAGGAGTTGCTGCACGGGTTGTCAGAGGAACCAGTGGCATTGTCCATGGGACACAAAAGATGACCCAATTAGAAGCAGCAATAGAGCAAAAGTAAGATATTAGAAACCTCCTTCAGGGCTTTGCATGAAACTTTAACCTCTCTGAAGTTGTTTTACAGAACAATTGAGGGTTGGACCTCCTCTTCATTAGAGAAGGGGGCCTTTGTGCTGCATTGAGGGAAGAATGTTGTTTTTATGCTGACTATACTGGAGTTGTAATAAAATCTGTGAGTAAATTTAAAAGACACCTTGAAGAGCATCAACAAGTGAGAGAGGCCCAAAAAGGGTGGCTTGAGTCTTGGTTCACACAGTCCCCCTGGTTAACTACGTTTTTATCAAACCTGGCCGGTCCAATAATAATCCTCATATTATTGCTAACTATAAAACCCTGTTTGCTCAACTGTGTAATGTCTTTTCTCCAGGCTCAAATTGGACGAGTTAAACTTATGGTAATACCCCACTAGCAGACATTGAAAGTGACACCCTCCAATGATCATTTTTATGATTAAAATTAGCCAGAAGAAGAAGTGGGGAATGAAATATTAATAAAATAGGTACTTGTCACATCTTGTTTTTCTGTATGCTTAACAGAACACTGTTGAAATCTTGAGAAATGTTTGCAAATCTTGTTCCCAGAATGTTCTATCCCCAGCTGCCAAATTGCAGAATGTACTCCCTCTCCCAGTTGCATGCAAACCACCCACTCGCCCGGACCCATCAATACAATTCCCTCCCTTCCGTCTCCAGGGAAAGTATATAAGCTCTACTTCAGCTATTCTCAGGGCTATCTGCTCTATTCAGGTGAGCTCTGAACCCCAGCATGCTGGGCACCCAATAAACCCTTTGATGTTGCATGAGATAGTCTGTTGGTAGTCTCCTCCTCTGAAGCTCGCACCACATTTACTTGGATGATTAAATGTAGAAGAGAACATCCAGTCAAAAAGGGATAGTCTGAGGCATTAGGAAGATAGTCAATAAGTTTAGGAAGAAGGGTGAGTATAAGATTTGGAACAAAAGTTTCTTAGCAATAGGATTTCGATTAGAGAATGAATGTAAATGTCAGCACAGGTGAAGAGTCAGTCACAATGATGAACTGGGGAAAATATGTAGGAAAGCATATATCAATATAGACATTACAAAATCAGGCAGAGTATAAAGTGAGTGATAGGATTAGACATTTTGAACAGGGTTGAGTTTAAATATATAATCTTAGGAAGAAACAAATATGTAGTCACAAATAGGATTGACATTTGAGAGCATTGGGCAAATTTCAGGTGGATGAATATTTCTGAGAATAATCTTGTGAATAGTTGATTATAAATCCACATACATGAACATGAATGAATTTAGGGAGTGAATATAAGACACATATATTTCATATTTTGAAAAATCTGGAGAGTGTATATATATATATATATATATATATATATATATATATATATATATACACATATGTATACATATACATAAAACACACACACAGACAAAAAAGTAGCAATATATATGTCAATCAAAATTCATTATAAAATATATACCATCCACAGATCTAAAAATATTCATTTTACTGAACATGGATTTATGTATAATGCTGTTCAACTAGCAAGCTCACCCATAGGTTGAATATTCAGTTCCAACAGGGTTTAGTAGGAGTGATCTCTTCTAACAATTTGTATCTGCCAAGTCAGCCACCTCACAAGAATGTACGTGTGGTACCAGATAGGAATCTGTATGTGCATATAAGAATACAGAGAAAGGGAGACAGGAATTCACATATTTGTTAACCTTAAAATACAAGGACAACTATTTCAACAAACAATTGACTAGATTTATAACTCCAACTCTGTATCATGCAAAAGGCAAGTCCATCTATACACCATGCCTACTCTGAACTGCTTGTATTTCTATTCTTTATGGGTTATTTTTCTCCATCATATTAGGATTAGTAGTCAGAGTCTGGTAGGGTATGGGTCAGAGTCAGGTATTCAGTATTTTGAATTGAAAATAGGACACTGAATCCAATGTGTATGCAAATATATGCTACGGAAAAATCTTCCCACTCTCCTCCAGAACAATGCCTTGACATTACCTTCGCCCCAAGTAAGACACAATTAGAGGAGAAGAGTTAGAAAATCTGTGAATACATATCTAGAATGGAAAATGCTCCAGATTTCACATCTTTGGAGGTGGTAGAGGAGTTTCCAAAAGTAAGAGACAGGGTAAACACTCCACAAACATGGAGCTCTGCTGGCCAAAAGACTTTTTGAGAATCTGCCTCTGAGGTTGGGCACTTGAAATATATGTTGTTGTCAGGAGCTTTAGCTTTATTTGTAGTGAAACCATCAAAGCTGGATCTGCATCTATGTGACCTGGAGGAAATGGTTACTTATTTTCAAATGAAAATGAGGCAGCAGTGATGAATTCTCTTTTTGTAGGTAAACTGTGGCCACTGAGGGCTAAGGGTCTTCCCGTGTGGACTGTGAAACCAATGGTCATCCTCCAATTTTCGTGGTGTTTCTTGCTGCTGCACTGGGAGTTTGGTATTTGCTTCATGAAATACAACGAGTTCAAATGGGACACAGTGCTGAAGGGAATTCTGTCAGGTGTGGTTGGCAGGGTCTCCAGGAGAATGCACCAACCAGGGTTCTATCTCAAGTAGCTTGCCCCCTTGACAATAGCAACATGATACTGAACATTGCCCTGAAACCTCTCCATATAAAAATATGCCTTTACATATATGGGTGTGATGGTTGCACCATGTCAGTCACAGCCATTTGGAAGCCAATGGAAGATCCACATGGCCCCATCACAGATATTTTATCACACATTTGCATAACACAGTTCTAGGCCCACTACTTACCAGGCCCCAACTTACTGGCATCTCTGTTCTACACCATTTTCATGAAACCCAGTCAATCAAGGCCCTGTCTGTTATACTCATGATCATCAACAGGACATCAAAGGTCCTCCAGTGCCAGCTGGTCATCGGAATTTCTAAAATTTCATGGTAATTATCTAGCATTTTTTCACAGATGCATTTGGAGGCAATGTTGGTTTCAATTCATTCAGGAACCATTAAATGGTGAGGAAGCTAATTTCAGGGAAATCTCTGGAGCACTCTCACAGGCAAGTCTACCCAAAGAGTGGCCAAAAAGTCACATGAAGCCAGGCCCATTGAGGTCTACAAAGCGAGGTCCAAGTGTGTTTTGAATCTCAATTATGCCTGCCAAGTCTTTCAGAATAAAATCATGTAATATCCTGGCTGTGATTCCCAGTGTTGTGTGGAAAGCCACTCTGGGCCTTGATCCCAGGTTCCAATGGCAACTCTCATTCCTGGCCTCCTAAAATCCCAACACAATTCATGTCAATACTTCTCTGAGGTCAGTTCCAGAACTCAGTCTCTAAGGGGAATCACAGCAGAATTCAAGCCCAGGTGGACCCAGTCATCTCTTCCAACTGCCACACAAATGACCACAATTATAACCAAAACACTCCTACATGGCCCTCATCTTCTACCATAAAGATACTCATCATAACATCTGGATGGAGGTTTTCATGAGAGGCACATCCCAAGACAGTGTCCAAAATAAGCTCCCTTGCCCCTCATTTGCCGAATGTCAGGGTGGCTTGGACACCCTTCCTGTGAACCAGGAGTGATCAAATAGGCCTGCCCTTAATACTGCTTCGCTTCTCCAATTTGAGGCTCTCTGACTGTGGGGTCTAGATTCTTTTTGTGAATTGGAGTCATGAGAAAAGCCAAGCACCTCTGCAGAGATTTGAAGAACTCATTTCACCAAAAGGATCCCTATTCTGACATGATGGATTTCAGAAACCTAAAAAAGGAAGGCAATATAATTCATGCACATTGATTGAACGTTTTTCCATTTTGGTTTAGATGCACATATGGGATCTTTCTTTACATCCATCAGGTGCTGAGAATCTAAGTCACAGCCTAAAACAGGGCAAAGGGCCTGAATCAGACACATCCTTTTCCAATGAAATTAAGCAAAGAGCCAGAGGTGATGCACATTCATTTCCATTTGAAAACTGTTTTCTTCAGACTTAACAAAGGGGTTGCATGAGACAAAGACCTTTCTGATATTCAGGGCAACAGAACAATAGGTAAGCAAAAGGCCCAAAGCTGGGTATCTCCACTGAGACTTTCCTGATCACACTGATATCTGAGTTTTCTGAGATGCGGGCCATTCCATTCAGGTATCCAGTACATGGCCATGTCAAAGACCTTGGATTTGGTACATATCTTGGACACATAACCATGAGCCTATTCTAGAGAGTGGCCAGAATTCAGGAAGAAAACAGGGACTTAGGAAGGTATTAGGTGTTGCCCGTGCATAAGGCAAGCCACACTCCATTCATAAATTGGGCAGGATGAATGCTGGGAAGCTTTATACTAGACATGACACATCCATTGCTGCATTCTCTTTTCTCATGTCTACTACCACAGGCACAGTGGGATACACAGACATGGAAACACTCACCTCGTCAAACGACTTACCAGAAACAGTTCACTCCAAAACAAACAAACCGCCATTCCTACCTATTTTCAGAACATGAGACAAACCACAAACCCACACCCACTCCCAAAAAGGCACCTCCTTCCCCAAGTAGGTGTGTGACTAACCAGAGTGTCCTCTGACTGGTGGCCATACTCTATTCTTCCGAAATGGCCTGTCCTCTCTCAGATCTGTTTTCCTTGGCGAACTCTGTAAAGTTGTAAGGAAAAAATGGAGAGCTACTACCTGCTTTCTCAGGAAAGTTCCCTCTTCAGAGCTCTCCAGGCATTTGGTAATCCTCACTTCAGTAGGTACCAAGAATGACTGACTCTATCCTTGCTAAACCCAAACAAGAGAGCCCACTGGGACTGGGACTAAAACTGCCTCTGGGTGCCTAGCTCCTTGGATACAAAGTTCAGAGAGTTCCATCACCAAGGAAATGAGGTATGTCACATTCTTTGGAACTGAATGAGGTCACTGATTTGGCAAATATATATCTTATGATGTACAAAAACTGAAGAAATAATAATGTACCAGTGTCGAATACAAATGAATGACAAATTACATATCATGTCCCATAGGATTCTACTTGCATTGATGTTAGACTGGGTCAGTTACTGTAGAATAATTAGGATTTGTATGCACCATTCACTGAAGTTAGTTTTCAGTACTAGGAAACAAATATGTATTTCAGGTGGATGAATATTTCTGATTATATTCTTGTGAAAAGTGGATTATAAATCCACATACATGAACATGAATGAATTTAGAGAGTGTATATTAGACACATATATTTCATATTTTGAAAAATTTGGAGAGTATATCTATATCTATATCTATATCTATATCTATATCTATACACACACACACACACACACACACACACACACAACACTCACAGACATTAAAAAGTACCAATATAAATGCCAATCGAAATTCATCAGTAAATATGTATCATCCACAAATTCAAAAATGTTTATTTTACTGAACATGAGTTAATGTATAATGTTGTTCTACTAGGACGCTCTCCTACAGGTTGAATTTTCATTTCCAACAGCATTTAGGAGGAGTGAACTCTTCTCACAATTTGTATCTGCCAAGACAGCCACCTCACAAAAATGTACGTGTGATACCTGGTAGGATTCTATATATGCATATAAATATACATGTGTGAATAGGCTACAGAAAAGGGAAACAAGAATTCACATTTTTGTTAAGTTTAAAAACACATGGAGAATATTTCAATTAAAATTTGACTAGATTTATAACTCCTACCTTATATAATGCAAATGTCAAGTCCAACTATACAACATGTCTCCTCTGAAGTACTTGTATTTCTAATGTGTTGGATTAATTTTCTCCATTATATTAGGATGAATAGTCTGAGTCTACTAGGTATGGGTTAGTGTCAGGGATTCAGTATTTCGAATGGAAAATGGGAAAATGAATCCAATGTGTATGTAAATATATGCTGCAAAAATATCCTCCCGCTCTCATCCAGAACAATGCCTTGACATTACCTTCACCCCAAGTAAGACACAATTAGAGGAGAAGAGTTACAAAATCAGTGAATACATATCTGGAATGGAAAATGCTCAGGAGTTCACAACCTTGGAGGTGGTAGAGGAGTTTCCAAAACTAAGGGACAGGGTAAACACTCCACAAACATGGAGCTCTGCTGGCCTAAAAACTTTTTGAGAAACTGCCTCTGAGCTTCCACACTTGAAATATATGTAGTTTTCAGGAGATTTGGCTTCCTCTGTAGTGAGACCATCAAAGCTAGGTCTGCATCTATGTGACCTGGAGGACATGGTTTCTTATTTTCCAATGAACAAGATGAAGCAGTGCTGAATCCTCTCTTTGTAGGTAAACTGAGGCCACTGGGGACTAAGTGTCTCCCCGTGTGGACTGTGATGCCATTTGGTCTTCCTCCAATTTGTGGTGTTTTTGCTGCTGCACTGTGAGTTTGGTATTTGTTTCACGAAATACTAGGAGCTAAACTGGGACACAGTGCTGGAGGGAGTTCTGTCACGTGTGGTGGGTCAGGGTCTGCAAGAGAATGCACCAACTAGGCTCCTATCTCTTACAGCTTACCCCATTGCCCCCTTGTCCATATCAACATGATTCTTAATTTTCCTCTGAAAACTCTCCATATAACAAGATGCCTTTACATATAAGGGTCTGCTGGCTGCACCATGTCAGTTACAAGCCATTTGGAATCCAATGGTAGATCCACATGGCCCTACCACGGATGTTTTATCAAACACCTCCCCACCACTGCTCTAGACCCACTACTCAGCAGGCTCCAACTTACTGGCATCTCTGTTCTACACCATTTTCATGAAACTCAGTAAATCAAGGCACTGTCTGGTATACTCATGATCAGCAACTGGACATCAAATGTTTCTCCAGTGCCACCTGGTCATAGGAATTTCAAAAATTTATCTAGCCATTTTCAAGCATATAGTTGGAGGCACTGTGGGTTTCAGTTCATTCAGCAATCATTAAATGGTGAGGAAGCTCATTTCAATGAAATCTCTGGAGAACTCTCACAGGCACGGCTTCCCAAAGATTGGACAAAAGGTCACATTAGGCCAGGCCCATTGAGGTCTACAATTTGAGGTGCATGTGTGTTTTGACTCTCAACTATGGCTGCCATTTCTTTAAGAATAAAATCATGTAATATCCTTGCTGAGATTCCCAGGCCTCTGTGGAAATCCACCCGGGGCCTAGGTCTCAGTTTCCAAGAGCGACTTTCATGCGTGGCCTCTTAAAATCCCAACAAAATTCATGGCAATGCTTCTCTGAGTTCAGTTCCAAAACCCAGTCTCTAAGGGGAATCACACCAGAGTTCAAGCCCACGTGGACCCAGTCTTTCTTTCCAATGCCACACAAATGACCAAAATTAAAACCAAAACACTCCCACATGGCCCTCATCTTATTCCATATAGTCAATCATCTTAACGTCTGGCTGGAGGTTTCCATGAGGGGCGCAGCCCAAGACAGTGTCCAAAATCAGCTCCTTTGCCCCTCATTTGCCTAAAGTCAGGGTAGCCTGGACACCGTTTCTGTGAACCAGGAGTGAACAAATAAGCCTGCCGTTAATACTTCTGTGTTTCTCCAATTTGAGGCCTACTGATTTTAGGTATCGATTCTTTAGGTGATTTAGAGTCATGCGAAAACACAAGCACCTCTGCAGGGCTTTGAAGAACTCATTTGACCCAAAGAATCCCTATTCTCATTTGATGGAGTGCAGGAACCTAACAGAGGAAGGCAAGAGACTTCATCCACAATGAATGAAATTTTTTGCCATTTTGGTTTTGGAAGCTCACATGGGATCATTCTTAAGATCCATCAGGTGCTGAGAATCTAAGTCACAGCCACACACAGGTCCAAGAGGCTGATAAAGACACATCCCTTTCCAAAGCAATTAAGCAAAGAGCCACAGGTGAGGCCCATTCATTTCCATTTGAAAACTGTTTTCTTCAGGCTTCACAAAGGGGTGGCCTGAGGCAGAGACCTTCCTGACATTCAGTGAAACACAACAATAAGTAAGCAAAAGGCCCAAAGCAGGGTTTCTGCACTGAGACTTTCCTGGTCACACTGATATCTGAGTTTTCTGAGATGCTCGCCATTCTCTTCAGCTATCCAGTACATGGCCATGTCACAGAGCTTGGAGGTGGTACATATTTTGGACACAAATCCATGAGCCTATTCTGGAGAGTGGCCAGAATTCAGGAAGAAAACAACAACTTAAAAAGATAGCAGGTGTTGCACATCGATAAGACAAGCTGCAGTCCATTCATATATTGGGCAGGATGAATTATGGGAAGATTTATACTAGACAGGACACATCCATTAATGCATTCTCTTTTCTAATGTCTACAACAACGGACACAGTGGGATACACAGAAACAGAAACACTCGTCGTGTCAAATGACTTACTAGAAACTGTCCACTCCAAACCAAACAAACCGCCTTTCCTATCTACTCTCAGAACATGAGACAAAACAACAAACCCACACCCACTCCCACAAAGGCACCTCCTTCCCCCAAGTAGGTCTGTGACTATCCGGAGTGTCCTCTGACTGGTGGGCCATATTATGTTCCCCCGAAATGGCCTGTCTTCTCTCAGATCTTGTTTCCTTGACCAACTTTCTGAAGATGTCAGGAAAAAGTGGTTAGCCACTACCTGTTTTCTCAGGAAAGATCCATCTTCAGAGCTCTCCTGGCATTTGGCCATCCTCACATCATTAGGTACCAAGAAAACTGACTCTGTCCTTGGTAAATCCAAACAAGTGAGCCCACTGGGACTGGGACTGGGACTGCCTCTGGGTGCCTGGATTCTTGGATACCAAGTTCAGAGAGTTCCATCACCAAGGAAATGAGGTATGTCACATTCTTTGGAACTGAATGAGGTCACTGCCTTGGCAACCACTTTGTCCTAACAGTTGCTTCCAAGGGTAACATAAGATGGAGGTTGCCCCTACTTCCTGTGACACTTTCATAAGGTAGAATGTATATCACCATTGGCACCCGGGAACAGCTCTCCACTCAGCCCTGGTTTGGTCCATCTTCTGTACAATAAGAAGAGAGAGAGAGGCAGATTCAGACACATCCCTTCATCCTGACCAGGTTGTTTGCCATGGAAGATGACTTTTGCTCTCTCAGGTGCTTCAAACCTGCCTACAACTTCTCCAGGTATCATTTGTTCATGGACATTTGAGGTTCTCATCAGGTGGAAGGTCCCCAACTTTCCTGTATTGTAAGAACCACTCTGTCCCTGCTCTTCTGTAAAATGATTGAGGGAACAGTGTATACTTGGGGTTAAAAACAGGTTTGATTTGGGTTACGAGTGATTCTGTGTGATGAATAATGGTATTGGGAACCTGCAATATTTACAAGAATATAGAGGTGAAATATAAGTAGGAAAACAGAAATCCAGGTATGATTTGAAGCCCAGAAGGGTTTTGCCCTTAATTGGGATACTTAGCTTTGAATGATGTTCTGCAAAGATGCCTCAGATAATTCGATATACAATGGCATAGGACCTTGTACATTGGATGATTGAATTTAGAAGAGAACATCCAGTCAAAAAGGGATATTCAGTAGGATTAGGAAGATAGTCGCTAGGTTTAGGAAGAAGAGTGAGTATAGGATTTGGACCAAAAGTTCTTTAGCAGTAGACTTTCGGTTGTTGAGTGAATGTAAATGTCAGCACATATGAAGAGTCAGTCACTATGTTGAAATGGGGAAAATATGTAGAAAAGCAGATATCAATAGAAACATTACGAAATCAGGCAAAGTATAAAGTGAGTGATAGAATTAGACATTTTCAACAGGGTTGAGTTTGAATATATAAATTAGGAAAAAAACAAATATGTAGTCACCAATAGGATTGACAATTGACAGCATTAGGCAACCTGGACATGGATGTTTTTAGAAATCCATGTTCACTTTCCATTTAGGCTTTGGTACAATCATAAGTGTGACCTTTCCATTTTTGTCCAGAATATTACTGTGATAATGAGGTGACATGAGTATTTCTTTCACCATTTCTGGGAGCAATATATTGAAGATGTAAAATGAGAATCGGGGGTACAAAGAGGTGTACCCTGTTTCTAGGAACATAGAGAAAAAGCATGAATAGACCATACTGTGAATAAATAATATAACTTTTTTGAACTTTAAATAATGAATTGAACTGATATCTGAAAAATTAAAGGAAATCGTATATTGATATACAATCATTCATTCCAACCAGGTATATATGTAATGGAAATATTAGTGTTTTGGTTTATCATGAAGAGTGTGTGAGTTTTGCTTCAAAATGATTATGGAAATTCAAAATAATGTGTTTGGAAAGAAGTCTCATGAAAAGACCAGTCAAGAAACCCTGACAATACATGTGTTCTGAAGCAAGAAGTGGTGAAAGTTGAAACAAATGCTTATTAATTTGTGAACTTGTGGATGAAATGTATATCCTGTGATGTGCAAAAACTGAAGAAACAATAATGTACCAGTGTCGAATACAAATGAATGACAAATTACATATCATGTCCCATAGAAGTCTACTTGCATTGATGTTAGACTGGGTCAGTTACTGTAGAATAATTAGGATTTGTATGCACCATTCACTGAAGTTAGTTTTCAGTACTAGGAAACAAATATGTATTTCAGGTGGATGAATATTTCTGATTATAATCTTGTGAAAAGTGGATTATAAATCCACATACATGAACATGAATGAATTTAGAGAGTGTATATTAGACACATATATTTCATATATTGAAAAATTTGGAGAGTATATCTATATCTATATCTATATCTATATACACACACACACACACACACACAAACACACACACACACAACACTCACAGACATTAAAAAGTACCAATATAAATGCCAATCGAAATTCATTAGTAAATATGTATCATCCACAAATGCAAAAATATTTATTTTACTGAACATGAGTTAATGTATAATGTTGTTCTACTAGGACGCTCTCCTACAGGTTGAATTTTCATTTCCAACAGCATTTAGGAGGAGTGAACTCTTCTCACAATTTGCATCTGCCAAGACAGCCACCTCACAAAAATGTACGTGTAATACCTGGTAGGATTCTATATATGCATATAAATATACATGTGTGAATAGGCTACAGAAAAGGGAAACAAGAATTCACATATTTGTTAAGTTTAAAAACACATGGAGAATATTTCAATTAAAATTTGACTAGATTTATAACTCCTACCTTATATAATGCAAATGTCAAGTCCAACTATACAACATGTCTCCTCTGAAGTACTTGTATTTCTAATGTGTTGGATTAATTTTCTCCATTATATTAGGATGAATAGTCTGAGTCTACTAGGTATGGGTTAGTGTCAGGGATTCAGTATTTCGAATGGAAAATTGGAAAATGAATCCAATGTGTATGTAAATATATGCTGCAAAAATATCCTCCCGCTCTCATCCAGAACAATGCCTTGACATTACCTTCACCCCAAGTAAGACACAATTAGAGGAGAAGAGTTACAAAATCAGTGAATACATATCTGGAATGGAAAATGCTCAGGAGTTCACAACCTTGGAGGTGGTAGAGGAGTTTCCAAAACTAAGGGACAGGGTAAACACTCCACAAACATGGAGCTCTGCTGGCCTAAAAACTTTTTGAGAAACTGCCTCTGAGCTTCCACACTTGAAATATATGTAGTTTTCAGGAGATTTGGCTTCCTCTGTAGTGAGACCATCAAAGCTAGGTCTGCATCTATGTGACCTGGAGGACATGGTTTCTTATTTTCCAATGAACAAGATGAAGCAGTGCTGAATCCTCTCTTTGTAGGTAAACTGAGGCCACTGGGGACTAAGTGTCTCCCCGTGTGGACTGTGATGTCATTTGGTCTTCCTCCAATTTGTGGTGTTTTTGCTGCTGCACTGTGAGTTTGGTATTTGTTTCACGAAATACTAGGAGCTAAACTGGGACACAGTGCTGGAGGGAGTTCTGTCACGTGTGGTGGGTCAGGGTCTGCAAGAGAATGCACCAACTAGGCTCCTATCTCTTACAGCTTACCCCATTGCCCCCTTGTCCATATCAACATGATTCTTAATTTTCCTCTGAAAACTCTCCATATAACAAGATGCCTTTACATATAAGGGTCTGCTGGCTGCACCATGTCAGTTACAAGCCATTTGGAATCCAATGGTAGATCCACATGGCCCTACCACGGATGTTTTATCAAACACCTCCCCACCACTGCTCTAGACCCACTACTCAGCAGGCTCCAACTTACTGGCATCTCTGTTCTACACCATTTTCATGAAACTCAGTAAATCAAGGCACTGTCTGGTATACTCATGATCAGCAACTGGACATCCAATGTTTCTCCAGTGCCACCTGGTCATAGGAATTTCAAAAATTTCATGGTATTTATCTAGCCATTTTTCAAGCATATAGTTGGAGGCACTGTGGGTTTCAGTTCATTCAGCAATCATTAAATGGTGAGGAAGCTCATTTCAATGAAATCTCTGGAGAACTCTCACAGGCACGGCTTCCCAAAGAGTGGACAAAAGGTCACATTAGGACAGGCCCATTGAGGTCTACAATGTGAGGTCCATGTGTGTTTTGACTCTCAACTATGGCTGCCATTTCTTTAAGAATAAAATCATGTGATATCCTTGCTGAGATTCCCAGGCCTCTGTGGAAATCCACCCGGGGCCTAGGTCTCAGTTTCCAAGAGCGACTTTCATGCGTGGCCTCTTAAAATCCCAACAAAATTCATGGCAATGCTTCTCTGAGTTCAGTTCCAAAACCCAGTCTCTAAGGGGAATCACACCAGAGTTCAAGCCCACGTGGACCCAGTCTTTCTTTCCAATGCCACACAAATGACCAAAATTAAAACCAAAACACTCCCACATGGCCCTCATCTTATTCCATATAGTCAATCATCTTAACGTCTGGCTGGAGGTTTCCATGAGGGGCGCAGCCCAAGACAGTGTCCAAAATCAGCTCCTTTGCCCCTCATTTGCCTAAAGTCAGGGTAGCCTGGACACCGTTTCTGTGAACCAGGAGTGAACAAATAAGCCTGCCGTTAATACTTCTGTGTTTCTCCAATTTGAGGCCTACTGATTTTAGGTATCGATTCTTTAGGTGATTTAGAGTCATGCGAAAACACAAGCACCTCTGCAGGGCTTTGAAGAACTCATTTGACCCAAAGAATCCCTATTCTCATTTGATGGAGTGCAGGAACCTAACAGAGGAAGGCAAGAGACTTCATCCACAATGAATGAAATTTTTTGCCATTTTGGTTTTGGAAGCTCACATGGGATCATTCTTAAGATCCATCAGGTGCTGAGAATCTAAGTCACAGCCACACACAGGTCCAAGAGGCTGATAAAGACACATCCCTTTCCAAAGCAATTAAGCAAAGAGCCACAGGTGAGGCCCATTCATTTCCATTTGAAAACTGTTTTCTTCAGGCTTCACAAAGGGGTGGCCTGAGGCAGAGACCTTCCTGACATTCAGTGAAACACAACAATAAGTAAGCAAAAGGCCCAAAGCAGGGTTTCTGCACTGAGACTTTCCTGGTCACACTGATATCTGAGTTTTCTGAGATGCTCGCCATTCTCTTCAGCTATCCAGTACATGGCCATGTCACAGAGCTTGGAGGTGGTACATATTTTGGACACAAATCCATGAGCCTATTCTGGAGAGTGGCCAGAATTCAGCAAGAAAACAACAACTTAGAAAGATAGCAGGTGTTGCACATCGATAAGACAAGCTGCAGTCCATTCATATATTGGGCAGGATGAATTATGGGAAGATTTATACTTGACAGGACACATCCATTAATGCATTCTCTTTTCTAATGTCTACAACAACGGTCACAGTGGGATACACAGAAACAGAAACACTCGTCGTGTCAAATGACTTACTAGAAACTGTCCACTCCAAACCAAACAAACCGCCTTTCCTATCTATTCTCAGAACATGAGACAAAACAACAAACCCACACCCACTCCCACAAAGGCACCTCCTTCCCCTAAGTAGGTCTGTGACTATCCGGAGTGTCCTCTGACTGGTGGGCCATACTATGTTCCCCCGAAATGGCCTGTCTTCTCTCAGATCTTGTTTCGTTGACCAACTCTCTGAAGATGTCAGGAAAAAGTGTTTAGCCACTACCTGTTTTCTCAGGAAAGGTCCATCTTCAGAGCTCTCCTGGCATTTGGCCATCCTCACATTATTAGGTACCAAGAAAACTGACCCTGTCCTTGGTAAATCCAAACAAGTGAGCCCACTGGGACTGGGACTGGGACTGCCTCTGGGTGCCTGGCTTCTTGGATACCAAGTTCAGAGAGTTCCATCACCAAGGAAATGAGGTATGTCACATTCTTTGGAACTGAATGAGGTCACTGCCTTGGCAACCACTTTGTCCTAACAGTTGCTTCCAAGGGTAACATAAGATGGAGGTTGCCCCTACTTCCTGTGACACTTTCATAAGGTAGAATGTATATCACCATTGGCACCCGGGAACAGCTCTCCACTCAGCCCTGGTTTGGTCCATCTTCTGTACAATAAGAAGAGAGAGAGGCAGATTCAGACACATCCCTTCATCCTGACCAGGTTGTTTGCCATGGAAGATGACTTTTGCTCTCTCAGGTGCTTCAAACCTGCCTATAACTTCTCCAGGTATCATTTGTGCATGGACATTTGAGGTTCTCATCAGGTGGAAGGTCCCCAACTTTCCTGTATTGTAAGAACCACTCTGTCCCTGCTCTTCTGTAAAATGATTGAGGGAACAGTGTATACTTGGGGTTAAAAACAGGTTTGATTTGGGTTACGAGTGATTCTGTGTGATGAATAATGGTATTGGGAACCTGCAATATTTACAAGAATATAGAGGTGAAATATAAGTAGGAAAACAGAAATCTAGGTATGATTTGAAGCCCAGAAGGGTTTTGCCCTTAATTGGGATACTTAGCTTTGAATGATGTTCTGCAAAGATGCCTCAGATAATTCGATATACATGGCATAGGACCTTGTACATTGGATGATTGAATTTAGAAGAGAACATCCAGTCAAAAAGGGATATTCAGTAGGATTAGGAAGATAGTCGGTAGGTTTAGGAAGAAGAGTGAGTATAGGATTTGGACCAAAAGTTCTTTAGCAGTAGACTTTCGGTTGTTGAGTGAATGTAAATGTCAGCACATATGAAGAGTCAGTCACTATGTTGAAATGGGGAAAATATGTAGAAAAGCAGATATCAATAGAAACATTACGAAATCAGGCAAAGTATAAAGTGAGTGATAGAATTAGACATTTTCAACAGGGTTGAGTTTGAATATATAAATTAAGAAAAAAACAAATATGTAGTCACCAATAGGATTGACAATTGACAGCATTAGGCAACCTGGACATGGATGTTTTTAGAAATCCATGTTCACTTTCCATTTAGGCTTTGGTACAATCATAAGTGTGACCTTTCCATTTTTTGTCCAGAATATTACTGTGATAATGAGGTGACATGAGTATTTCTTTCACCATTTCTGGGAGCAATATATTGAAGATGTAAAATGAGAATCGGGGGTACAAAGAGGTGTACCCTGTTTCTAGGAACATAGAGAAAAAGCATGAATAGACCATACTGTGAATAAATAATATAACTTTTTTGAACTTTAAATAATGAATTGAACTGATATCTGAAAAATTAAAGGAAATCGTATATTGATATACAATCATTCATTCCAACCAGGTATATATGTAATGGAAATATTAGTGTTTTGGTTTATCATGAAGAGTGTGTGAGTTTTGCTTCAAAATGATTATGGAAATTCAAAATAATGTGTTTGGAAAGAAGTCTCATGAAAAGACCAGTCAAGAAACCCTGACAATACATGTGTTCTGAAGCAAGAAGTGGTGAAAGTTGAAACAAATGCTTATTAATTTGTGAACTTGTGGATGAAATGTATATCCTGTGATGTGTAAAAACTGAAGAAACAATAATGTACCAGTGTCGAATACAAATGAATGACAAATTACATATCATGTCCCATAGAAGTCTACTTGCATTGATGTTAGACTGGGTCAGTTACTGTAGAATAATTAGGATTTGTATGCACCATTCACTGAAGTTAGTTTTCAGTACTAGGAAACAAATATGTATTTCAGGTGGATGAATATTTCTGATTATAATCTTGTGAAAAGTGGATTATAAATCCACATACATGAACATGAATGAATTTAGAGAGTGTATATTAGACACATATATTTCATATTTTGAAAAATTTGGAGAGTATATCTATATCTATATCTATATCTATATCTATATCTATATCTATATACACACACACACACACACACACACACACACACACACAACACTCACAGACATTAAAAAGTACCAATATAAATGCCAATCGAAATTCATTAGTAAATAAGTATCATCCACAAATGCAAAAATATTTATTTTACTGAACATGAGTTAATGTATAATGTTGTTCTACTAGGACGCTCTCCTACAGGTTGAATTTTCATTTCCAACAGCATTTAGGAGGAGTGAACTCTTCTCACAATTTGCATCTGCCAAGACAGCCACCTCACAAAAATGTACGTGTGACACCTGGTAGGATTCTATATATGCATATAAATATACATGTGTGAATAGGCTACAGAAAAGGGAAACAAGAATTCACATTTTTGTTAAGTTTAAAAACACATGGAGAATATTTCAATTAAAATTTGACTAGATTTATAACTCCTACCTTATATAATGCAAATGTCAAGTCCAACTATACAACATGTCTCCTCTGAAGTACTTGTATTTCTAATGTGTTGGATTAATTTTCTCCATTATATTAGGATGAATAGTCTGAGTCTACTAGGTATGGGTTAGTGTCAGGGATTCAGTATTTCGAATGGAAAATGGGAAAATGAATCCAATGTGTATGTAAATATATGCTGCACAAATATCCTCCCGCTCTCATCCAGAACAATGCCTTGACATTACCTTCACCCCAAGTAAGACACAATTAGAGGAGAAGAGTTACAAAATCAGTGAATACATATCTGGAATGGAAAATGCTCAGGAGTTCACAACCTTGGAGGTGGTAGAGGAGTTTCCAAAACTAAGGGACAGGGTAAACACTCCACAAACATGGAGCTCTGCTGGCCTAAAAACTTTTTGAGAAACTGCCTCTGAGCTTCCACACTTGAAATATATGTAGTTTTCAGGAGATTTGGTTTCCTCTGTAGTGAGACCATCAAAGCTAGGTCTGCATCTATGTGACCTGGAGGACATGGTTTCTTATTTTCCAATGAACAAGATGAAGCAGTGCTGAATCCTCTCTTTGTAGGTAAACTGAGGCCACTGGGGACTAAGTGTCTCCCCGTGTGGACTGTGATGCCATTTGGTCTTCCTCCAATTTGTGGTGTTTTTGCTGCTGCACTGTGAGTTTGGTATTTGTTTCACGAAATACTAGGAGCTAAACTGGGACACAGTGCTGGTGGGAGTTCTGTCACTTGTGGTGGGTCAGGGTCTGCAAGAGAATGCACCAACTAGGCTCCTATCTCTTACAGCTTACCCCATTGCCCCCTTGTCCATATCAACATGATTCTTAATTTTCCTCTGAAAACTCTAGATATAACAAGATGCCTTTACATATAAGGGTCTGCTGGCTGCACCATGTCAGTTACAAGCCATTTGGAATCCAATGGTAGATCCACACGGCCCTACCACGGATGTTTTATCAAACACCTCCCCACCACTGCTCTAGACCCACTACTCAGCAGGCTCCAACTTACTGGCATCTCTGTTCTACACCATTTTCATGAAACTCAGTAAATCAAGGCACTGTCTGGTATACTCATGATCAGCAACTGGACATCAAATGTTTCTCCAGTGCCACCTGGTCATAGGAATTTCAAAAATTTCATGGTATTTTTCTAGCCATTTTTCAAGCATATAGTTGGAGGCACTGTGGGTTTCAGTTCATTCAGCAATCATTAAATGGTGAGGAAGCTCATTTCAATGAAATCTCTGGAGAACTCTCACAGGCACGGCTTCCCAAAGAGTGGACAAAAGGTCACATTAGGACAGGCCCATTGAGGTCTACAATGTGAGGTCCATGTGTGTTTTGACTCTCAACTATGGCTGCCATTTCTTTAAGAATAAAATCATGTGATATCCTTGCTGAGATCCCCAGGCCTCTGTGGAAATCCACCCGGGGCCTAGGTCTCAGTTTCCAAGAGCGACTTTCATGCGTGGCCTCTTAAAATCCCAACAAAATTCATGGCAATGCTTCTCTGAGTTCAGTTCCAAAACCCAGTCTCTAAGGGGAATCACACCAGAGTTCAAGCCCACGTGGACCCAGTCATTTTTTCCAATGCCACACAAATGACCAAAATTAAAACCAAAACACTCCCACATGGCCCTCATCTTATTCCATATAGTCAATCATCTTAACCTCTGGCTGAGGTTTCCATGAGGGTCGCAGCCCAAGACAGTGTCCAAAATCAGCTCCTTTGCCCCTCATTTGCCTAAAGTCAAGGTAGCCTGGACACCGTTTCTGTGAACCAGGAGTGAACAAATAAGCCTGCCGTTAATACTTCTGTGTTTCTCCAATTTGAGGCTTACTGATTTTAGGTATCGATTCTTTAGGTGATTTAGAGTCATGCGAAAACACAAGCACCTCTGCAGGGCTTTGAAGAACTCATTTGACCCAAAGAATCCCTATTCTCATTTGATGGAGTGCAGGAACCTAACAGAGGAAGGCAAGAGACTTCATCCACAATGAATGAAATTTTTTGCCATTTTGGTTTTGGAAGCTCACATGGGATCATTCTTAAGATCCATCAGGTGCTGAGAATCTAAGTCACAGCCACACACAGGTCCAAGAGGCTGATAAAGACACATCCCTTTCCAAAGCAATTAAGCAAAGAGCCACAGGTGAGGCCCATTCATTTCCATTTGAAAACTGTTTTCTTCAGGCTTCACAAAGGGGTGGCCTGAGGCAAAGACCTTCCTGACATTCAGTGAAACACAACAATAAGTAAGCAAAAGGCCCAAAGCAGGGTTTCTGCACTGAGACTTTCCTGGTCACACTGATATCTGAGTTTCCTGAGATGCTCGCCATTCTCTTCAGCTATCCAGTACATGGCCATGTCACAGAGCTTGGAGGTGGTACATATTTTGGACACAAATCCATGAGCCTATTCTGGAGAGTGGCCAGAATTCAGGAAGAAAACAACAACTTAGAAAGATAGCAGGTATTGCACATCGATAAGACAAGCTGCAGTCCATTCATATATTGGGCAGGATGAATTATGGGAAGATTTATACTAGACAGGACACATCCATTAATGCATTCTCTTTTCTAATGTCTACAACAACGGACACAGTGGGATACACAGAAACAGAAACACTCGTCGTGTCAAATGACTTACTAGAAACTGTCCACTCCAAACCAAACAAACCGCCTTTCCTATCTATTCTCAGAACATGAGACAAAACAACAAACCCACACCCACTCCCACAAAGGCACCTCCTTCCCCCAAGTAGGTCTGTGACTATCCGGAGTGTCCTCTGACTGGTGGGCCATACTATGTTCCCCCGAAATGGCCTGTCTTCTCTCAGATCTTGTTTCCTTGACCAACTCTGTGAAGATGTCAGGAAAAAGTGGTTAGCCACTACCTGTTTTCTCAGGAAAGGTCCATCTTCAGAGGTCTCCTGGCATTTGGCCATCCTCACATCATTAGGTACCAAGAAAACTGACTCTGTCCTTGGTAAATCCAAACAAGTGAGCCCACTGGGACTGGGACTGGGACTGCCTCTGGGTGCCTGGCTTCTTGGATACCAAGTTCAGAGAGTTCCATCACCAAGGAAATGAGGTATGTCACATTCTTTGGAACTGAATGAGGTCACTGCCTTGGCAACCACTTTGTCCTAACAGTTGCTTCCAAGGGTAACATAAGATGGAGGTTGCCCCTACTTCCTGTGACACTTTCATAAGGTAGAATGTATATCACCATTGGCACCCGGGAACAGCTCTCCACTCAGCCCTGGTTTGGTCCATCTTCTGTACAATAAGAAAAGAGAGAGGCAGATTCAGACACATCCTTTCATCCTGACCAGGTTGTTTGCCATGGAAGATGACTTTTGCTCTCTCAGGTGCTTCAAACCTGCCTACAACTTCTCCAGGTATCATTTGTGCATGGACATTTGAGGTTCTCATCAGGTGGAAGGTCCCCAACTTTCCTGTATTGTAAGAACCACTCTGTCCCTGCTCTTCTGTAAAATGATTGAGGGAACAGTGTATACTTGGGGTTAAAAACAGGTTTGATTTGGGTTACGAGTGATTCTGTGTGATGAATAATGGTATTGGGAACCTGCAATATTTACAAGAATATAGAGGTGAAATATAAGTAGGAAAACAGAAATCTAGGTATGATTTGAAGCCCAGAAGTGTTTTGCCCTTAATTGGGATACTTAGCTTTGAATGATGTTCTGCAAAGATGCCTCAGATAATTCGATATACAATGGCATAGGACCTTGTACATTGGATGATTGAATTTAGAAGAGAACATCCAGTCAAAAAGGGATATTCAGTAGGATTAGGAAGATAGTCGGTAGGTTTAGGAAGAAGAGTGAGTATAGGATTTGGACCAAAAGTTCTTTAGCAGTAGACTTTGGGTTGTTGAGTGAATGTAAATGTCAGCACATATGAAGAGTCAGTCACTATGTTGAAATGGGGAAAATATGTAGAAAAGCAGATATCAATAGAAACATTACGAAATCAGGCAAAGTATAAAGTGAGTGATAGAATTAGACATTTTCAACAGGGTTGAGTTTGAATATATAAATTAGGAAAAGAACAAATATGTAGTCACCAATAGGATTGACAATTGACAGCATTAGGCAACCTGGACATGGATGTTTTTAGAAATCCATGTTCACTTTCCATTTAGGCTTTGGTACAATCATAAGTGTGACCTTTCCATTTTTTGTCCAGAATATTACTGTGATAATGAGGTCACATGAGTATTTCTTTCACCATTTCTGGGAGCAATATATTGAAGATGTAAAATGAGAATCGGGGGTACAAAGAGGTGTACCCTGTTTCTAGGAACATAGAGAAAAAGCATGAATAGACCATACTGTGAATAAATAATATAACTTTTTTGAACTTTAAATAAAGAATTGAACTGATATCTGAAAAATTAAAGGAAATCGTATATTGATATACAATCATTCATTCCAACCAGGTATATATGTAATGGAAATATTAGTGTTTTGGTTTATCATGAAGAGTGTGTGAGTTTTGCTTCAAAATGATTATGGAAATTCAAAATAATGTGTTTGGAAAGAAGTCTCATGAAAAGACCAGTCAAGAAACCCTGACAATACATGTGTTCTGAAGCAAGAAGTGGTGAAAGTTGAAACAAATGCTTATTAATTTGTGAACTTGTGGATGAAATGTATATCCTGTGATGTGCAAAAACTGAAGAAACAATAATGTACCAGTGTCGAATACAAATGAATGACAAATTACATATCATGTCCCATAGAAATCTACTTGCATTGATGTTAGACTGGGTCAGTTACTGTAGAATAATTAGGATTTGTATGCACCATTCACTGAAGTTAGTTTTCAGTACTAGGAAACAAATATGTATTTCAGGTGGATGAATATTTCTGATTATAATCTTGTGAAAAGTGGATTATAAATCCACATACATGTACATGAATGAATTTAGAGAGTGTATATTAGACACATATATTTCATATTTTGAAAAATTTGGAGAGTATATCTATATCTATATCTATATCTATATCTATATCTATATATATATACACACACACACACACACACACACACACACAACACTCACAGACATTAAAAAGTACCAATATAAATGCCAATCGAAATTCATCAGTAAATATGTATCATCCACAAATGCAAAAATATTTATTTTACTGAACATGAGTTAATGTATAATGTTGTTCTACTAGGACGCTCTCCTACAGGTTGAATTTTCATTTCCAACAGCATTTAGGAGGAGTGAACTCTTCTCACAATTTGTATCTGCCAAGACAGCCACCTCACAAAAATGTACGTGTGATACCTGGTAGGATTCTATATATGCATATAAATATACATGTGTGAATAGGCTATAGAAAAGGGAAACAAGAATTCACATTTTTGTTAAGTTTAAAAACACATGGAGAATATTTCAATTAAAATTTGACTAGATTTATAACTCCTACCTTATATAATGCAAATGTCAAGTCCAACTATACAACATGTCTCCTCTGAAGTACTTGTATTTCTAATGTGTTGGATTAATTTTCTCCATTATATTAGGATGAATAGTCTGAGTCTACTAGGTATGGGTTAGTGTCAGGGATTCAGTATTTCGAATGGAAAATTGGAAAATGAATCCAATGTGTATGTAAATATATGCTGCACAAATATCCTCCCGCTCTCATCCAGAACAATGCCTTGACATTACCTTCACCCCAAGTAAGACACAATTAGAGGAGAAGAGTTACAAAATCAGTGAATACATATCTGGAATGGAAAATGCTCAGGAGTTCACAACCTTGGAGGTGGAAGAGGAGTTTCCAAAACTAAGGGACAGGGTAAACACTCCACAAACATGGAGCTCTGCTGGCCTAAAAACTTTTTGAGAAGCTGCCTCTGAGCTTCCACACTTGAAATATATGTAGTTTTCAGGAGATTTGGCTTCCACTGTAGTGAGACCATCAAAGCTAGGTCTGCATCTATGTGTCCTGGAGGACATGGTTTCTTATTTTCCAATGAACAAGATGAAGCAGTGCTGAATCCTCTCTTTGTAGGTAAACTGAGGCCACTGGGGACTAAGTGTCTCCCCGTGTGGACTGTGATGCCATTTGGTCTTCCTCCAATTTGTGGTGTTTTTGCTGCTGCACTGTGAGTTTGGTATTTGTTTCACGAAATACTAGGAGCTAAACTGGGACACAGTGCTGGAGGGAGTTCTGTCACGTGTGGTGGGTCAGGGTCTGCAAGAGAATGCACCAACTAGGCTCCTATCTCTTACAGCTTACCCCATTGCCCATTTGTCCATATAAACATGATTCTTAATTTTCCTCTGAAAACTCTCCATATAACAAGATGCCTTTACATATAAGGGTCTGCTGGCTGCACCATGTCAGTTACAAGCCATTTGGAATCCAATGGTAGATCCACACGGCCCTACCACGGATGTTTTATCAAACACCTCCCCACCACTGTTCTAGACCCACTACTCAGCAGGCTCCAACTTACTGGCATCTCTGTTCTACACCATTTTCATGAAACTCAGTAATTCAAGGCACTGTCTGGTATACTCATGATCAGCAACTGGACATCAAATATTTCTCCAGTGCCACCTGGTCATAGGAATTTCAAAAATTTCATGGTATTTATCTAGCCATTTTTCAAGCATATAGTTGGAGGCACTGTGGGTTTCAGTTCATTCAGCAATCATTAAATGGTGAGGAAGCTCATTTCAATGAAATCTCTGGAGAACTCTCACAGGCACGGCATCCCAAAGAGTGGACCAAAGGTCACATTAGGACAGGCACATTGAGGTCTACAATGTGAGGTCCATGTGTGTTTTGACTCTCAACTATGGCTGCCATTTCTTTAAGAATAAAATCATGTGATATCCTTGCTGAGATTCCCAGGCCTCTGTGGAAATCCACCCGTGGCCTAGGTCTCAGTTTCCAAGAGCGACTTTCATGCGTGGCCTCTTAAAATCCCAAAAAATTCATGGCAATGCTTCTCTGAGTTCAGTTCCAAAACCCAGTCTCTAAGGGGAATCACACCAGAGTTCAAGCCCACGTGGACCCAGTCTTTCTTTCCAATGCCACACAAATGACCAAAATTAAAACCAAAACACTCCCACATGGCCCTCATCTTATTCCATATAGTCAATCATATTAACCTCTGGCTGGAGGTTTCCATGAGGGGCGCAGCCCAAGACAGTGTCCAAAATCAGCTCCTTTGCCCCTCATTTGCCTAACGTCAGGGTAGCCTGGACACCGTTTCTGTGAACCAGGAGTGAACAAATAAGCCTGCCGTTAATACTTCTGTGTTTCTCCAATTTGAGGCTTACTGATTTTAGGTATCGATTCTTTAGGTGATTTAGAGTCATGGGAAAACACAAGCACCTCTGCAGGGCTTTGAAGAACTCATTTGACCCAAAGAATCCCTATTCTCATTTGATGGAGTGCAGGAACCTAACAGAGGAAGGCAAGAGACTTCATCCACAATGAATGAAATTTTTTGCATTTTGGTTTTGGAAGCTCACATGGGATCATTCTTAAGATCCATCAGGTGCTGAGAATCTAAGTCACAGCCACACACAGGTCCAAGAGGCTGATAAAGACACATCCCTTTCCAAAGCAATTAAGCAAAGAGCCACAGGTGAGGCCCATTCATTTCCATTTGAAAACTGTTTTCTTCAGGCTTCACAAAGGGGTGGCCTGAGGCAAAGACCTTCCTGACATTCAGTGCAACACAACAATAAGTAAGCAAAAGGCCCAAAGCAGGGTTTCTGCACTGAGACTTTCCTGGTCACACTGATATCTGAGTTTTCTGAGATGCTCGCCATTCTCTTCAGCTATCCAGTATATGGCCATGTCACAGAGTTTGGAGGTGGTACATATTTTGGACACAAATCCATGAGCCTATTCTGGAGAGTGGCCAGAATTCAGGAAGAAAACAACAATTTAGAAAGATAGCTGGTGTTGCACATCGATAAGACAAGCTGCAGTCCATTCATATATTGGGCAGGATGAATTATGGGAAGATTTATACTAGACAGGACACATCCATTAATGCATTCTCTTTTCTAATGTCTACAACAACGGACACAGTGGCATACACAGAAACAGAAACACTCGCCGTGTCAAATGACTTACTAGAAACTGTCCACTCCAAACCAAACAAACCGCCTTTCCTATCTATTCTCAGAACATGAGACAAAACAACAAACCCACACCCACTCCCACAAAGGCACCTCCTTCCCCCAAGTAGGTCTGTGAGTATCCGGAGTGTCCTCTGACTGGTGGGCCATACTATGTTCCCCCGAAATGGCCTGTCTTCTCTCAGATCTTGTTTCCTTGACCAACTCTGTGAAGATGTCAGGAAAAAGTGGTTAGCCACTACCTGTTTTCTCAGGAAAGGTCCATCTTCAGAGCTCTCCTGGCATTTGGCCATCCTCACATCTTTAGGTACCAAGAAAACTGACTCTGTCCTTGGTAAATCCAAACAAGTGAGCCCACTGGGACTGGGACTGGGACTGCCTCTGGGTGCCTGGCTTCTTGGATACCAAGTTCAGAGAGTTCCATCACCAAGGAAATGAGGTATGTCACATTCTTTGGAACTGAATGAGGTCACTGCCTTGGCAACCACTTTGTCCTAACAGTTGCTTCCAAGGGTAACATAAGATGGAGGTTGCCCCTACTTCCTGTGACACTTTCATAAGGTAGAATGTATATCACCATTGGCACCCGGGAACAGCTCTCCACTCAGCCCTGGTTTGGTCCATCTTCTGTACAATAAGAAGAGAGAGAGGCAGATTCAGACACACCCCTTCATCCTGACCAGGTTGTTTGCCATGGAAGATGACTTTTGCTCTCTCAGGTGCTTCAAACCTGCCTACAACTTCTCCAGGTATCATTTGTGCATGGACATTTGAGGTTCTCATCAGGTGGAAGGTCCCCAACTTTCCTGTATTGTAAGAACCACTCTGTCCCTGCTCTTCTGTAAAATGATTGAGGGAACAGTGTATACTTGGGGTTAAAAACAGGTTTGATTTGGGTTACGAGTGATTCTGTGTGATGAATAATGGTATTGGGAACCTGCAATATTTACAAGAATATAGAGGTGAAATATAAGTAGGAAAACAGAAATCTAGGTATGATTTGAAGCCCAGAAGTGTTTTGCCCTTGATTGGGATACTTAGCTTTGAATGATGTTCTGCAAAGATGCCTCAGATAATTCGATATACAATGGCATAGGACCTTGTACATTGGATGATTGAATTTAGAAGAGAACATCCAGTCAAAAAGGGATATTCAGTAGGATTAGGAAGATAGTCGGTAGGTTTAGGAAGAAGAGTGAGTATATGATTTGGACAAAAAGTTCTTTAGCAATAGACTTTCGGGTGTAGAGTGAATGTAAATGTCAGCACATATGAAGAGTCAGTCACTATGTTAAACTGGGAAAATATGTAGAAATGCAGATATCAATAGAAACATTACGAAATCAGGCAAAGTATAAAGTGAGTGATAGAATTAGACATTTTCAACAGGGTTGAGTTTGAATATATAAATTAGGAAAAAAACAAATATATAGTCACCAATAAGATTGACAATTGACAGCATTAGGCAGCCTGGACATGGATGTTTTTAGAAATCCATGTTCACTTTCTATTTAGGCTTTGGTACAATCATAAGTGTGACCTTTCCATTTTTTGTCCAGAATATTACTGTGATAATGAGGTGACATGAGTATTTCTTTCACCATTTCTGGGAGCAATATATTGAAGATGTAAAATGAGAATCGGGGGTACAAAGAGGTGTACCCTGTTTCTAGGAACATAGAGAAAAAGCATGAATAGACCATACTGTGAATAAATACTATAACTTTTTTGAACCGTAAATAATGAATTAACTGATATCTGAAAAATTAAAGGAAATCCTATATTGATATACAATCATTCATTCCAACCAGGTATATATCTAATGGAAATATTAGTGTTTTGGTTTATTATGAAGAGTGTGTGAGTTTTGCTTCAAAATGATTATGGAAATTCAAAATAATGTGTTTGGAAAGAAGTCTCATGAAAAGACCAGTCAAGAAACCCTGACAATACATGTGTTCTGAAGCAAGATGATTAAAGTTGAAACAAATGCTTATTAATTTGTGAACTTGTGGATGAAATGTATATCCTGTGATGTGCAAAAACTGAAGAAACAATAATGTACCAGTGTCGAATACAAATGAATGACAAATTACATATCATGTCCCATAGGAGTCTACTTGAATTGATGTTAGACTAGGTCAGTTACTGTAGAATAATTAGGATGTGTATGCACCATTCACTGAAGTTAGTTTTCAGTACTAGGAAACAAATATGTATTTCAGCTGGTTGAATATTTCTGATTATAATCTTGTGAAAAGTGGATTATAAATCCACATACATGAACATGAATGAATTTAGAGTGTGTATATTAGACACATATATTTCATATTTTGAAAAATTTGGAGAGTATATCTATATCTATATCTATATCTATATATACACACACACACACACACACACACACACACACAACACTCACAAACATTAAAAAGTACCAATATAAATGCCAATCGAAATTCATCAGTAAATATGTATCATCCACAAATGCAAAAATATTTATTTTACTGAACATGAGTTAATGTATAATGTTGTTCTACTAGGACTCTCTCCTATAGGTTGAATTTTCATTTCCAACAGCATTTAGGAGGAGTGAACTCTTCTCACAATTTGTATCTGCCAAGACAGCCATCTCACAAAAATGTACGTGTGATACCTGGTAGGATTCTATATATGCATATAAATATACATGTGTGAATAGGCTACAGAAAAGGGAAACAATAATTCACATATTTGTTAAGTTTAAAAACACATGGAGAATATTTCAATTAAAATTTGACTAGATTTATAACTCCTACCTTATATAATGCAAATGTCAAGTCCAACTATACAACATGTCTCTGGAGAACCTTTGGATGTCCTGTTGTTTATCATGAGTATACTAGACAGTGCCTTGATTGACTGTGTTTCATGAAAATGATCTAGAACAGACATGCCAGTAAGTTGGTTCCTGCTGAGTATTGTGCCTAGAGCAGTGGTGTGTATGTGTATCATAATACATCTCTGATGTGGCCATATGGATTTGCCATTGGCTTCCAAATGGCTTGTGACAGACATGGTGAGGCCAGCAGACACTAATATGTAAGGGCGTCTTGTTATATGGAGAGGTTTCATGGCAATGTTAAGAATCAGGTTGCAATAGACAAGGGAAAAAGCTATGTTGGATAGAAGCCTGGTTGGTGCATTCTCCTGCAGACCCTGACCCACCGCATGTGGCAGAACTCCATCCAGCACTGTGTCCCTTTTGAACTCCTTGTATTTCGTGAAGCAAATACCAAACTCCCAATGCAGGAGAAAGAAAAACCATGAAAAAGTGGAGGATGACCAAATGGCTTCACAGCCCAGATGGGGAGAGACTTAGCACACACTGGTCACATTTTACTTAAAAGAGAGAATTCACCACCGCTGGCTCATGTTCATTAGAAAATAAGAAACCATGTCCTCCAGGTCACATAGAATCAGACCCAGCTTTGATGGTCTCACGACAAAGGAAGCTAAAGTTCCTGAAAACAACATATATTTCAAGTGCCCAACCTCAGAGGCAGTTTATCAAGAAGTCCTTTAGGCCAGCAGAGCTCCATGTTTGTGGAGTTTTTAACCTGTCCCTTACTTATGGAAACTTCTCTACCACATCCAAGGTTGTGAACTCCTGAGCATTTTCCATTCCAGTTATATATTCACAGATTTTATAACTCTTCTCCACTAATTGTGTCTTACTTGGGGCGAAGGTAATGTCAAGGCATTGTTCTGGATGAGAGAGGGAAAATATTTTGTGTAGCACATATTTGATAGACATTGGATTCTTTTTCCTAATTTCCATTCAAAATACTGAATCCCTGACACTAACACATACCCTACTAGACTCTGACTACTAATCCTAATATAATGGAGAAAAATAACCCAAATAGAACAGAAATACAAGCAGGTCAGAGGAGGCATGGTGTATTTTTGAACTTTTCTTTTGCATAATAAATGGTAGGTGTTATAAATCTAGTGAATTTTTATTTGGAATAGTTTTTCATGTGTTTTTAAAATTAACAAATATGTGAATTCCTGCCTCCCTTTCTCTGTAGCCTATACAGCACATGTATTTTTATATGTACATATAGAATCCTACCTGGTATCACACGTACATTTTTGTGAAGTTGATGACTCGGCAGATATAAATTGTGTGAAGAGACTACCCCTCTTAAACGATGTTGGAACTAAAAATTCAACCTATGGGTGAGCTTCCTAGTACAACAACATTATACATAATTCCATGTTCAGTAAAGTATATATTTTTGCATCAGTAGATGTTATATATTTCATTATAAATTTCATTTGGCATATATTGCTACTTTTTTATGTTTCTCTGTGTGTTTTTTTGGTATATATATATATATATATATATATATATATATATATATATATATATATATACTCTCCTTATTTATCAAAACATGAAATATAT